>NC_083686.1:4263409-4588863 GCF_033118175.1 Dama dama | reverse complement strand
TATATATGACAAACCCTCAGCAAACATTATCCTCAGTGGTGAAAAATTGAAAACATTTCCCCTAAAGTCAGGAACAAGATAAGGGTGCCCACTCTCACCACTACTATTCAATATAGTTTTGGAAGGTTTGGCCACAACAATCAGAGCAGAAAAAGAAATAAAATGAATACAGATTGGAAAAGAAGAAGTAAAACACTCACTGTTTGCAGATGACATGATCCTCTACATAGAAAACCCTAAAGACTCCACCAGAAAATTACTAGAGCTAATCAATGAATATAGTAGAGTTGCAGGATATAAAATTAACACACAGAAATCCCTTGCATTCCTATACACTAACAATGAGGAAACAGAAAGAGAAATTAAGGAAACAATTCCGTTCACCATTGCAATGAAAAGAATAAAATACTTACAAATAAATCTACCTAAAGAAACAAAAGACTTATATATAGAAAACTATAAAACACTGATGATAGAAATCAAAGAGGACACAAATAGATGGGAAAATATACCATGCGCATGGATTGGAAGAATCAATATGGTGAAAATGAGTATACTACCCAAAACAATCTATAGATTCAATGCAATCCCAATCAAGCTACCAATGGTATTTTTCAGAGAACTAGAACAAATAATTTCACAATTTGTATGGAAATACAAAAAACCTCGAATAGCCAAAGTAATCTTGAGAAAGAAGAATGGAACTGGAGGAATCAACCTGCCTGACTTCAGACTCTACTACAAAGCCACAGTCATCAAGACAGTGTGGTACTGGCACAAAGACAGAAATATAGATCAATGGAACCAAATAGAAAGTCCAGAGATAAATCCACGCACCTATGGACACCTTATCCTTGACAAAGACAGCAAGAATATGCAATGGAGAAAAGGCAATCTCTTTAACAAGTGGTGCTGGGAAAACTGGTCAACCACTTGTAAAAGAATGAACCTAGAACACTTTCTAACAGCATACACAAAAATAAACTCAAAATGGATTAAACATCTAAATGTAAGACCAGAAACTATAAAACTCCTATAGGAAAACATAGGCAAAACACTCTCTGACATAAACCACAGCAGGATCCTCTATGACCCACCTCCCAGAACATTGGAAATAAAAGCAAAAATAAACAAATGGGACCTAATTAAAATTAAAAGCTTCTGCACAACAAAGGAAACTATAAGCAAAGTGAAAAGACAACATTCAGCATGGGAGAAAATAATAGCAAATGAAGCAATGGACAAAGAATCAATCTCAAAAATATAGAAGCAACTCCTGCAGCTCAATTCTAGAGAAATAAAAGACCCAATCAAAAAGTGGGCCAAAGAAGTAGACAGATATTTCTCCAAAGAAGACATACAGATGGCTAACAAACACATGAAAAGATGCTCAACATCACTCATTATCAGAGAGATGCAAATCAAAACCACAATGAGGTACCATCTCACACCAGTCAGAATGGCTGCTATCCAAAAGTCTACAAACAATAAATGCTGGAGAGGGTGTGGAGAAAAGGGAACCCTCTTACACTGTTGGTGGGAATGCAAAGTAGTACAGCCACTATGGAGAACAGTGTGGAGATTCCTCAAAAAACTGGAAATAGAATTGCCATATGACCCAGCAATCCCACTACTGGGCATACACACTGAGGAAACAGAAATGAAAGAGACAAGTGTACCCCAATGTTCATCGCAGCACTGTTTATAATAGCCAGGACATGGAAGCAACCAAGATGCCCATCAGCAGATGAATGGATAAGAAAGCTGTGGTACATATACACCATGGAATATTACTCAGCCATTAAAAAGAATAGATTTGAATCAGTTCTAATGAGGTGGATGAAACTGGAGCCTATTATACAGAGTGAAGTAAGCCAGAAAGAAAAACACCAATACAGTATACTAATGCATATATATGGAATTTAGAAAGATGGTAACGATAACCCTGTATGTGAGACAGCAAGACAGACCCAGATGTATTGAACAGTCTTTTGGACTCTATGGGAGAGGGCGAGGGTGGGATGATATAGGAGAATGACATTGAAACATGTAAATTATCATATGTGAAACAAATCACTAGTCCAGGTTTGATGCATGATACAGGATGCTCGGGGCTGTTGCACTGGGATGACCCAGAGGGATGGGATGGTGAGGGAGTTGGGACGCCGGGTCAGGATGGGGAACACATGTACACCCATGGCAAATTCAAGTCAATGTATGGTGAAACCAATACAATGTCATAAAGTAAAATAAATAAATCATTTTAAAATAAAATAATAAAAAAATTTTAAAAAGCAAAAGTTGTGAACATATGTACCTATATATATGCCTGACGAAGCAGCAGCCAGGGCCAGGTGCTTTCTCAGAGCTGGACACAGTGCTGACCAGGACAGACAGTGTCCTGCTATTTGCAGAATAAATGAGGCTGAGGAGTTTGAAGGAAGGACCACAAGATGCTATAGGCATGTGCCC
Source organism: Dama dama (assembly GCF_033118175.1). Taxonomy (NCBI): domain Eukaryota; kingdom Metazoa; phylum Chordata; class Mammalia; order Artiodactyla; family Cervidae; genus Dama; species Dama dama. Next base: position 4,586,391 of record NC_083686.1, on the reverse strand, counting down.
AGAAAATACAACTGGCTCAGCCCAGGGGATATAACCTGGTCTTTTCTGTCTGCCCACCATGACAAGGTCCACCAGCTCGTGGCTGAGGGTCGCCTGGAGTTTGTCCTCGGAGGCCAGGTCATGCATGACGAGGCCGTGACCCACTTTGATGACCAGATCATCCAGCTCACAGGTTTGATTACCCTTCCCCAGACCAGGGTCCCTGGGGCCTCCTGTGGGACTGGGACTGGGTGTCTGAGCCCTTGTCCTGGGCTCCATCTTCCCCTCTCAGCAGGAGACTAACCAGTCAACACTGTGATTGCTGGTACTGCGTCCATGTCTGTGCCTGAGTGCAGGGGATAAGGGTGTGGATTCTAGACCAGCCGGCCTGGCTGTCTCCTGACTCTGCTCATTCCCAGCCCTGTAACCCTGGGCAAGTGATGCAACCTCATTAGGCCTCAGTTCCTTCATCTGGAAAACTGCTTGATAGTGATGTAAGATCCACCCCAAAGGGGTGTTACTAGGATTAAATTGGGATAATTCCAACAGAGCACATAGTGTACAGTGTGTGGGTCCCTAGTAAATGATCAGTAAACGTCAGATGCCATCTCTGCCATCACCTCACCCACCAGCACCAGAACCAGCACCACCACTAACAGCTCAGCACGTCATTGCATCACTTCTAACACCAGCACCTCCAACACCATCACCATCACCATCACAACTATTACCCCCACCATCACTATCTACACCTGGACCACCTCCAACACCAATGCCACTGCCACCATCACCACCATCCCCTCCATCTCCACACACACTGGCCACTCACAGGCACATTCCTCTCCATTTAACAAGTGTTCTCTACACATATCACCTCACTCACCACTAAAGGCAGGGTGTGCAGAGGGCATCATGCTCTCAGACTCCTTTGCAGAAGAGACACTAAGAATGAGGCTACAAGAAGCACAAAGAGTCAGTGGATGAGCCAGGATTGACTGCAGCGTGGGCTGAGCTCTATCCGTTGGCACTCCACTAAAGAGGGACTGTGTGTAGGACATCATGATAGCATTGGGCTTTCCTTTCCTCCAAATGTGTTCCTTTTATTACTGAGTAATATTCCATTGCACATATGTATCACAACTTCTTTATCCATGTCGACAGATATCTAGGTCGCTTCCATACCCTAGCTATTGCAAACAGCGCTGCAGTGAACATTGGGGGTACATGTGTCTTTCATTATTACAGTATAGGAATGCAAGGGATTTCAGTTTATTAATTTTATATCCTCTAACTTTACTATATTCATTGATTCCCTCAAGTAATTTTCTGGTGGCATCTTTAGAGTTTTCCCTGTATAGTATCATGCTATCAGCAAACAGTGAGAATTTTACTTCATCTCCTCTATGGATTGCCTTTTTTTTTTTTTTTTTTTTTTCCTTCTCAGATTGCTGCGGCTAAGTCTTCCCAAACCATGTTGAATAATACTGACAAGGGTAGGCACCCTTGTCTTATTCCTCATCTTAGAGGAAATGCTTTCAGTTTCTCACTGTTGGGAATAATGTTTGCTATGGGTTTGTCATATATGGCCTTTATTATGTGAGTTATGCTCCTTCTATGCCTACTGTCTGGAGAGCTTTTATAATAAATGAGTGTAGAATTTTCTCAAAAATTCTCTCTTAATCTACTGAGATGATCATATGGCTTTTATCATTCAGTTTGTTAAGATGGTGTGTCATGTTGAATGATTTGTGTATCTTGTGATGGCAATATTGCGTATATTGGAGAATCCTTGCATGCCTGGGATAAAGTCTACTTTATCAATATGTATGATCTTTTTAATGTGTTGTTGGATTCAGTTGGCTAGAATTTTGTTGAGTATTTTTGCATCTATGTTCACCAGAGATATTGGTGTGTAATTTTCTTTTTTGTGGCATCTTTGGTTTTGACACCCTAGTGATGGTGGCCACATAGAATGAACTGGGAGGATTTTTTCCTCTGCAATTTTCTGGAAGAGTTTGAGCAGGATAGGTATCAGCAGTTCTCAAAATTAGAGAATTTTGATAATTTTGTGAATTTGGTGGAATTCACCTGTGAATCTATCTTGCCCTGAGTGTTTGTCTGTTGGAAGATTTTGTGAATAGAGTTTGGTGAATCTGTGCTTGTGACTAGCCTGTTCATATTTTCTATTTCTTTCTGGTTCAATTATGGAAAGTAATATTTTTCTAAGGATTTGTCCATTTCTTCCAGGTTGTCCATTTGATTGGCATATAGATCCTCATAGTTGTCTCTTATGATCCTTTGTATTTCTGTGTTCTCTATTCTAACTTCTTTTTCATTTCCAATTTTATTGATTTGAGTCTTCTCCCTATTTTTCTGGATGAATCTGGCTAATGATTTCTCAATTTTGGTTAGCTTCTCCAAGAACCAGCTTTTTCCTGTATTGATCTTTGCTAGTGTCTATTTCATTTCCTTTTCATTTATCTGCTCTGATGTTTATGGTTTCTTTCCTTCTACTACATTTGGGGGTCTCTTGTTCTTTTTGAGTTGCTTCAGGTGCAAACTTAGATTGTTTATTTGATGGTTCTCTTGTTCCTTGAGGTAGGCTTTTATTGGTATAAACCTCCCTCTTAGCACTGCTTTTACTGCATCCCATAGGTTTTGAGTCACTGTGTTTTCATCTCCTAGGTCTTGATAAACACTCTCGAGACTTCATTTTAGATAGAATATCTCAATGGGGGGATGGCAGTTTTCCCAGCAGCCTTGCTGCATTCCTTTCCCAATTTAGAACCAGTCCCTTGTTCCATGTCCAGTTCTAACTGTTGCCACTTGTCATGCATACAGGTTTCTCAGAAGGCAGGTAATGTGGTCTGGTATTGCCATCTCATTAAGAATATTCCACATTTTTTTCTGATCCACACAGTCAAAGGTTTTAGTGTAGTCAATGAAGCAGATTCTTTTTTTAATTCCCTTGCTTTTTTCTGTGATCCAGTGTATGTTGCAATTTGGTCTCTGGTTCCTCTGCCTTTTTTAAATCCAGTTTGCACATCTGGAAGTTCTTGATTCACGTACCACTGAAGCCTAGCTTGAAGGATTTTGAGCATAATCTTGCTAGCATGTGAAAAGAGTGCAGTTGGACGGTAATTTGAACATTCTTCAGCATTGCCTTTCTTTGGGAGTGCAATGAAAACTGAACTTTTCCAGTCCTGTGGCCACTGCTGAGTTTTCCAAATTTGCTGGCATGAGTGCAACACTTTAAAACCATCAACTTCTAGGGTTATAAATAGATCAGCTGGAATTCCATCACCTCCACTAGCTTTGTTTCCAGTAATGCTTCCTAAGGCCCACTGGACTTCACACTCCAGGATGTCTGCCTCTAGGTGAGTGATCACAGCACCCTGATTAGCTGGGTCATTAAAAGCTGTTTCACACAGTTCTTCTGTATATTCTTGCCACTTTTTTTAAGTCTCTTCTGCTTCTGTTAGGTTAGGTCCTTGCTGTTTTTTGTCCTTTATTGTACCCATCTTTGCATGAAATGTTCTCTGGCACCTCCAATTTTCTTGAAGAGATCTCTAGTCTTTCCCATTCTATTGTTTTCCTCAATTTCTTTGCATGGTTCACTTAAGAGGATTTCTTCTCTCACCTTGCTATTCTCTGGAACTCTGCATTCACTTGGGTATATCTTTCTCCTTTGCCTTTTGCTTCTCTTCTTTTCTCAGCTATCTGTAAGGCCTGCTCAGACAACCACTTTGCCTTTGGGCATTTATTTTTCTTGGGGATGGCTCTAGTTGCCACTCCTGTGCAATGTTATGGACCTCCATGCGTAGTTCATCAGGCATGCTGCCTACCAGATCTACTCCATTTAATCTATTCCTCACCTCCACTGTATAATCATAAGGGATTTGATTTAGGTCATATCTGAGTGGCCTAGTGGTTTTCCCTATTTTCTTCAATTTGAGACTGAATGTTGCAATAAGGAGCTGATGATCTGAGCCACAGTCGGCTCCAGCTCTTAAATTTGAGGGGGTGAGGGGTCACCCTTCAGTCACTGAGGAGGCTAATCTCTTTGCAGAAGGTCACGGGTTTCTCTATGAAACACTTGGGGTCCGGCCACAGTTCTCCTGGCAGGTGGACTCATTTGGTGCATCTGCCACGACCCCCACCCTCTTTGCCCTGGCGGGCTTCAATGCCCACGTCATCTCCAGGATCGACTACAACATGAAGGAGGCCATGCAATATAAACGGCTGAGTCGTGAGTGGCATCCACTGGTGTCTACTCACCTCTGCCTCTCCCCCTCTAACCCCCTGCATCTTAGAGCCCCTGCTGCTCTGCAGAGCATTCGGGGGGCTCTTGGCTGCCTAAGACATGTGGTGTCCCAGGCCTGACTTTGCCCTGCTGTGCCCCCAGCACGAGTGGCCCTCTCTTCCTGCAGGCCCAGCTGGGACCCTGCTGCTCTGAGTCCCCTCCCCCTTAGGCAGGGTGGGGTGGGGCTTCTTCCCCCTGAGTCTCCGGAGGGACAGGCTGTGCCAAGACCTGCCCTGAGTGAACTGTGCTGGATGCAGAGAGGAGGAGGTATTCAGGGTATCTTGGACATCATAACGCTTCCGTGTATTGGTGCATTCTAAGGCACCAAGGTAACACTGAAGACCCACAGCAGATGCCGCCTGTCCATCCAACAAGGTTCCAGCCTGACAGGAGCCACTGCCCTCTTGATTTCACAGTCACCTTAGGCCCGGAGTGCTCACTTCCTGTGGCCACCTTGAGCTGTGTGTGGCTCAGAGATCTAGAGTCCGGAAGTCTGAGGTGTATCCTGCTCAGGGCCATGGCCTCTTCAGGGGGTTAGGAGAGGGCTAGCTCCACACACCTCTCTGCTCCTGGTGGCCTCAGACATCCTTGGCTTGGGATGGCTGACTTCTCCCCAAGTCTTCAGATCATATTTCCCATGTCTGGGAGCGACTCCACCTCTTATAAGGACCCTACTGATATGGGAGCAGGGCCCAGCATCATGACCTCATTTTAACTCAGTTCTGGGTGCAAAGAACCATTTACAAATAAGGTCACATCTGAGGCACTAAGGTTAAGACTTCAGCATGTATTTTCGTGGGGTGTTCTTCACGCAATGACCCATAGGACTGCTATAATTGCCCTATTGCAGTGATGGAAAAATCAAGCCAAATGGTAAGTACTTTCTGTAGGATCACTCTTTTAATGAAGTTCCAAGGCGCCGTGGTTGCATGGACAGTAAGAGTTATCAAAGAGGATCTGGGCATTGGGTGGGCAAGACTAGGCTTTTTAATGAGCCCCCACTGAGCCCCACACTGAAACCTGAGCGCACTTCTCCTGGCACCTCATTTCTCCCGCAGATAACTCTGTGAGCTTGGCGTGGCTCCGTGAGAGTCACAGGCAGCAAACAAGTCACAGAGGAGTCAGTGACCTGTGTGTGGAGCCAGGGCTAGTGCTTACAGAAGCAGGGCTTTGTATCCCGCATGTAATCCTGAGCACATTCTAACCATCAAAATTTAAAAATACTACTGCACCTTTAGTCGTCGGTGATGAGCTCCTGCTGTCTGGGGGCATTCAAGCCGAGTTAGAAACAGCCTGGATGGCAGACCCTGGCAAAGATTCCTGCCCTGAGAAGGGTCAGATGAAAGTGTAGGCAGGCACCATCTGGAGGGCCAATTCCTCCACCAGTATGGCTTTGGGAGGGCAGGGGGAATCTAGAGGAGGGGGCAGCAGACCGAGATCTTGACCATGAACCACTGAGAGGAGCGGGTGTGGGCGGCTAGGAGACCCGGGTCGGGTCTGGAGAGGGGAGCCGGAAGCCGCGTCGCCCCTGGGCCTCACTCTGTTCCCTCCGGGTCTGCAGGAGCTGCAGTTCGTGTGGCGAGGGTCCAGATCCCTGTCGGCGCAGCAGGAAATCTTCACACACGTCCTGGACCAGTTTGGCTACTGCTCGTGAGCACCTGCCTTGGGCCAGCCCCGGTCCCAGGACCCTCCTTGGACCACCTCAGCCACGGCCCTCATGGCCAACCCTGAGGGCACACACTGAGCACCCATCTTACAGAAAGAACAACTGAGGCCTGGACACCCAGCCAAGGCCCCCTGTTAACAGCTGTGGGGCAGCTGCACTAGACTCAGGATGCAACACCAAGGCCTCCGTGTCCTCAGCCACGCTGTGGGCTGTCTGATGGGCAATCCTGAGTCCAGTCCCCTCTGCCCTCTGTGTCTGGGAGGCTGTGGGTGGGGGCTGAGCCCTCGTGAGCAGGGGAGGTGGGATGAAAGGGCAGCTGGGAGAAGAGCCAGGGGGACTCACTAGCAGGTTCTGGGTGCCCTGCAGAGTCAGGGTGATGTGCCCAAGTGCCCACAGGGCTGACATGGGGGCATCTTCTGTCCAACAGCTCTCATCTGCCCACTACCACCCTGTCCACCCTCTGATGGGAGACAGAGGCTCCGAGCAGGATCTGCAGGCACAGTTGCTCTGGACTTGCTGAGCTCTGCCTGCCTCCTAGACCTCAGGCTGTTGCCCTTCTCAGGGCTGGGCCCCCTAATTCTCATCTCTCTCTCAGTGAGGGATTTAACTGGGATGGCAAACCTGTCTTCCCACGTCAACACTGGGATTACCTATACCCCAGCATGGGTATGCCTGTCAATGAAGACACCGTCCCAGTTCATTCCAGTTCCATAGCGATCAATGTGTTGGCTCGAGCCTCCTGGTTCCAGACAGCACACATCCTCTGGCCCTGGGTAAGTTGGGGTCCCAGGCCCTGGTTCCTCAACTCTGTGTAGGGACTGCTTTCATGTGTCCCACCCCAGCACCTGGGTCCACCAAGAATTGTGTGTCCAGCTCTAAACAAACCAATGTCCATCCAGGCAGTGGGCCATCCCAGCCCCAGCTCAGTCCTCCTTCCCTGCACCCCGAGTCCTCACCCAGTCTACCAGCTCCGGCCCCACCCTGTATCACCCCACAACCTCCACCTCTGATGCATCCCCTCCCAGATGCAGACTCGAGCCTCTCCCCAGCTCTCCCCCTCCTTTCCCCTACTCAATGCTGGGAGCACAGGCCTCAGCCTGAATCCTGGCTCCCTACTCAGGGGCTGTGAGACTCTGAACACTCTGAGCCTCACTTTCCTCATCTGTGATATGGGGATGACAGGACCTGCTCCATTGGCTGGATTTGTCTTATAATGAAAGACACCCCCGGGGGACAGTGCCCGACACCCAGTCACCATTGTGGTCACAGCCAAACTGGATGGAGCACCTGCTGTGCTCCCAGAGGAGAGAGCTAGTGAGCTACGTGGGGGGCTTCAGGGTCCACCATGGGGAGAGGGGAATGGTCATGGAGATAAGGGGAGCACTCCCTGGGCAGGCTGGGCTCTGCACCTAGAAGGGCTGGGCATTGCTTCTGTCCCCCGGCTGCAGGGATGTGACAGGGAGTTCTTCAATGCCTCACAGCAATTCGCCAACATGGACATTATAATGGAATACATCAATAACAACACATCGGAGTTCAGTTTCTCAATGGAGTACGCCACGCTAGGCGACTACTTCCGGGCTGTGCACTCTGACCAAGTCGCCTGGCAGGTCCGAGACCACCACGACTTCCTGCCCTATTCCTCGGGTAGGAGCCTCGGGGGTAGGGGGGGGATTCGGTGCCAGAGAGAGGTCACCAAAGCAGTGACAGGCGGTTTCCCAGGCTGCTCAGCTCTGCTGGTGGAGCCCACAGGGCCGCTGGATCACAGGCAGCCCTACCTCACCCGCCTGCCTCGCGTGGATCGTCTCAGACAGGGACAGAGGGTAGGCGGGCTCAGTGTTGTCCACTGATCCTTCCCCAGTTCCCTCCTCTCACAAGAGAGGCTTGAGTGATGTCCAGAGGCAACCTTGGTTTCCAGCAGGGTACTGGTGCGGTAGGTAATGCCTCTTGGGGACTTAGTCAGGCCATGACCTCTGCATCCAGGGTCAGGAAAGTGACTTGAGGGCTCTCTCAGCTCCCACTGGGAGCTGCCAGCCCTCCCCCATGGACAACCAGAGGGAACTGCTGAAATGCATGCCTGTCCAGGACCTGCTTTGTCTCCAGAGGCACACAGGGGCTGCCAGCACTCCAGCCCTCCCTCTGTGTCCTGCCCTTCTGGCTCCATCCCTCTCCCTCCTCCCCTGAGGTCCTCCAGGGCCTTTATCCACAGGCTGTCCCAGATGCCCAGGTGCACATTGAATTCTAGTCCTTGTCACAGTCTTTCAGCATTCGGGTATCTCCAGGCATGCCCCGGCCCAACCTGACCCTGACAGCTACCCAGGTCATCCAGGGATCTTGTACCACTGCTGACCTGTCTGGACCAGGAACCCTGAGATCATCCCAGGCCTAGGCTGTGTCCCTGGAGACTCAGGCAGATCCACCTCTGACCTCATCTTCCTCAGCATTTCCCAGATCGGGCTCAGGGGCACTCCTGGCCTTTTGCTCCTAGACAAGTATCATGCCTGGACTGGATTCTATGCTTCCCAAAGCGGGCTTAAGATGCTGGCAAGGCGAGCCAGCACTCTGCTGTACGCCGGGGAGTCCATGTTCACACGCTACTTGCTGTTGGCTCCTCACCCAAACCTGGACCCGGCCTGGGGCCTGCAGCAGCTCCAGCAGCTCCACTGGGCAGTCTCCGAGGTAACGCAAGCCTCCCAGAGACAGGACAGGATCGGACCATCCTGGGCTGTGTGCTTCCCCCTTCCCAGCCCAGCACACCTCCCAGTCCCCGGTCACTACAGGTCCCTTTTACAGATGAGAACACTGAGGTCAACTGGGTCACAAGACCATGCATGATGAAGCTGCCCCAAGGCTAGCACCATGGCCTGCCGAGATTTAGAGCCAGTTGGCCCCAGAGTGGAAAGGGCAATGTGGAGCGGCATTGGTGTCCAACCCTCCTGGCTGGTTCAGATCCCAGCTCAGCTCAGTGACCTGAGGCTACTGACTCTCCCTCTCTGAGGTTTCATTTCCTCCTTGGAAAGTGAGACCCACATGCTGACTCAGCACATTGATGGGACAGTTGAATGTGATCGTACTCATAAGGTGGTGGGCTCTGTGGCTGACACAAACAAAGTTGCTCATGAATCTGTATCTTACTTGTTCCCGCACTATACAGATGGGAAACTGAGACCCAAGATCTCCTGTAACTTGTCTCCTCTCCAGTCAGAAATGGGCCACAAGCCCATGACATTCTTAGTCGCTAAAGGGAATTGCTGCCAGGACCACTCATTGTGCAGTGTGAGATGGGATTGACTTTAGCATCCATCAGGGTGAGCGGACGCGTGGCTTCACCTCACGGGGACTCAAGTTTCCCTTCTGGGAAGAGGAGGTCATCCACCCTACATGGTGTAGTCAAGTACCAGGCCAGGTGTGGGGCTTCTCTGGAGCAGGTTATCAGCACTTCTGGGATGACTGGGTCACAGTGGGAAGCTTGGCAGGGTCCTTTCCAAAGGTCTGTCTTCTGTCCAGGGTCAGGGATACAGGTTATGTGTTTTCCCAAGGTCAACAACATTTGGACAAGATCATCAGCCTCTCTGACCTCAGTTTTCTCTTCTGTAAAGTGGGAGGAGCCCCCAATTCTCCAGCAGCACCTGCTGAGAGGGAAGGGGAGTCAGGGCCCAGTGGGTGTGAGGACAGCAGGTGCTGAGCAGAGGCCAGCCTGACCCCACTCTTGTCCTGCTCCTGCGGGGACCCAGGTCCAACACCACGACGCCATCACCGGGACTCACGCCCTCAAGGTTGATGACATGTTTGTGGAGCACCTGAGCACCAGGATGCAAGGGGTGCACACGCTGATGGCCTCCATCATCCAGGACAGGTCTCCAGCCCACTCAGGTAAGCGAGGCTCTGGGGGCACAGTGGGCTATGGTGGGTGTCTGCTCTGGCCTGAAAAGAGAGCCTGAGGATCAGGGGACGGACTGGGACACCTGAACATCAGAGTCGAGTCCTGTCCAGGGGAGGCTCTCATTTCAGTGTGAGCTGGACAGGTGCCTTCACTTCACTGAGCCGTTTCCTCTCTGTGATTGATGAAGGGGTAATTCCTGCCTCCAACTAGAGGAATAAATGTTAATGCAGTCTGGGTGTTGCCAAGCACACTGCTTGCACAATTTAGTGTAAAACCTCACACATCCTGAAAGCTGGAAGTGTCACTGTCCTCACTTCATAGCTGAGGACACACATGGAACAGAGAGGTCACGGAGCTGCCCAGGGTCACACAGGTAGGCATGGTACCCATACCCCTGTGCTGCCCAGCTCTGTAGACAGGATGCACATGTTCTTTTGACTTTGCGGGTTTCACAGGTAGAGGATGAGTGGTCACCCCATTTGCCTGGAGCTGATGGGCTTCACCCCTGCAAATCCTGGGCCATCAGAGATAGGTGTTCTCCCTGCAGGATCATGTGGCCCACCCACCTTCCCACGGCCCATACTCACCCTCTGTCACTGTGCCCTCTCCCCACCCCCCCTTCCCCTCCCCTCCCCGCTCTGCCCTCCCCTCCCCTCCCCAGCTCTGACCTCCGATCTGCGTCTGTGTACAGTCCCATCCTACCTTCAGACTCTGGAAGGGCCCTGGGGTCAGGGGTGCAGCAGACTGGAATCCTGTCCACGGGGACTGCAGTCAGCAGGGGATGATGGTCATAGAAGAGGTAGAACTGGGTCCTTCCAGTGTCTTGTAGGGCCAGCCATTCGCATGAGCTCATGGGGCCAGCTCCCCAAGCAAGGGGCAGGTGGAGAGCCCAGGAAGGCATCCAGCCATGGGAACTGCCTGGGCAGAAGCCAGAGACTGGACAGTGTGTGCCGTGTCCAGGGATCTGGGAGTCATCGGATGTGGTCATAGCCTGGGGCACGTGGGGTGGGGAAGGAGCGGAAAGAGAATCCAGGTTCATACCAAAGAGGCCTCCAGGGCTGACCTTAGTGATTGACCTTGACCCTCTAAGCTCCAGAGAATTTGCTGTACATTGCCAAGCGCTCAAGCTTTGGAGGCAGGCCTTAGGACACAGGTCACCTTTGAAATCTGACCCTTCTCTCTGCACCTAAGTGTCCTCACCAGTAAAGTGGCTGACAGGGAGAGATGAGTGAGGAGCTCAAGGACCCTCATCTCTGGCTGCACACTTACCAACCCCTCCTGGGAACCAGGACCCGACTTGAACAGATGAGGAAGGGGTTGGATGTCAGAGCCCATGTGTCTGCCTGTCCTTCCCCCTAGACTCTGCAGGGCTGCTCTCACCTGCCTCAGTTTCCTTTGTTCTGAGGGGCACCAGGGATGAGGGGTGGGTCAGGTCCAGCAGTAGAGCCTGTTCTCTGTCTGCAGGCCCAGAGCCTGGGGGACGCCTTGCGGTGGTCTACAACCCGCTGGCCTGGACAATCACCACCATCATCACCCTGACTGTGGACTTCCCCAGTGTCAGCATCACAGATGAGTCAGGCCGCCCCGTGCCTGCACAGGTAAGGGGGACATCCCATCTATGGTGCATGCCCTGTTGCTACCCCTGCTCTGGGCTGGGTCCCCAGAAGTGGGCATCTAAAGGGAACATATGACAGGCTGCCCTCACTGTGAGGACAGTGTCATGGGGTGAGTCACCATCAGGGTCAGTGGATCCACCCAGAGGCCTGACCCTGGGCTTTGGGCATCTGAGTTGACCAGAAGTCTGTTCTACTGTTCCCACCAAGGAAGATCTCATGGTATCTTCAGCTACATGGGAGGCATCCACCCTCCCCTGCTCCCCATTGGGAATATATATATATATATCCCTGTGTAAATTTATGCATTCACATGTATATATATAAATTTATACTTCTCATGGAGAAGTCAGCAATACTCTTCAATATGCATCTTGATGGAAGTGCTGTTTTAGGGGCAGGCCCCAGCTGAGACACTGACATCCTGTGTGGTCATTCCTCATCTCCTTCCCAGACCTGGAGCTAGACTTGGTTCTAGAGGTGCCCCTACTGTCACCAAGCCAGCCCTTCCTTGAAGAGGTGGGAGAGGTAATGCCATCTCTGCCATTCAGCAAACACTCCCGATGTCTGTTCTGGGCCTGGCCCTAGATGAGTGTTCATTCCTGGACTCTGGAGCCACCCTGGGATTCATGGAACACACAAAGAAATGGAAAGTTAAGGCATGGGGTGATGACCTGGAAGCCAGGGCAGTGGCCCTTAGCTGAGAAAGAGGAGGAAGATTCCTCTCTGTCATGGTTGGCGGAGGCAAGGGTGTTGGGTGGAGTAGACCCAACACATAACATCCCCCTTCACTACCCAAAGGCACCAACCATCAAGCCGAAATTCTCTTAAATACTACTGAACATCTAGTATGTGTCAAGCGTTACTCTAGGCACTAGAGAAACTTTAATAAGCAAGTAGACAAAAGTCCCTGCACTCAAGGGGCTCCTATTTCAGTGGGGGGATCCAGGCAAGAAGAAAATCAAAAAGTGTAGGAGTGACAGATGACAATTGTGGTGGAGGAAAACCTTCAGGACAGGTTAGGGGTGTGGGGTGGGGACGGGTGTCTGTTTTAGTTCAGAAAAGGCTGGGCTGGAGGCTGTGAGGAGCCACATGGGTTTGCTCATGGCCCGCCAAACCCTCCCACAGGACCCAGAAATGATACTTGATCTCTAGAGCGTGAAGGACACCCTGCATGGACCCAGTGTCCTCACCCAACTCCCTCCCCTGAATCAGATGACATGCAGATGGAGACAGGCCTGCAGGGTGACCTGGAAACCTCCCTCCTCGGGGAAATTGGAGGATTAAGAGAAAAGGGAGCCCCCTTCAAAGAGGTCAAGGGAACAGCGTGAGCAAAGGCTCAGAGGCAGGAACAGGAGGAAATATGTGAGGAGGGCAGGTGGTTTGCAGCCCTGCAGGAGAAAGAGGAAGGAGACTGGTTGAGCAGGGTGGATCCAGGAGGGGCACACAGAGCACCCCAGTGATGGATGACCGCTGTCTCCATGGACAGCAAGCACTCCATCCACCAGGTGTGTAAGCCCAGGGTTTCCGAGGAGACTGAGGCATCTTCCATCTCTGACATGTATCATTTATCCTGTCCTTCGGGTCTTGCAGGTCCAGCACTCAAAGGAGTTGCCCTCTGCCTATGACCTGCACGTGCTGACCACGATCCCAGGACTCAGTTACCGGCACTACAGCATCCGGCCCAGCAGGAGTTCCCAGGAGGACACTGGGGAGACTGAGCCCTCTGTGGCCAGCACCCAGCAGTTTGCAGTCCGACTGAGGAGACGTGGCAGGCGAGTGGGCCAGAGCCTGGTGCCTGTGGTGAACGACTGCTACATCATCTTCCTGGACACGGACACCAACCTGATGCACAGCGTCTGGGAGAGGTGAGGTGCAGTTGTTGCTGCCTCTGAGGCCAGGAAGACCCTGGGACCTGGGCAGGTTATGCCCTACCTGGGTGTCCATTTCCTCAGCTGCAGGGCAAGGGTGTGATGGTGGTGAAGCTCCCTGAAGTGCATTGGGTTGTATTTCTAAGTGTGTAAGTCTAGGTCAGGCCACAGAAGTAGGCAGGACCTACAGGATCCAGCAGAGGTGGTCAGTGGAGAGTGTGGGGAGCAGCAGAAATGGGGTGCAGCCCCAGAACGTTCTGAATCTCCCTGGTCAGGCTGGGAAAGGTGCAGTGAGCACTGTGGACTTAGGCTCCATCATCGCTCAGGCCCCACGCATCTTTCACCTGCACCAAGCCCTGGTGACTCGAACCTCCTTTCTGTCTCTCTGGATTGGCCTACATGGATGAATCATGCAATGAAATTATACCATATGGGTCCTTGGCAGGCTGCCTTCTTTCTCTTCTCATCATGTTTCCAACTCTCATACATGTTGCAGGGTAAATGAGACCCCTCATTTCCTTGCTGCTGCTAAGTCGCTTCGGTCATGTAACTCTGTGCAACCTCACAGACAGCAGCCCACCAGGCTCCCCCTTCCCTGGGATTCTCCAGGCAAGAACACTGGAGTGGGTTGCCATTTCCTTCTCCAATGCATGAAAGTGAAAAGTGAAAGTGAAGTCGCTCAGTCATGTCAGACTCTTCACAACCCCACCAACTGCAACCCACTAGGCTCCTCCATCCATGGAATTTTCCAGGCAAGAGTACTGGAGTGGGCTGCCATGGCCTTCTCCGATTCCCCTTGAGCACTCAGTAATATTCCGTTGTACAGATACACTGCTTTAGTTCTGGACAGTCCATCACTGTTGACCCCCGGCTCCAGGCTGGTATCTCCATAGAGGCTCTGTGAGCCTGGTTCCAGCATGAGGATGACATGTTGTCCATCATGATGACACTGTTTTCTCTCTTCTCTCTGTGCAGGCAGAGTAACCGAAAGGTACAGGTGACCCAGCAGTTCATGGAGTATCACGTGAACAGCCACTTCAATCAAGACCAGATTTCAGACAATTATGTGTTTAGACCCGACGGTAGAGCAGAGCCTGTGTGGGAGGCTGTGAGGATGGAGATCATGGCAGGGCCGCTGGTGACTGAGATCCGGCAGTACTTCTACAGGTGAGGGCAGCCCCCTGGCTGTGCTCAGCATGTGGAGGTGCTCACAGGCAGATGACTGAGGCAATGGGGGCCCGTCCTTGCTGCAGACACCCAGCTCCTGGACCTGGGCTTGGTGCACGGTCCTTCCTCCCTGGAAGCCCCATGACGTCATGAGCTGCTCCAGTCTCTGCAGGCCTGCTCTCTGGCCTGCGCTGTGTCACCCTGGGATCACCTGAGTCCAGAGGCGGGACAGGAGCCCACGGTGACAGTCACCAACACCTGAGAGCAGTTCTTGTGTTTCCATCAGCAAGACAGACAGAGCCGCCAGCATGGCTGGGTACCCGGAGTCTTCAGAGGACAGGGTCCCTCCTGTTCTCTATTCCAAGCAGGCTCCCCATCCCCCTGGCTGCAGGAAGGATGGAGGGAGGGAAAAGGAAGGAGACGAAGGAAAGAATAAGGGGGGAGCGGGGTGACCAGAAGGCTCCCTGGGCTTGACCTACCTGCGCTGCTTCTCCTCCAGGGAGGTGGATGACAGTGAGCCCACGTTCGCCATCTACTCCCGGCTGGTCCACGGGCCCCAGAGCTCTGACGGGGAGCTGCTCTGCCATCGCATAGAGCAGGAGTACCGGGTGGGCCCCTTGGAGCTGAACCGTGAGGCCATCCTGAGGACAAGCACCGACCTGAACACGGGGCGGGTCCTCTACTCGGACAACAATGGCTACCAGATGCAGCGCAGGCCCTACCGGCAGGACACGTGGAACACCATCGCTCAGGTACGCCTTGAGCTGTCCCGGGGTGTGGCTGCTGTAGATCCAGTCTTGATGGCCTTTTTCCAGAAGGCAGGAGTGACCCATTAGGTCCAGAGCATCTCCCAGAGCCCCTCTGCCCTTTGTCTGCCCCAGGGGCTGCAACCCAGGTGTGTTCAGACCTGGTCTCAGAGTCTGGGGCTGCCGTTCGTGAGGCATGTCCCTGAGGTATCCTGTGTGCACAGTAGGTCCTCCTCAGTCAATGCATGACCCACTGGGGGTTGCTTGAGGATTAAGCATGTGGTACCTGGCTAGGCCTGAATGGGGTGTGACCTCCTCAGTTTCTCTTTGCTGAGCCACAGCCTGGTTGCCAGGTAGGGCTGAGCAGGGGCTGAACTCCAAAATCAATCAGCTCCCAAGGCCTCTCCCTCCATTAGCGTGACCTCAGGTGACTCCCTGGGTGTCCCTAGGCCTCGGTGCTCTCCTGGGAAGACAGTGACCTGCCCCAGAGCTGTGCTGAGTGCTGGGATGATTTAGGGGCAGTCTGGTGCTGGGCACCTCCTGAGCCACCATCCATGTTAGTTCCCTCTCCTTCCACGGGGGCCCTGAGAAGGGGTGTGGTTCCTCCCTCCTCTGTCTTCCATGAGCTTTTGTCCCTTCATCTCTGTGACTGGTCCTCACCCACTGTGGTCTGAGCTCCAGAGGGTCCAGGACCATCAGCCCAGGACATCTTGCTCCAACAGAGCAAAGGGCAGGGCTGTGTGAGTGCTTTCCAGCCCAGATACCAGCCCCTTTCTATTTGGGAACCCCTGGCTGGAGGGCATCCCAGGCTGGACTGGCACAAATGCCTAATTGTCTCCCTGCAGCAGGGGGACCTTTTGGGCACATTTTACAGATGGGGAAATGGAGGCTTGGGTGGGCTGGGTCCCCCAGGGCATAAGTTCAGGAAGCAGTGCAGCTGGCTTTGAATCCCAGTGCGTCCATCTCAGAACTCAGAGCCCCTCCCCCTGTCTACCATGCCACCCTGGGCTGCTGCTGCACCCATGCAGGGGGCCGCCTGGGGCCAGAGGGAGACCCCGGACCTGCTGGCTGACCTGGCCCACTGCTCCCACCACCAGCCTGCCAATGTTTCTGTCCACAGAATTACTACCCCATGGTGCAGTCAGCCTTCATCCAGGACAGACGAAGCAGGCTGGTGCTGCTGTCCGAGCAGGCGCACGGCATCTCCAGCCAAGGGAACGGGCAGGTGGAGGTAGGAGGCCCCTCTGGTCACTCACAAGCAGCCCATGGTCCAGGCAGACTCGGTCAGGCAGTTGTCCTTTGCAGGTCATGCTCCACCGGCGGCTGTGGAACAATGGTAAGTGGGCCCTGGACAACGACCTCACACTGAACGACTCCTCGGTCGTCCACCAGGTGCTCTGGCTTCTGCTGGGACCCTGGACCCTCACCAGTGGCCTGCACCAGAGGAGTGGGCTGGCGCTGCAGCACCGGCCCGTCGTGATGCTCAGAGAGATGAATGGTGAGGTGGGGGGTCCTTTCAGTGCACCTGTCATCACTGCCCCCGGGTGAGCCGCCCTGTCTAGGGATGCGGCTGAGCTGGTGCCTGCAGGGATCTGGGCTCCTATGGGGCAGAAAGTGACCAGGGACCTCAGATCTAAGCCCCTCCTTGTAAACGTGGGCATCCTGAGGTTAAAGAGTTTTAAGTGACTTGCTTAAGGTCATACAGCCAGTAGGAGGAATTGAAACTCCTCTTTCAAGAGCAGAGATCCCAGAGAAAGGTTCTGATTGGCCCTGATCAAATCACGTGACCCAGGCCTGACCAATCACTGAGGCCTGGGAGCTGTGAGGGATGGCGGCTCCAGCGGGAGCCCAGGGCTGAACAGAGCATCTCCTGGAAGTGGAGGGCTGAGTCCCTCTGGGCAGAGGCAGCCACAGATGACAGCGCGGGAGCTGGCTTCCTAGAACTGTTCACAGAGCAGGTCTCTGTGTGAACTCGCTGCATTTTCTGGAGGAAATGGCGTCTTCTCTCTGGTCCCATCTCCCAATCTGCAGTTTTGTAAGGGCTGGACTAGAGACTCAAGGCAGTCTGGGGCATTTGCACCAGCAGGGGCTTCAGCCTGCCTGCGGTGTGGTCGAGGGAAAGAGATCAGACTAAATGGGGGCCTTAGTATGAGAGCTAAGAATGCCGAGAGGAGAGTTTGGCCCAAAGCCTCTCCTTGTTGTTCATCTGCCTTACAGAAACTGCCCACAGAGGCAGTTGGAACGGTTCTTGGAAGCAAAAGGCTGTGACGCTCCCCTCCAGTGTCCACCTACAGATCCTCAGCATCCCCGGCTGGAAGTACAGCTCGAACCACACAAAGCACCTGCAGACTCTCCGGAAAGGTGCGCCGGTGCCAGGTGTCCACATTCACTCTTGCCTCCACATGTCAGCCTGGTCCCCAGCCCTTCAGCAGACAAAGGACCCTCCTCAGAGTCCTCCAGGCTCTGTGAGGTCACCTGGTTCCCTTAACTGTCCAAGGAGGGACCTGAGGCCCTCAGGGAGGCAGGTGCCTCAGCAAGCAGAAACAAGGTGGGTCTGGATGTCGTCAGACGCTGTGACTGTGTACAGAGGGGAGCCCCCAGCAGGGGATCGGGGGGGGGCTTCCTGGAGGAGGTAACAACTGCCAGGAACCCATTGTTCATATTGGGGCTGCTGCCCCTTATCTGCTCCCTTAACTCCATGCTTCTCAGAGGATGGACTGACTGTGCCTCAGCCACTGCCCTGCTCCAAGAGACCCACCTAGGGCAGGCACACTCCAAGTGTCTGTGAAATGAGGAGAAGGTGGAAAAGGGCAGAGGCCAAAGGTCATCTTTGTACCTGATAGAGGGGTGTTGCCAACTGTGGCTCAACTCTGTAGACATGAGAATTCCATCACTGAACCACAGCCTGCCCACTTGTCACAGAAGGTGAGATGGGGGAGCCTCACCTGCAGTGATAGAGCCTCCTCTACTGTTATGTGTCAGGCTAAGTGCATTGAGAGCACATCTTCCAGGGGCAGCTTGTACCAAAGAGGAGGCGAAGGGGGCTGGGCTGGGAAAGTCCGTCCTCCTAGAGAGACATCGGTAGAGACTGAATCAGGGGAGCCACAGGGGATGGCGTGAGGCCTGCTGCCTCTCATGATGCTTGAGTCCTCAAGGAATCTCCACCAGCATGATCATTGCCATCATTACCATTGTCTTCACCATTATTGCCATCAGCATCACAGTCATAATCACCACACCACCATCACGACCATCATCACCATTATCACCATCATCACCATCATCATCACCATCACATCACTGCCATCATCACCATCAACATTGTCATCACCATCACCGTCATCATCACCATTATTATCATCATCACCACACCATCATCACCACCATCACCACCATCATCACCATCAACAACATGATCACCATCACTACCATCATCACCATGAAAATCATCATCACCATCACCACCATGATCACCGTCTTCATCACCATTATCACCATCATCATCACCACCATCACCAACATAATCACCATCACCACCATCACCATCACGGCCATCACCATCACGACCATGACCGCCATCACCATCATCACCACCACCATCATCACGAACATCACCATCTTCATCACCATTATCCTGGTCAACTTCATGTTCTGCTCTGCGAAGTCCTTCCGTGATTCTAGAGCTCTAGTCCCTAACCTCAGCCCTTGAATGGAGATAAGAGACATTGCAGACCTCTTAGGCTGCAGTAACTAGGAGCCCACATGCCCTCTTTCCTCACACAGCACAGGTCATTATGTTTCTGTGCTCTGTGGGGTTGGCAGCACGGGTCTTCTCATTTGGTCACCAAGGACCCAGCAGGTGGAAGCTGTATCGCAACACATTTCCTAGGTCTTGGTGGCAGTGACCTGACACATCCACTCTGCGATGGCACCTCGTCTTCAGGGTTACGAGGCCATACCACCCTTCGCAGGGGCCAAGCCAGAAAGAATCTCCCAGAGAACTGGGAGGTGGAAGGATGAGCCCAGTGAAGACCCCACCAGTGAACAAGAATCAGTGCCGGCTTCAGTGTGGGTAGTGGGAGGAGGTCGCTTTGGGTGCACCTGGCTTGGAATACCACCCCCCACACACACCCCGCTCCTTCTTGATGCACATCAGCTGTGTGTCTGGGCAAGTGTCCGCCCCTCTCTGAGCCTGGTTTGGCTCATCTGCAAAGTTGGGCTGTGTTAGCTGCCTCCGAGGGAGGTTGAAGATGTGAAATGGAGGTGAGAGTGTAAAGTGCCAGGCAGAGACTATTGTCCTCACTGCCACCTTCCTTCCGTCCCTAAGACCAAAACCGCGAGGCCAAGGCAGACCTGCGCCGGGTCCTGCTGCGGCTCCAGCACCTGTATGAGGTGGACCAGGACCCTGTGCTGTCTCAGCCTGTGACGCTGAACCTGCAGGTAAGCCGCCCTCCCGTGGCCTGCTCCGACATCACAGAGTCAGGCCCCCAGGAGGACACACCCTCGGGAGACAAACCCTGGTGTGACTACCCAGACTCATATGGCACCTGGCAAATACCACATCAGGGTGGTCTCACAAAGGAACCTGGGGGTCCCTCACCCTCCGTCATGATGGTCTTCTGAATTTACCATCATGTAACACAGATGTATTTTGTTTATCATTTTTTCTTGTAGCACATCTTCTTACACTACACAGAAGTTACATGCATAATAAGAAAGTGAACAGATTCTTGCAGACTCCCTAGTGAGTGATCACACAGTCCAGGGGCGAGTCTGGGTGCCTCCTCTGGGCTTCGTGGGCCCCTGGGTTCTGGGCCTCAGTCTCCTCACCTGTAAATGGGGAGGAGAGAGTCTTTGCCCACAGGGATGCTGAGAGGCTGCAGTGGGACTGTGTGCACACAGGTGCCTGGCACCTAGCACACCTGATGGGTGTCAGTGTCCTGACCCCGACTTCTGCCCTCCCATGTTGGCACGGCACTCAGGAGCAGATGTAAAAGCAGAGGGCAGATGGGAGCAGCACAGGGAGCCTGCCCTCCACGCCTTCCCCTCCCCCAGCTCAGGGAAGCTCGTGCAGAACAACCCCCGCTCTTGGGGCAGCCACCTGTCCTTCCTTCCCAGGAAGAGTGTTCACCCACCTCCCCTCTTAGCCTAGAGGCTGGGTCCACACTCAGTCAGAAAAAGGGGATGCACACCAAGACTCTCGTCACGCCAGGACCACACAGGGCTCCACCGAGCATTGCAGGGAGACAAGGACTCGAGGCTGGGGCAGCCCCACCTGCCTGCCACCTGCTGGGTGTGCTAATCCAGCTCGGCCCTGGGCGGTCAGCTCCCTCCAGTCTCAGATCCTCACCTGTAAAATGGGGCTGTCCCTTCTCCCGCAGGGACTTGCTCTACAATGAATGTGGAGGATGCTGGGCCCTGGGCCCTGGTGCTGCCGCCCTGCTGCTTCGGGGTCTCTGCTCAGGTCTGGGGTCCGGGTGCTCACCCCTCCCTTGCTCTGTCCTGCAGTCTGTGCTGCGGGGACTGGGTTCCGTGGTGTCCGTGGAGGAGCGCTCGCTCACAGGGACCTGGGACGTGAGCGAGATGCATCGCTGGACCTGGAGCACGCGGGACCCTCCCCGCCACAGAGGTTCGGATGCCCTGGTCCTGACCCCCATCGAGACCCCAGCTCTGCCCCTGAGGCCTGTGTGACCTGGAAGTGGTGCCCTCCTGCCCCAAGTCTAGGTCTTCCTGAATCCACCGCAGGAGGTTCACAAAGTCTTCAAGCCAGTCATCACACAGACTATGTATGTAGGTTGTGTGTGCATGAGTCCCAGACCACACACTCTCTCCCTGCCTTGGGTGAGTCTCATCTTTTTCTTTAGGTGAGCCTCATCTTGCAAGCATACCCTCAGGGGTTCTGACATTTTCCCTGCTGTGCATTGCACTGTGACACACAGTTAGCTCCTGCAAACCACAGCCTGCTTTACAACTCTATCTCTGCTGTCCCTCTCCCTGGAATGCCCTGCCCCCTTTATCTGGGCATTTCCTAATGGGGCTCTTCCAGGTCCAGGACTGAATCTGGGGCCTCCTCTGCTCTCCCCTCTCCTTCAGTTTGCTCTGACCCATTTATCTCCTCTTTGTCTATTGCACATGGCATATTCTGGCTACGTAGGTAGACACTTTGTCAGTCTTGACAGATGGATTAGTTGTGGAAAGCTGGTTGATTAGTTGATAGAAAGCTGGTTAGTTGTGGAAAAAAGGATATAAAGAAGGATGGCAGGTAAGTGAATGCTGGACAGGTGGGTGATTGGATGATAGATGGTTGGAAGATGAAAAGAAGGAAGAAAAGAAGATGGATGGGTAATGGATGGGTGGATGGATGGATGAGGAAAGGAAAGGTGGAAGGAAGGAAGGAAGATAGAAGATGGATTGTGGAGTAGATGGTGAATGGATGGATGATTAAATGATGAATGTTTTGATGGATAGATGGATGCATGGATGGAAGGATGGATGGGTGAGCATGTTTCAACCCAAAGAGGAAGCCTAAACCCCAGGGTGTGACCCCTCAGCAGAGTCCATTGAGATCAAGGGCAGGGACCACTAATGGCCTCACTGAGAAAGCTCTTAGGAATTGAGTTCCACACTCTATGAGAATAGGAGGCCAAGAGGGACCAGGGCCCCCTCATCGCCTCAGTGAGAAGACTCTTAGGAACATATACAGGGCCACAACCCATAGAGATACAAGGCCAAGTGAGGCCAGGATCCCCTGTACATGCCTTCACTGTGCTGTCCCTCAGGGGAGGCCAGAAATGAAAGAAGCCCCCTGGCAATGCAGTCCTGTCAAGAGGGGCAGCTGAGGGCTCTGATCACAGTGGGAGCCACAGACACAGCAGGAGCTGTGTTGTGAGGGGGATGCTGGGATGAGGGGACCTAAGGAAGCAGGTGGTCCAGGGGCTGTGCTGGACAGAACCTCTTTGCTCCCAGGCAAATTCAATCATCCCTCACCACCCCTGGGAGGCCCCAACATCACCATCTACCCGAAGGAGATCCGGACGTTCTTCATTCACTTTCAGGAGCAGTGAGCCCTTGGCAGATTCTTGGTCCCAGGACACTGAAAGGCAGCCTAAAGGGTGAGGGGAACAGCTGCCAAGCTGGTGGGCTAAAGGCAGGAAATGGATGGATGAGGGTGTTCTGACTTCTTAAATAAAATCACATTAAGGACCTGTGTCTTCCCCTGCCCACTGGAGCCGGCCCTCTCTCTCCTCTCCTGTCACAGATGGTAGCTTCACACACGCTCACACTCCTGCTTCACTTGCAAGAGTCAAAGCCAGGAAGTTCTCCCAAAGACAGAAGGAAATAATCCCCAGTGATACCAAAATGCCTGCAGCCTTGCCAGATCTCAGCAAGTCCATCAGTGTTACCAGTGGCCCTGCTGCATGACTAGTGGCCTGGGGTGCCAGGACCCAGCACGGTGGGGAGAAGAGGACTTCACAGCCTATGGTTTCTGTTTGGGGAAAGCTGTGGAAAGGTTATTCCTAGTTGGAGCTGTAGAAACACCTCACAGACACAGCTTGAGGCCCCCTCTTCCTACAGAGTCCCCCGGATCCTGCACTGGGAAATTTCATCTGCGCTCCCTGCAAAAAAGAAATGCAGAGAGGAAGTCTATCATTGACCTGGGGCAGACATATTGAGGAGTCCACTCAGGGTGATGCAGGCACCCAGCAGATGACTTCTTGTGGTAGCTCCACTGCTCTCTCAGGCTGGATGTCTTTCCCAAAACAGAACCAGGCAAATGCAGCAGCTACATGCAGGAAGGTGCATCCAGTCTCCTCTTCTGGAGGAGTCTTGAAAAAGTCGGAGGATGGTTGAGAAAAGAGACCGCTGGGCACCGTCCTCTGGAAGATGAGGCAGGCAGCTGGGATGGATGCTAAGCCAGTTCCAGCACCATGAAGTGTTGGGAAGGGTGGTGTCCATGAGCACTCATGGGGCTGGCTGAGGTCAAGGGGACCCTCTGATCTTTCGCTGCCTTGACCTGGAGTGGCAAGAGGTGGGGTGGCCAAGTAGAGCCTTTGGGAGTCATACCAAGAAAAAACCCCAAACTCCCATCTGGGCTGTTGGTGGAGCCAGACTCCTGGGTGCAGGGGATGTCAGGCTTGTAGGGGGCTCTCAGGAGATATCTAACCAGGTCACTTCTAACACGACACCTCACCTGGACCCTTGGAGAACCACCTGGGGGTGACACCAGATCACAGCCTCCAGGCTGTCAGGATCTGTTTGCAACAGAGGTTCTCACACCGAGCCTGGGATCAGCCAGGTGTCCCAGCTCCTAGAGCTTCTTCGGATCTTAGAAAGAGATAAACAGTCCCTGTCCTGCATCACAGAGCCACCCAACAGTGGCTCTAGGACAGCACCCGTGATCACAGGCTGCAATGTGTCTCCCCAAAATTTGTATGCTGAAGTCATAACCCCTCGCACCTCAGAATGTGGTTATACTTGGAGATATGGTCTTCAAAGAGGCAATTAACATAAAACAACTTATGTTGTTGTTGTTGTCAGTCGCTAAATTATGTCCAATTCTTTGCGACCTCATGGACTGCAGCACTCCAGGTCTCTCTGCCCCTCACCATCTCCCAGAGTTTGCCCAAGTTCGTGTCCATTGAATCGGTGGTGCCATCCAATCATCTCATTCTCTGCCACCCCTTTCCTTTTTGCCTTCAATCTTTCCCAGCATCAGGGTCTTGTCCAATGAGTCAGCTCTTTCAATGAGATATTAGGGTGGGTCCTAATCCAGGCTGACTGGTGTTCTCATGAGAAGAGAAGACTAGGACACAGACTCACAGAGGGATGGCCGTGTGAGGACCCAGGGAGAAGATGGTCATCTACACGTCCAGGAGAGAGGCCTCAGAAGGAAACCAACTCTGTCTGCATCTTGGTCTTGGACTTCCAGCCTCCAGACTGTGAGATAACAAAATTCTGTTGGCTGGCCCACCCAGTCCCTGATACTTTGTTATGTTGACCCTGACAAAGTCACACAAACACTTACATTTACACAGTGAGGATATGATATACACAGGAAGTAGCTTGAAAAAGTACTAAAAATGCCCTCACATCCATCAGGCCATGTTTACCTGCAAAGAGGTTAAAAAGCAATGTTTCATTTTCAGAGCTTTTTAGGTTTCAGAATTACAGCTGAGTGGGTGCGGAGTACTGTAAATTCATAATCAATTTAGAGTAACTGATAGATCATAAAATGTACTTATTAACCTAAAGTCAATTCTCAGTTTCTACTTATATAATTTTTAGAGGATTTAGTTAACAAATCCCTCCAAGTATCACCAAGGAAGGGTAGACACCAGAGTGACACAGGGGCCTTGAACTTATTCATACCCATGACAGATCTCCAGGGGAAGAGCTGGGAGGGTATTCTGAGCATCAGGCTCTGATGGACCCTGTGGGGAGGAGCCCACTGATTGGCTTAGAAAAACGTGCTTGACACATCATTGAAGGAAAAAGCGAATCCGATGTAACCGAAAGCAAAGGTCCAGCTGCTCAATGCTCAAAAGCCAATAAAGAAGCAAGGATGGTGGAAAGTAAAACTTGCTTTATTTTGGAGCCCCACAAACAGAGGAGTAGGGGGAGGACAGATGCCTGTCCAAAGGCTGACTCCCTGCCATTGACAATCAGTGGGCAAAAGCTTTTATAGACAGAGGGAAGGGGCTACATGAAGAAACAACACAGTCAGCTCTGACCATCATCTTGAAATTCATTCATTAGCATCAGCTTGATTGTTTTAAGCACAGTTAATCTTCAGTTCTCACAGCAGTTTGTTCCCATTTCCTTGAGGCCAGTTCTCAGAACGGTGGCCGCCTATGCCATAGCTACAGTCTGGTCTTCATGTAGTTACCTTCTTCCACCCGGTGGGGGTTTCAGGATCTATGAGAACGCTCACAGTATATGGCTCAAAACATTAGTCTTTAAGAAGGAACTAAAGGTCCCTGGCTCTGCTTAATGACAAAATTATAATTACTTAGTCTTATTGGACTATCTTCCTTTGTTTCTGCATTTTCTCACTTCTGTGATTAAGTTTTGGCTAAGTGTTTCCACAGACAAAAGGGAAAGAGAGGACATGGGGGGAAGGGGACCATAGGCCCTGGCTCCATGTCAAGAACACCCTCACATTAGTTTTCTTGGGGCTACCACAGCAGAGTACTACAAGCTAGGTAGTTTAAAAAAAAAAAAAAATGTAATTTATTCTATCACAGTTCTGGAGGCCAGAAGTCTGAAAACAGTGTCAGCAGAGCCAGATTCTCTGAGGTTCATGGGAAAGGTTGTTTCTCACCAATTTCAGCATCTGGTGACTCCCAGCAATTCTTACGTCAGTTCCCATTCTTCTCCTATTTTCACATAGCCATCTTCCCTTGGCGATGGCAATGGCACCCCACTCCAGTACCCTTGCCTGGAAAATCCCATGGATGGAGGAGCCTGGTAGGCTGCAGGCCATGGGGTCGCTACGAGTCAGACACGACTGAACGACTTCACTTTCACACATTGGAGAAGTAAATGGCAACCCACTCCAGTGTTCTTGCCTGGAGAATCCCAGGGACACGGAAGCCTGGTGGACTGCCGTCTATGGGGTCGCACAGAGTCAGATACGACTGAAGCGACTTAGCAGCAGCAGCAGCATCTTCCCTTTGTGCCCCCCCCTCCTTCTTTTAAGGACATAAAAACAGTCATATTGGATTAGGGCCCCGCCCTGTGCCATCAGGACCTCATTTTAACTCGATTACGTCTGCAAAGATTCTATTCCCAGATAAGGTGCTGTTCACATATCCAGAGCATTAGAGCTTCAGCAAATCTCTGGGGAGATACAATTCAATGGACTGCAACCCTACATGGTATAGTTTGTGTCCCTGTGGGTGTGGAGAGATTTCCAAGCACCAAAATGTTCTGGGAGAGCCCAGCTAAAATTTCTAAGACCTGCCCAAGACCTGTTTTTCAGGAACGCATGGGACTAACAGATCATGGTATTTGTTTTTGAGCAAGTTGTGGCATTGTTCATGACAGCTGTAAATTGTGAATAATACAAAGATCCCTTGTCAACCAGATGAGGAAAGTGTGCAGTCAGTCTCAAAGTGTGACCCCAAGACCAGCAGAACCAGCATTGCCTGGGAAGCTGTGAGAAATACAAACCATCAGACCCTACCCCAGATCAAATAAATCCAAAACTCTAGGGTTTGGGCCCAGAAATATGTGTTTCAGCAAGTTCTACAGGTTTTTCTGATGCACACTCAAATTTGAGAACTACTGCCAGAGAACACTCCCTACCATGGTGGTGCTAGTGGTAAAGAATTCCTCTGTCAGTGCAGGAGACATAAGAGACTCGAGTTGGATCCCTGGGTCAGGAAGATCTCCTGGAGATGGGCATGGCAACCCACTCAAGTGTTCTTGTCTGAAGAATCCCATGGACAGAGGAGCCTGGTGAGCTAGAGTCCAAAGGATCACAAAGAATCAGACACAACTGAATTGACTTAGCACACATGCACGCACACACATACCTACCCACATCAACATAGGTGAGTCTCATATATAAAACCGGTAAAATAAGCAAGATACAAACTAATTATGATTCCACTTATATAAAGTTCAAAAGTTGGGGGAAAACTATACCATATTACATTTATAGCTGATAAAACAATAAAGAAAAGCCAAAAAATAAATAAATAACCAAAAATCACAAAAGGGGTTACCTCTAATGGGGAGTGGGAGGGCTGGATTAAGAAGAGATGTCTCATGACTTCCCTGGTGGCCCAGTGGTTGAGAGTGCAGGAGACATGTGTTCAGTCCTTGATCCAGGAAGATCCCACATGCCTCAGAGCAGCTAAACCTGTGCACCACAACTACTGAAGCCCTCCCACTCTAAAATCCATGCTTGGCAACAAAATAAGCCACTGCACTGAGAAGTCTGTGCTGCAAAAAAGAGTGACCCTTGGGGGGCAGTCCTAAGATGGCAGAGGAATAGGATGGGGAGACCACTTTCTCCCCCAGAAATTCATCAAAAGATCATTTGAACACTGAGCAAATTCCATGAAACAACTTCTGAACGCTGGCAGAAGACACCAGACACCCAGAAAGGCAGCCCATTGTCTTCAAAAGGAGGTAGGGCAAAAAATAGAAGATAAAAAGAGAGACAAAAGAGTTAGAAAAAAAAATAGCTAGGGACAGAGACCCGTCCCGGGGAGGGAGTCATAAAAGAGGAGACGTTTCCAAACACCAGGAAATCCTCTCACTGGCGGGTCTATGGGGAGTTTGGGAATCTCAGAGGGCAACATAACCAGGAGGATAAATAAATATAACCCACAGATCACGTACCTAATGGCAACTCCCAGCGGAGAAGTAGCCCAGACGCTCGTATCCGCCACCAGCAAGCAAGGGCTGAACAGGGAGGCGCAGGCTGCATTGCTTAGGGTAGGGACTGGGCCTGAATGCCCTGAGGGCAATCTGAGGGAGCTAAGATGAGATAGCAACCTAAACTATGAGGTAGCCAGAGACAGAGATAGAGGAGAGAGAACTTTCCCGCGAAAAGCTATAAACTAAGGCACTGCTGGGCCTGCTCACAGAACAAAGGACTGAGTGAATACCAGAGAAGAGCTAGCTAGCTGCGGGCCAGCCCATCCCCCGCCGGAGGCAGAGAGGCAGGCGGGCAACAGCCAGAGCCGGAAAGGGGCAATCTTGGCCCCAGAGACAGCATTCTCTACCAAGCTGCGAGCAGGCTCCCAGTTGCTAACCAAGTCTTCCTGGGATCCTGGATGGTTGACATCCACCAGGAGGGTCGCAGCCAGAGATCAGTTCCCCAGAGGAGACACATGCCACACCTGAGACAGCGCTCCCACTGCGCACCCAGGAAACCGAGGGGCTGGGACCAGGGAGGTGATAAGACGCACCGCCCCATATGAGGAGAGTGCACTCACCAAGCACCTGGTCACCTGAGCTGCTCGGATCTGGGCAGGGTACAAAACGCAGGTCCAACCGAGTCTGTGCCTTTGTGGAGTACCCAAGAACCTGAACCTGAGCAGCTTAGACCTGGGAAGTGCACGCAACCCAGGGCCCACTTTAGACAGTTCCCCTACAGAGCAATCTTGAGCCTGAGCAGTGTAGACTGGGAAAGCACACATACCATGAGCAGGGGCAAACCCTGTGTGGCCCAGACACTGCGAGCACTCCCCACACACGCCAGTGACATTTGTTTGCAGTGTTTCTCCCTCCCCACAGCACAATTGAACAAGTTAGCCTAAATAAATGACCACCTTCACCCCCTTGTGTCAGGGCGGAAATTAAGACACGGAAGAGACTTGCAAACAGAAGAAGCCAAAATAAACAGAGGGAACCGCTTTGGAAGTGACAGGTGCAACAGATTAAAACCCTGTAGTTAGCACTGACTACATTGGAAGGGGCCTATAGACCTTGAGAAGAAGTGTAAGCTGGAACAAGGAACTATCTGAAGCTGAACTGACCGCACACTGCCCACAACACTCCAGAGAAATTCCTAGATATACTTCTACTATCATTTTTAATTTTTAATTTTTTTATTTTAAGTCCTTTATTACTCCTTTAATTTTCATTTTTATAACCTACTATTACCTTGCAAGAAAAGGGTATTTTTAAAGCAAATTTCATACATATTTTTAATAATTTTTTGATTTTTTTTCAATATTATATTTTTGAGAGTCTAACCTCTACTCTAGATTTTTAATCTTTGCTTTTTGGTATTTGCTATCAATTTTGTACCTTTAAAAATCCAATCTTCAGTACCCACTTTTACTTAGGAGTGTGATTATTGGCTTGAGTGCTCTCTCCCCCTTTTGACTCTTTTTCTCCCCCAGGTCACCTCTATCTCCTCCCTCCCCCTTCTCTTCTCTACCCAACTCTGTGAATCTCTTTGGGTATTCCAGGCTGTGGAGGACACTTAGGGAACTGATTACTGGCTAGATCTGTCTCTGTCCTTTTGAGCCACCCCCCCCCCCCCCACCTTCTCCTCCTGGTCACCTCTATCTCCCTCCTCCCTCTTCTCTTCTCCATGTAACTCAGCGAACCTTTCTGGGTGTCCCTCACTGTGGAGAATCTTTTCACCATTAACCTAGATGTTTTATCATTGGTGCTGTATGGATGGAGAAGTCTTGAGGCTACTGTAAGAATAAGACTGAAAACCAGAGGTAGGAGGCTTAAAGAAAAAACCTGAGAACACCAGAGAACTCCTGACTCAAGGGAACATTAATCGACAACAGCTCATCCAAAAGCCTCCATAGTGAAGTCACTCAGTCGTGTCTGACTCTTTGTGACCCCTTGGACTGTAGCCTACCAGGCTCCTCTGTCCATGGAATTTGTCAGGCAAGAGTACTGGAGTGGGTTGCCATTTCTTTCTCCAGGGATCTTCCCAACTCAGGGATCAAACCTGGGTCTCCTGCACTGCAGGCAGACGCTTTACCATCTGAGCCACCAGGGAAGCCCTACACTGAAATCAAGCTTCACCCAAGAGCCAACAAGTTCCAGAGCAAAAGACATACCACACAGATTCTCCAGCAACGCAGAGACATAGCCCTGAGCTTTAATATACAGGCTGCCCAAAGTCACACCAAACCCATAGACATCTCAAAACTCATTACTGGACACTTCATTGCACTCCACAGAGAAGAAATCCAGCTCCACCCACCAGAATACCAACGCGAGCTTCCCTAACCAGGAAACCTTGACAAGCCACTTGTCCAACCCCGCCCACAGAGAGGAACCTCCACAATAAAGAGGAACCACAAACTGCCAGAACACAGAAAGGCCACCCCATACACAGCAATCTAAACAAGATGAAAAGGCAGCGAAATATTCAGCAGGTAAAGGAACACGACAAATGCCCACCAAACCAAATAAAAGAGGAGAAGATAGGGCATCTACCTGAAAAAGAATTCAAAATAATGATAGTAAAAATGATACAAAATCTTGAAAACAAAATGGAGTTACAGATAAATAGCCTGGAGACAAGGATTGAGAAGATGCAAGAAAGGTTTAACAAGGACCTAGAAGATAAAAGAGTCAATCAATAATGAATAATGCAATTAATGAGATCAAAAACACTCTGGAGGAAACCAACAGTAGAATAAAGGAGGCAGAAGATAGGATAAGTGAGGTAGAAGATAGAATGGTAGAAATAAATGAAACAGAGAGGAAAAAAGAAAAAAGAATTAAAAGAAATGAGGATAACCTCAGAGACCTCTGGGACAATGTCAAATGCTGCAACATTTGAATCATAGGAGTCCCAGAAGAAGAAGACAAAAAGAAAGGCCATGAGAAAATACTTGAGGAGATAATAGTTGAAAACTTACCTAGGGGAAAGTCCTAACATGGTGGAGGAATAGGACAGGAGACCACTTTCTCCCCCCACAAATTCATCAAAAGTACATTTGAACACCGAGCAAATTCCACAGAACAACTTCTGAATGCTGGCAGAGGACATCAGACACCCAGAAAGGCAACCCATTGTCTTCGAAAGGAGGTAGGACAAAATATAAAAGAAAAAGAGAGACAAAAGAGGTAGGGACAGAGATCCGCCCTGGGAAGGGAGTCTTAAAAAAGAGAGAAGTCTCCAAACACCAGGAAACACTCTCTCCAGCGGGTGTGTGGCAAGCCTTGGAATCTCAGAGGGCAAAATAACTGGGAGGAAAAATAAATAAATATTTAAAACCCACAGATTACGTGCCTAACAGCAACTCCCAGCGGAGCAGCAGCCCAGACGCTCGCATCCCCCACTAGCAAGCGGTGGCAGGACAGGGAGGAGCAGGCTGCATTGCCTAGGGTAAGGACTGGGCATGAATGACCTGAGGGCAATCTGAGGGAACCAGCTTGAGATAGTAACCCAGACTGTGGGATAGCTATCCCGCGAAAAGCCCTAACCTAAGACACTCCCAGGCCCACTCACAGAACAAAGGACTGAGCAGAGCTAGCCAGCTGCGGACCGGCCCGTCCCCCACCAGACACAGGCAGACAAGGGCAGCCAGAGCCGGAAGGGGGCAATCGCGACCCCAGAGAGGCATCCTATACCAAACTGCAAGCAGACTTCGTTGCTAACCAAGACTTCTTGGGATTCTGGACAGTCGACATCCGCCAGGAGGGTCACAGCCAGAGACCCGCTCCCCAGAATAGACATACGGCAAACCTGAGAAGGCGCGCCCGTTGTACACCCAGAAAACTGAGCGGCTGGGATGAGGGAGGGGATGAGTTGCAGCCTCCAACTGGGGGCAACTACACGCGCCAAGCACCTGGTCACCTGAGCTGCTCGGACATGGGACGGGCAAAAAACGCAGGCCCAACCAAGTCTGCACCTTTCTGGAGTACCCAAGACCCTAAACCTGAGCGGCTTAGACCTGGAAAGTGCATGCAAACCAAGGCCCGCATCAGACACTTCACGGCAGAGCAACCTAGAGTCTGAGCAGTGTAGACTGGGAAAGCACACACACCGTGAGTGGAGGCAAACCCAGTGTAGCTGAATCATTGTGAGCACACACCAGTGATATTTGTTCGCAGTGTTCCTCCCTCCCCAAAGCACGACTGAACAAGGGAGCCTAAAAAAAATTGACCGCCACCGCACCCCTTGTGTCAGGGCAGAAATTAGACACTGAAGAGACCAGTAAACAGAAGAAGCTAAAATAGAGGGAACTGCTTTGGAAGTGACAGGTGCAATAGATTAAAACCATGGAGTTAGCACCTACTACATAGGAAGGGGACTATAGACCTTGAGAAGTACAGGCCGGACCAAGGAACTATCTGAAAATGAACTTACCCCACACTGTCTGCAACAGCTCCAGAGAAAGTCTTAGTTATATTTTTACTATTATCATTTTTTTTAATTAAAAAATTTTTTTGTTATTTTATTTTTTTTATTTTTAAGTCCCCATTAACCCTTTTTCATTTTTATAACCTACTATTACCTTGCAAAAAAAAGAAAAGGAAAGACCTTATTTTTAAAGCAAACTTCATATATATATTTTATAATTTTTGTGACTTTGTGTTTTTTTTTTAATATTGTATTTGTGAGACTCTAACCTCTAATCTAGATTTTTAATCTTTGCTTTTTGGTATTTGTTATTAATTTTGTACCTTTAAGAACCCAATCTTCAGTACCCATTTTAACTTGGGAGCAAGATCACTGGCCTGATTGCTCTCTCCCCCTTTTGACTCTCCTTTTTCTCCACCAGGTCGCTTCTATCTCCCCCCTCCCACTTTTCTTCTCTACCCAACTCTGTGAACCTCTTTGTGTGTTCCGGGCTGTGGAGAACACTTAGAAACTGATTACTGGCTGGATCTGTCTCTCTCCTTTTGATTCCCCCTTTTATCCTCCTAGCCACCTCTGTCTCCTTTCTCCCTCTTCTCTTCTCTGTGTAACTCTGTGAACCTCTCCAAGGGGTCCAGACTGTGGAGAGCACATAGGGAAGTGATTACTGGCTAGCTTGCTCTCTCCTCTTTTGATCCCCCCTCTTCTCCTGGTCACCTCTATCTCCCTCCTCCTTCTTCTCTTCTCTATGTAACTCTGTGTACCTCTCCGGGTGTCCCTCACTGTGAACAAACTTTTCATCATTAACCTAGATGTCTTATCAATGGTGCTGTATAGATGGAGAAGTCTTGAGGCTACTGTAAGAATAACACTGAAAACCAGAGGCAGGAGGTTTAAGTCCAAATCCTGAGAACACCAGAGAACTCCTGACTCCAGGGAACATTAATCAATAGGAGCTCATCAAACGCCTCCATACCTACACTGAAATCAAGCACCACCCAAGGGCCAACAAGCTCCAGAGCAAGACATACCACACAAATTCTCCAGCAACACAGGAACATAGCCCTGAGCTTTAATATACAAGCTGCCCAAAAATAAATGAAAAATAAATAAATGCATAAATAAAAATATATATATATATATATATATATATATATATATATATATATATATACAAGCTGCCCAAAGTCACACCAAACCCATAGACATCTCAAAACTCATTACTGGACACGTCATTGCACTCCAGAGAGAAGAGATCCAGCTCACCCCCACCAGAACACCAATACAAGCTTCCCTAACCAGAAAACCTTGACAAGCCACCCATCTAACTCCACCCACAAAGAGGAACCTCCACAATAAAGAGGAACCACCAGCTGCCAGAACACAGAAAGGCCACCCCAAACACAGCAACATAAACAAGATGAAAAGGCAGAGAACTACCCAGCAAGTAAAGGAACAGATAAAATGCCCACAAAACTAAACAGAAGAGGAGGAGATAGGGAATATACCTGATAAAGAATTCCAAATAATGATAGTGAAAATGATCCAAAATCTTGAAAACAAAATGGAGTTACAGATAAATAGCCTGGAGACAAGGATCGAGAAGATGCAAGAAAGGTTTAACAAGGACCTAGAAGAAATAAAAAAAGAGTCAACATATAATGAATAATGCAATAAATGAGATCAAAAACACTCTGGAGGAAACCAACAGTAGAATATCAGAGTCAGAAGATAGGATAAGTGAGGTAGAAGATAGAATGGTAGAAATAAATGAAACAGAGAGGAAAAAAGAATTAAAAGAAATGAGGACAACCTCAGAGACCTCTGGGACAACGTTAAACGCCCCAACATTTGAATCATAGGAGTCCCAGAAGAATAAGACAAAAAGAAAGACCATGAGAAAATACTTGAGGAGATAATAGTTGAAAACTTCCCTAAAATGGGGAAGGAAATAATCACCCAAGTCCAAAAAACCCAGAGAGTCCCAAACAGGATAAACCCAAGGGGAAACACCCAAAGACACATATTAATCAAATTAACAAAGACCAAACACAAAGAACAATTATTAAAAGCAGCAAGGGAAAAACAACAAATAACACACAAGGGGATTCTCATAAGGATAACAGCCGATATTTCAATAGAAACTCTTCAGGCCAAAAGAGAATGGCAGGACTTACTTAAGAGATCAAAGCGAAAAACCTACAACCGAGATTACTGTATCCAGCAAGGATCTCATTCAGATATGAAGGAGAAATCAGAAGCTTTACAGACAAGCAAAAGCTGAGAGAATTCAGCACCACCAAACCAGCTCTCCAACAAATGCTAAAGGATCTTCTATAGACGGGAAACACAGAAAGGGTGTATAAACTCGAACCCAAAACAATAAAGTAAATGGCAATGGGATCATACTTATCAATAATTACCTTAAATGTAAATGGGTTGAATGCCCCAACCAAAAGACAAAGACTGGCTGAATGGATACAAAACCAAGACTCCTATATAAGCTGTCTACAAGAGACCCACCTCAAAACAAGGGACACATACAGACTGAAAGGGAAGGGCTGGAAAAACATATTCCATGCAAATGGAGATCAAAAGAAAGCAAGAGTAGCAATACTCATATCAGATAAAATAGACCTTGAAACAAAGGCTGTGAAAAGAGACAAAGATGGATACAACATAATGATCAAAGGATCAATCCAAGAAGAAGATATAACAATTATAAATATATATGCATACAACATAGGAACACCACAATATGGAACACAAATGCTAACAAATATGAAAGGGGAAATTAACAGTAACACAATAATAATGGGAGACTTTAATACCCCACTCACACCCATGGATAGATCAACTAAACAGAAAATTAACAAGGAAATACAAACTTTAAATGATACAACCAGTTAGACCTAATTCATATCTATAGGACAGTTCACCCCAAAACAATGAATTTCACCTTTTTCTCAAGGGCACACCGAACCTTCTCCAGGATAGATCACATCCTGGGACATAAATCTAGCCTTGGTAAATTCAAAAAAATAAATGAAATCACTCCAGGCATCTTTTCTGATCACAATGAGGTAAGATTAAATGTCAATTACAGGAGAAAAACTATTAAAAATTCCAACATATGGAGGCTGAACAACACGCTGCTGAATAACCAACAAATCACAGAAGGAATCAAAAAAGAAATCAAAATATGCATAGAAATGAATGAAAATGAAAACATAACAACCCAAAACCTATGGGACACTGTAAAAGCAGTGCTAAAGGGAAGGTTTGTAACATTACAGGCTTACCTCAAGAAACAAGAAAAAAGCCAAATAAATAACCTAACTCTACACCTAAAGCAACTTGAAAAGGAAGAAATTATGAACCCCAGGGTTAGTAGAAGGAAAAAAATCTTTAAAATTAGAGCAGAAATAAATGCAACAGAAGCAAAAGAGGCCATAGCAAAAATTAACAAAACCAAAACCTGGTTCTTTGAGAAGGTAAATAAAATTGACAAACCATTAGCCAGACTCATCAAGAAACAAAGGGAGAAAAATCAAATCAACAAAATTAGAAATGAAAATGGAGAGATTGCAACAGACAACACAGAAATAAAAAGAGATAAAAAGATTAAAAAATAAAAAGATCATAAGAGACTATTATCAGCAACAATATACAAATAAAATGGACAACTTGAAACAAATGGACAAATTCTTATAAAAGTAAAACTTTCCAAGACTGAACCAGGAAGAAATAGAAAATCTCAACAGACCCATCACAAGCATGGAAATTGAAACTGTAATCAGAAATCTTCCAACAAACAGAAGCCCAGGACCAGACAGCTTCACAGCTAAATGCTACCAAAAATTTAGAGAAGAGCTAACACCTATCATACTCAAACTCTTCCAGAAAATTGCAGAGGAAGGTAAACTGCCAAACTCATTCTATGAGGCCACCATCACCCTAATTCCAAAACCAGACAAAGATGCCAGAAAAAAAGAAGACTACAGGCCAATATCACTGCTGAACATAGATGCAAAAATCCTTAACAAAATCCTAGCAAACAGAATCCAACAACATATTAAAAAGATCATGCATCATGACCAAGTGGGCTTTATCCCAGGGATGCAGGGATTCTTTAATATCTGCAAATCAATCAAAGTAATACACCACATTAACAAATTGAAGGATAAAAACCATATGATTATCTCAATAGATGCAGAGAAAGCCTTTGACAAAATTCAACATTCATGATTTAAAAAAAAAAAAAAACCCTCCAGAAAGCAGGAATAGAAGGACCATACCCCAACATAATAAAAGCTATATATGACAAACCCTCAGCAAACATTATCCTCAGTGGTGAAAAATTGAAAGCATTTCCCCTAAAGTCAGGAACAAGATATGGGTGCCCACTCTCACCACTACTATTCAACATAGTTTTGGAAGTTTTGGCCACAGCAATCAGAGAAAAAAAAAGAAATAAAAGGAATACAGATTAGAAAAGGAGAAGTAAAACTCTGTTTGCAGAACACATGATCCTCTACATAGAAAACCCTAAGGACTCCACCAGAAAATTACTAGAGCTAATCAATGAATATAGTAAAGTTGCAGGATATAAAATTAACACAAAGAAATCCCTTGCATTCCTATACACTAACAATGAGGAAACAGCAAGAGAAATTAAGGAAACAATTGCAATCACCATCTCAACGAAAAGAATAAAATACTTAGGAATATATCTACCTAAAGAAACAAAAGACCTATATATAGAAAACTATAAAACACTGGTGAAAGAAATCAAAGAGGACACAAATAGATGGAGAAATATACCGTGTTCATGGATCGGAAGAATCAATATAGTGAAAATGAGGATACTACCCAAAGCAATCTATAGATTCAATGCAATCCCTATCAAGCTACCAACGGTATTTTCCAGAGAACTAGAACAAATAATTTCACAATTTGTGTGGAAACACAAAATATCTTGAATAGCCAAAGCAATCTTGAGAAAGAAGAATAGAACTGGAGGAATCAACCTGCCTAACTTCAGTCTCTACTACAAAGCCAGAGTCATCAAGACAGTATGGTGCTGGCACAAAGACAGAAATACAGATCAATGGATCAAAATAGAAAGCCCAGAGATAAATCCACACACCTATGGACAACTTATCCTTGACAAAGGAGGCAAGAATATACAATGGAGAAAAGACAATCTCTTTAACAAGTGGTGCTGGGAAAACTGGTCAACCACTTGTAAAAGAATGAAACTAGAACACTTCCTAACACCACACACAAAAATAAACTCTAAATGGATTCAAGATCTAAACGTAAGACCAGAAACTGTAAAACTCCTAGAGGTAGACATAGGCAAAACACTCTCCAACATAAATCACAGCAGGATCTTCTATGATCCACCTCCCAGAGTAATGGAAATAAAAGCAAAAATAAACAAATGGGACCTAATTAAACTTAGAATCTTTTGCACAATGAAGGAAACTATAAGCAAAATGAAAAGACAACCTCTAGCATGGGAGAAAATAATAGCAAACGAAGCAACTGACAAAGAATTAATCTCAAAAATATGTAAGAAGCTCCTGCAGCTCAGTTCCAGAAAAATAAACGACCCAATCCAAAAATGGGCCAAGGAACTAAACAGACATTTATCCAAAGAAGACATACAGATGGCTAACAAACACATGAAAATATCCTCAGCATTACTCATTATCAGAGAAATGCAAATCAAAACCACAATGAGGTACCATCCCATGCCAATCAGAATGGCTGCTATCCAAAAGCCTACAAACAATAAATGCCAGAGAGGGTGTGGAGAAAAGGGAACCCTCTTACACTGTTGGTGGGAATGCAAAGTAGTACAGCCACTATGGAGAACAGTGTGGAGATTCCTTAAAAAAGAACTAGAACTGCCATATGACCCAGCAATCCCACTGCTGGGCATACACACTGAGGAAACCAGAATTGAAAGAGACACGTGGACCCCAGTGTTCATCACAGCACTGTTTATAATAGCCAGGACATGGAAGCAACCTAGATGCCCATCAACAGGCGAATGGATAAGAAAGCTGTAGTACATATACACAATGGAATATTACTCAGCCATTAAAAAGAATACATTTGAATCAGTTCTAATGAGGTGGATGAAACTGGAGCCTATGATACAGAGTGAAGTAAGTCAGAAAGAAAAACACAATACAGTATACTAATGCATATGTATGGAATTTAGAAAGATGGTAATGATGACCCTATATGCAAGACAGCAAAAGAGACAAGGGTATGTAGAACACTCTTTTGGACTCTGTTGGAGAAGGCAAGGGTGGGATGATTTGAGAGAATAGCATTGAAACATGTATATTATCATATGTGAAACAGATTGCCAGTCCAGGTTTGATGCATGAGACAGGCTGCTCAGGGCTGGTTCACTGGGATGACCCTGAGGAATGGGATGGGGAGGGAGAGAGGAGGAGTTCATGATGGGGAACAGATGTACACCCATGGCAAGTATGGCAAAAATCACTACAATATTGTAAAGTAATTAGCCTCCAATTAAAATAAATTTTATTTTAAAAGAGTGGCCCTCACTTGCCACAACTAGGGAAAGCCTGTGAACAGCAATGAAGACCCCGCTCAGCCAAAAGTTAAATAAATGAATAAATAGAAGAGACATCCCAGAATGTCTGGGACTGTTGGCATGGTTTCTTCCTGACCTGGTTGATGTTTACATCCGCATGTCCTTTAAAACTTCATATTATAGTAAATATACAAATATATGTAATAAAGTAGTCCCTATATAAATATATGACATATATTACATATTTACATACATGTCATTGTCACAGAAAAATATTTAAAATGTTTCAAAGTATAAATATGTGAAAAATAATCAATGTCAAAGTGAAAAAAGAAGAAAAATTGTCCAAATTCACACCTTACCTCTAACAGGTTTTTTCACATAACCCAGACCACACAGGCCTAACACAAACCAACTTAAACAAGATGGAGATGCTTTGGTTGTGGCAAAGATGGTCAGCTCTCTACCAAAATACATTCTTCCCCTCCACACTCCACAGCCAGAGACGTTTCCCAGCTTCTGTGACATCCAAAGGCTGCCTATGAAACCTCACCACTGTAATCGGAGAAACCAGTGAGACCTTTGGGGGCCTCCTGGCCTATCCAGCCAGCACGACAATGCAGCTGAGGAAGTGGCTCCAGGCAACACTACAAGAAAGAGAAGAAGCAACCAGCGAGCCCTGCCCAGATTCCTGAATTCCAGAATTTTGACAAGTGATCCTTAGGGTTCTAGGCCATTGTGTTTTGGAGTCTTTACAACACAGCAGTAGATGACTGAAATATAGAGTGAAAGTGAAAGTGTTAGTACCTCAGTGATGTCCAACTCTTTGAGACCCCACGGGCTGTAGCCGGCCAGGTTCCTCTGTCCATGGAATTCTCCAGGCAAGAATACTGGAATGGGTAGCCATTCCATTCTTCAGGGTATCTTCCCAATCCAGGGATCAAACCTGGGTCTCCTGCATTGCAGGCAGATTCTTTACCATCTGAGCCACAAGACACCTTTTATCAGTGCACAATGTCCTTTCTCTTTCACACTTTGGAGCTTCAATTTTACTTTATTCCTTCATTTTTATACTTTCATTGCATTCCATCATTGGTGTGATTCTTGTAAATAACACACACCTGGACTTTAAGTTTGACTCCAAATGCCAAATTCTATCTTTTAAGGAAAGTCAGCATGCTCACTGATTGGACTTTACTTCTTCTTTCTTCTGTTTATATTTTACTTCATCATTTTTCTCATTTTCCATTTTTCCACAGAATAAATTTTCTCATTTTCCTTTCCCACTGCCCTAAAAACTCCTCTGTGCTGCACCTATTCCTTACCCTGGACTCCAAGCCCCTGACAGCTAATGCTCTTTTTACTGTCTCCATTGCTTTCTTTCCAGAATGTCATATAGTTGGAATCACACAGTATGTAGCCTTTTCAGATTGGCTTCCTTACTTTGTGATGGGTAATTGCATTTCCTCCATGGATAGTTCATTTCCATTTAGTGCAGAATGAGATAATCACCATGGTGTGATCACTCACCTAGAGCCAAACATCCTGGAATGTGAAGTAGCATCACTATGAACAAAGCTAGTGGAGGTGATCGAATTCCAGTTGAGTTATTTCAAATCCTGAAAGATGATGCTGTGAAAGTGCCACACTCAATATGCCAGCAAATTTGGAAAACTCAGCAGTGGCCACAGGACTGGAAAAGGTCAGTTTTCATTCCAATCCCAAAGAAAGGCAGTGCAAAAGAATGCTCAAACTACTGCACAATTGCACTCATCTCATACACTAGTAAAGTAATGCTTCAAGAATAAACAAATGGGACCTAATTAAAATGTAAAGCTTCTGCACAACAAAGGAAACTATAAGCAAAGTGAAAAGACAACCTTCAGCATGGGAAAAAATAATAGCAAATGAAGCAGCAGACAAATAATTAATCTCAAAAATATAGAAACAACTCCTGCAGCTCAATTCTAGAAAAATAAAAGACCCAATCAAAAATTGGGCCAAAGAACTAAACAGACATTTCTCCAAAGAAGACATACAGATGGCTAACAAACACATGAAAAGGTGCTCAACATCACTCACTATCAGAGAAATATAAATCAAAACCACAATGAGGTACCATTACACGCCAGTCAGAATGGCTGCTATCAAAAAGCCTACAAGCAATAAATGCTGGAGAGGGTGTGGAGAAAAGGGAACCCTCTTACACTGTTGGTGGGAATGCAAAGTAGTACAGCCACTATGGAGAACAGTGTGGAGATTCCTCAAAAAACTGGAAATAGAACTGCCATATGACCCAGCAATCCCACTACTGGGCATACACACTGAGGAAACCAGAATTGAAAGAGACACGTGTACTCCAATGTTCATTGCAGCACTGTTTATAATAGCCAGGACATGGAAGCAACCTAGATGCCCATCAGCAGGCGAATGGATAAGAAAGCTGTAGTATATATATGCAATGGAATATTACTCAGCCATTAAAAAGAATAGATTTGAATCAGTTCTAATGAGGTGGACGAAACTGGAGCCTATTATACAGAGTGAAGTAAGTCAGAAAGAAAAACACCAATACAGTATACTAATGCATATATGTAGAATTTAGAAAGATGGTAACGATAACCCTGTATGCGAGACAGCAAGAGAGACACAGATGTATTGAACAGTCTTTTGGACTCTGTGGGAGAGGGCAAGGGCAGGATGATATAGGAGAATGACATTGAAACATGTAAATTATCACATGTGAAATGAATCGCCAGTCCAGGTTTGATGCATGATACAGGATGCTCAGGGCTGGTGCACTGGGATGACCCAGAAGGATGAGATGGGGAGGGAGTTGGGAGGGGGGATCAGGATGGGGAACACATGTATACCCATGGCAGACTCAAGTCAATGTATAGCAAAACCAATACTATCTTGTAAAGTAAAATAAATAAATAATTTTAAATTTTTTTTAAAAATAAAGTAATGCTTAAAATTTTCCAAGCCAGACTTCAGCACTACGTGAACCGTGGACTTCCACATGTTCAAGCTGGTTTTAGAAAGGCAGAGGAATCAGAGATCAAATTGCCAACATCCACTGAATCATTGAAAAAGCAAGAGAGTCCAGAAAAACATCTATTTCTGTTTTATTGACTATGCCAAAGCCTTTAACTCTGTGGGTCACAATAAACTGTGGAAAATTCTGAAAGAGATGGAAATACCAGATCACCTGACCTGCCTCTTGAGAAACCCATGTGCAGGTCAGGAAGCAACAGTTAGAACTGGACATGGAACAACAGACTGGTTCCAAATAGGAAAAGGAGTACATCAGGACTGTATATTGTCACCCTGCTTATTTAACTTTTATGCAGAGCACATCAAGAGAAACGCTGGGCTGGAGGAAGCACAGGCTGGAGTCAAGATTGCTGGGAGAAACATCAGTAACCTCATATATGCAGATGACACCACCCTTATGACAGAAAGTGAAGACGAACTAAAGAGCCTCTAGATGAAGGTGAAAGAGGAGAGTGAAAAAGGCTTAAAGCTCAACATTCAAAAAACAAAGATCATGGCATCTGGTCCCATCACTTCATGTCAAATAGATGGGGAAACAGTGGCTGACTTTATTTTTCTGGGCTCCAAAATCACTGCAGATGATGATTGCAGCCATGAAATTAAAAGATGCTTACTCCTTGGAAGGAAAGTTATGACCAACTTAGCATATTGAAAAGCAGAGACATTACTTTGCCAACAAAGGTCCATCTAGTCAAGGCTATGGTTTTTCCAGTGGTCATGTATGGATGTGACATGTTGGACTGTGAAGAAAGCTGAGCGCCAAAGAATTTATGCGTTTGAACTGTGGTGCTGGAGAAGATTCAAGTCCCTTGGATTGCAGGGAGATCCAACCAGTCCATCCTAAAGGAAATCAGTCCTGAGTGTTCATTGGAAGGACTGATGCTGAATCTGAAACTCCAATACTTTGGCCACCTGATGTGAAGAGCTGACTCACTGAAAAGACCCTGATGCTGGGAAAGATTGAGGGCAGGAGGAGAAGGGGAAGACAGAGGATGAGATGGTTGGATGGCATCACCGACTCAATGGACATGGGTTTGGGTGAACTCCAGGAGTTGGTGATGGACAGAGCCTAGCGTGTTGCAGTTCATGGGGTCATAAAGGGTCTGACACGACTGAGCGACTGAACTGAACTTAAATGCCTCTGGATGTACCACACTTTTCCATCCACCTTTTGAAGGCTATCTTGGTCGCTTCCAAATTTTAGCAATTATGAATAAAAGGGGCTTCCTGGTGGCTCAGACAGTAAAGAATCGGCCTGCAATGCAGGAGACCAGGTTTCAAGCCCCGGGTCAGGAGGATCCTCTGGAGAAGGGAATCGCA
Source organism: Dama dama (assembly GCF_033118175.1). Taxonomy (NCBI): domain Eukaryota; kingdom Metazoa; phylum Chordata; class Mammalia; order Artiodactyla; family Cervidae; genus Dama; species Dama dama. Next base: position 4,543,408 of record NC_083686.1, on the reverse strand, counting down.
ACCCACTCCAGTATTCTTGCCTGGAGAATCCCATGGACAGAGGAGCCTGGCGGGCTACAGTCCAATGTGGGGGGTCACGAAAGAGTTGAATACAATATATGGACTAAACAATAACAACCACACACACACACACACACACACAAAGTCCTTCAGGAGACACACTTTGGACCCAGGCCCAAAGCCAGCGTAGCAGCCGGATGGAGGTTTGGGGATGAAAACGGAGCGAGACAAGAGCGAGTGTTGCCTGCCCCTGCGTGGGTTGCGGAGGCGAGCGCAGCACGAGGGTAATGGCGGGGAGAAGACGAGAGCGCACGTGCACGCTGCGTGGGTTAGCAGCGCCGGGAGGCACGGGGGGGCGGTGATAGGGGAGGGAGAGAAGGGAGTCGTGCGTGCGCATCTGCGCGTGCGTGTGTGACAGAAGGACGCAGCCCGGAGGCGAAGCGGGAGAGAGAGCTTGGGCGTGCGCGCTTGCGGCCGCGCTAAAGCGGATTGCGTCGCCCTCTACTGACGTGCGCGAGCCCGCAGCTAGTTCCCCCAGCGGCACGGCCGTAAAGAGGCACGGCGGTGTCGTGAAAGGGGCAGCAACACTCAGGGCGCTGGTTGACGGCTGAGCCTCCATTTTGTCCTCCGCTTCTCTGCTCGTAAGTCGCTCGTCTTCCGTGGCTTCTGTGAGGCGAAAAGTTTAAAGGGGGTGAAAGTTTAAAAGAATATTCTTGAAGTGTGTTGGTAAGCCCCGCGGGTCTCCATTTTCTCTCTGCAGCCGCCTCGCGTCCTGTGGTTCGGGAAGAGCGGGGAAGATGCGGCCCCTGGACATCGTGGAGCTGGCGGAGCCGGAGGAGGTGGAGGTGCTGGAGCCTGAGGAGGACTTCGAACAGTTCCTGCTGCCGGTCATCAACGAGATGCGCGAGGACATCGCGGCGCTGTCCCGCGAGCACGGGCGGGCCTACCTGCGGAACCGGAGCAAGCTGTGGGAGATGGACAATATGCTCATCCAGATAAAGACGCAGGTGGAGGCCTCGGAGGAGAGCGCGCTCAACCATCTGCAGAATCCGGACGACGGAGTCGAGGGCCGGGGGACCAAAAGGTGCGAGAAGGCGGAGGAGAAGGCCAAGGAGATCGCGAAGATGGCAGAGATGCTGGTGGAGCTGGTGCGGCGGATAGAGAAGAGCGAGTCGTCCTGAAGGAGGGTCGGCGGTAAGCCCGGGGGTGGGGGACGGCACGGGGGTCCCAGCGGTTGCCCGACGGTTGGGTCGGCCTCGGGGACGTTTGTTTACAGGGGATGCCCGGCGGGTGGGAGTTGGGAGAGGAAAATAGAATCCTACTCAAGTTTTTACGTGAGGAGGTGTTAGGGCGTACCGTTTGTTTACTCTTAAACTGGCAGTTAGGGGGAAAGCCGGTTGGTTGGTTTTGACTTAGTAAGTGATTGAAAGCTAAAATCACGGTCATTAGGATAACTGCTAGGATAATAAACAACAAAAATCACAATATAGGCCATTAAGCAGAGGGGGATAGAAATAACAGAGAGAAGGCCATTATTGGACGGTCCCAGATTTTGCTGGAAGGAGCCTCCGGAAGAGATGGTTTCCTGCGAGGCTGAATTCGTAATGTTACTGGGTTGTTTTTTTTTCCACTCCAGATTGACCTGTTAATGATGAGCTTCTCCCACTTTCACTTTAGGTTTACAGCCAATGGATTCTGGTCAACTGATGGAGATTGGCTGACACCCTGGAGAAGCTGAAACCAGAGAGCCTTTTGTTTTCTCTTTCTTTCTCCCCCCTCCCCCCCCCACCCCGCCTTCTGTCTACACTCTGTTCTCACCTACACTACGTTTCTGCTATGGTCTGTGGTTAATGACCTCAATTTCAGTTTTGACTGTTAAATGTTTTTGTTTGGGGAGGTAACTTTTATTTGGAAAATGCACTCACAAGAGTTAGGGCCTAGATTGTAAGCTCTTGCAGCAGCCACATTTGTTCCTGGGCTTTCGTTGTTCCTAAGTTTTGAGGTGCTTTGATCTTTCTTGTGTGACCTGATAGCTCCCTGGAACTTTGGGTCTGTGTGTGACAAATGAGACTCAGAGTTGGGGTTTTCCAGCTCTGAAGGTCCTGAAGGAACTACATTATTTCTGGAAGATGACTCCATGCAGTGATCGCTAAAGAAGCTGAAGAAGGGACCAGACTTCAACTGGGACTATGACTGGAGCTGATCTGGCTGGGACTGATGAACCAGAAGAAGGGCTGGAGGATGATATTATTGTTTGGGGACTTTGATTTATGTGTGAGACCAAAGGAGGAGAAATGTATTTTGTTCAAAGTTTTAAATTTTATGCGGCACACTGTCCAATGTAACCTGTCTGGTCAGCTCGTTTGAAAAAGGTAACTCAGCTTTATATGACACGGAACCTAGAATAGGACACAAGCTAGGTCTCCATATTCTATGTAATGGTTGTGATACCCTGATACATTTCAGGGGGTTCTGGACATGAAATGAAAGCGATATTTGCAAAGGCTCTTAAAGGTCTGGAGAAGAAAAGCAAGGGCTGTTTTGGACCCTAAACTGGACAGGGACTAGGTATCTTCAAGATTCGTAAATTGTCTAGCTGTAAGTTCATTTCAATAGCAGACCTGACAAGCATTTGAGGTCAAAAACCCTACCGTGTGTTTAAAAAAAAAATTTACCATGTTAATAAAAGTATTCATTTGCTTGGAAAGACAAAAGACTTGAAAGATTTTATTGACTAATAAGTTTTGTTTCTTTAAGAATGAAATTTCATGTTATCATTGCTTACGGTTTTTGAGGCTCTCAGTAAGCCTGGTTCGTAGGGAAGGTTCGTTGCTGCATGTGACTGAGAAGAGTGCAGTTGTCACTCTAGGGGGTGGAGGGGGTGGTTCTAGGACCCCCACCTTCCCACAGGCCCAAATCCAGGGCTACTCAAGGTCCTTGTTAGATGACAGCACTGTCGGCCCTCTAACCCTCAGCACCCACGATTCTGCATCCTGCAGAACTTAACTGCACTCCAGTCTTCACCTTAAAGTCCAGTTCCCGAGGAATCCAGTTGATGGCAAGTATGAAAAGATAGTAAACCAAGTGTCACAGCCAGATTCGGTGCCTTAGAGCACCGAGGGAAGGAAGGTGAGGAAAGCACTTCAGAACAAGTAACTGGTGAATTTGGCCTTGAAGGATCTGTGCAGCTTCTGAGCAGGAGAGAATGAGAACATCCCACACACAGGAAATAGCATGAGAAAAAGCCAGAGTTCTAGGAGTGGGGAAGCGTGGTCACGATGAGTAAAGAACCAGGAAAAAGAGCCCCCAAAAAAGCTGTATTTGGTACATTTGCCGAAACTAGGACATGAATGTTGTACAGTTACTACTAACTAGATGACCCCTTCTAATTTGACTGGTTTCTCAGTAACACTTTTTTTCTGCCAGGACATCACATTGCATTTGGTGACTTATTTTTAAAGGAGGTAATATAAATGGAACAGAATTCAGGAGAAAAGTGACCCTCTCCTTAACTTCCCAGTCCCCCTCGAAGATGACCATTCACCAGTGTCTTTTATCAGTCAATTCAGTTCAGTTCAGTCGCTCAGTCATGTCTGACTCTTTGCAACCCCATGGACTGCAGCACGCCAGGCTTCCCTGTCCACCAAATCCCAGAGCTTGCTCAAACTCATGTCCATTGAGTCAGTGATACCATCCAACCATCTCATCCTCTGTCATCCCCTTCTGCCTTCAGTCTTTCCCAGCCTTGTATAGCTTTCCAAATGTGTGTGTCTGAACATACACATATATAGCTCTCTCCAACCTTTTTATTTTGCATAAATAGGAACACACTGATCTATGACTCCTTTGACTTATTTTTTCCACCTAAAACTATAGTTTGGGAGTTAACCCTAGCCAACGTCCAGGCTGGCATTTTTTTTTTAAAGACTGAATTTTGTTCACTGAACTATGAAGTCAGAGGTGGTTTCTTACATACCCAGAAGTTTGAGAATTGTCCTAGATTATTTTCACTCCTTACTTCATCTTTCTTGTGATTTCACTAACAGTTACAGTGCAGCCAATAATTCCCAATTTCTCTGTTTGCTGAAATCAGTCCTGGCTTGCTAGCAACTGGAGCAATTCAATCTTGCTTTTTCTAAGCAAAGAATGGTAAGAAGCCATCCTGAGAGGCAGTCTTGATAGGGCTGTATATTAGATTAAGTCTAACTAGGGTTGCCAGAATTTTTACCATGGATCCATATGTCCCTCCTGGGCCCCAGGCCATTCAGAGGTAGGTCATGGACAGCTGTGCAAAAAGGCTTGTTGGGGTCCTTGAACAGGTTTCTGCTAGAAGACCCCTGAAGCTAGGACCTATCTTTGCTCAGATGTGAAAAGTGATCTTTTTTATCAAAGTGCTATTACAGAAAGAAGCATGACAGCTGTGGGAACATGGAGGTCTGGAGAAACATTCAGGAGGAGATAAACATGGTATTTCGTAACAGAACATCTGATGAGAGGTGCAGAATGTTCAAAGTCTACTGGTCCTACTTGATCACAATCAGGCTAGGGAGATCAAAAAGTCATGCTACAGAGGCTTTGACATCTGGTTTCATCAGCTGAGATGGCCCCGGGGAAGAAAGAAAATTTAATTCTAGTGGACACAACAGAAGTACTGGCAATAGCCAAGGACACATTCAACTCTGAGGCAGGGTGTGTGGGGAGCATGAGTGAAAGTCTGACTCCAGGTGAAGGGAGGTGAGTCAGGTGTTTCTAACCTTGCCAAAAATAAAAGCTCAGAATCCAGGGGCTGGAGGACAGGAGACCTGGCTCCCAGTGGCCCACTGCTGCTCTCTGTGATCTTGGGCAAGTATTGGCTTGTCTCTGAGGTTTCCAGCCCTGGGTTTCTGTGTGACTTCTTTTTGTTGTTCAATTGCTCAGTCATATCCAACTCTGTGACCCCATGGACAGCAGCACTCCAAGATCCCCTGTCCTCCACTGTCTCCCAGAGTTTGTTCAGATTCATGTTCATCGAGTCAGTGATGCTATCTCATCCTCTGCTGCCCTCTTCTCCTTTTACCCTCACCTTTTCCCAACAGCAGGGTCTTTTCCAGTGAATCAGCTCTTCACATCAGGTGGCCAAAATATTGGAGTTTCAGCTTCAGCATCAGTCCTTCCAATAAATATTCAGGGTTGATTTCCTTTAGGATTGACTGTTTTGATCTCCTTGTTGTCCGAGGGACTCTCAAAAGTCTTCTCCAGCACCACAAAGAGAAAACATCAATTCTTTGGCATAAAGCTCATCTGAGATAAAAATACCATAGAGGTCCTGAGTACTGTTCAAATAAATTCCAATTCTTCACCTTGCATGCATCTGGCCCCTGGCAGTTATGGTCGTGCTGTGTGTGTGTGTGTGTGTGTGTGTGTGTGTGTGTGTGTCTGAGAGAGAGAGTTGTGAGAGAAACATCCAAGCCACATTCTCCAACATGAGACCCTCCAGAGCTCTTTCTTCTGGCTCAGGGACACAACTTTCCATATGGTGGTTGACTGTCGGCCTGTGTTCCTTGCTGACCAATGATGAACATGTCGCACAAACAAGGAAAAACTTTGCTTGTTTTAAACCACTGAGATTGGGAAATTGTTAGGATGACACACTCTAGACTGAGAGGACTGATATTTTCATTCTTTTCCTTTCCTGTGTTTTGATGAAAGCCTTGTCCTTCTCTCTGAGGCCTGTATATTCACTTATCCTCACATCTCCCACTAGCTCAGGGCATTGTCCAAAAAAAAAAAAAAAAATTATCTTTCTCTTTCTTTCCTTTGTAGCTGTTTTCTCTCCTCTGCTCTCTCCTCTCTTCTCTCAAGGAAAATCCATCCTCCCCCTTCAAGGCAGCAGATAAACATGAGTTTATCCCCACTTCCAGAAACAAGTGGGGATTTGTTATCTGCTTAATGCTGTGGCCAGAAAAATCTAAGTCCAAACAGGGCTTGCTTCTGCTGCTGCTGGAAGTAAGCCCCACCCATGATCCCTTCTATTTCCCTTTCTCTGTAGTTCTTTTCTCCTGATTTATATCCCCATTCCTTCTTCCTTCAAGCTCTCCGTGACTCATAAAATCCTCCATTCCGTTATTCCCAGACTCATCCATATTCCTTGACTCTTCAAAGAAAGTTTCTCTACCACATGTAACAGCTGAGACTGGACTCCCCCCAAGCTTTGGGCTTTCCAGGAGCCCCACTGGTGATGGTTCCCACACCCAATCAATCAAGGGCTGCATTTTTCAACAGAGAGGAGTGAAGGGCAAAAGAAGAAAAGAGGAGTAAGAGGTTGGGGTTACGACAAGGGTGTTGTTTCAACCATGGCCATGCACACCAAGTGGATGAGCAGGGAAGAAAGCTGTTCAAGTCAGCTGAGGGCCTGTGGGGTCTAAGAAGGGTGCTAGTGGGGACTTCCCTGGTGGTCCAGTGATTAAGAATCTGCCTTGCAGTGCAGGGGACATGAGTTCGATCTCTGGTCAGGGAACTGAAATCCCAAGTGCCTGCTCACCGCAACCACTGAGTCCTTGCACCACAACTAGAGTCCATGCACCACAACGAAATATCCTGCCTGAGGCAACCAAGATCACAAGTGTCCCAACTAAGACCCAACGCAGTCAAATAAATAAAGTAAAACGGTGCTGGAGACTATAGTGAAAATGGTGGAAAGGATGGGGTTGTGATCAGAAAAGAGGACTGAGCAGGTACTAAGCAGGTTTGGGGGCAGTAACAAGACTTAAGTTATGCTTAGGAGTGAGTGACAGAAACAAGCCCTGTTTGGACTTAGATTTTTCTGGCCACAGCGTTAAGCAGATAACAAATCCCTGCTTGTTTTTGGAAGATGGTGAAAATATGTTTATCTGCTGCCTGGAAGTGGGAGGACAGATTTGCCTTGGGGTCATTAGAGGGCAGAGTAGAGCAAACAGCTACAAAGGGAAGAAAGAGAAAGATATATATATATATATATATATATATATATATATATATATATCTTTTTTTTTTTTTTTTTTTTTTACAATGCCCTGAGCTAGTGGGAACTGCTTATTGGATACAAAGAGACTGAGGACCTGGGGCCCCACGTGTGGGATGGTGGCCGTGTGAGCATGGAACTCAGCTAGGATGATGGTGGCAGGGTATGGGGTGGGGACGAGGGCCAGGAGCCAGGTGGGAAACCTGCAGTGAGTGGGGGATCCAGTGCAGTGGGGGAGGGGGCTTGGAGGATGACAAAGGAAGAGGACTCTCAGATGAGCAGCAAGCACTCCAAAGGCATGTCTGTCCCATTAGACAAGGGGGAAGATAGCAGCAGTGTCTTCCACTGCTGGGGAAGGAGGGGAGGAGCACGCACTAGGAACACAGGGAACTGAGCAGCTTTCCCTCCACAGGCCTGAGCACAAAGTTGGCATATTTCTCCATGGACAGTCCAGCCAGGGGCAAGATGGGGGTGGGTGAGCCAGGCACAGCTCCAACAAGCCCAGGAGAGGGTTTGGGGGAGGAGAGCTTTATGGGAAACTTGTCAGAAGAATAGCACCCGAGGCTGACATCTACTTGCATCATCCACGGGAGGAACAGAGTAACAGGCAGTCCTGAACTCCGTCTCCCTGAGGGAGAAGGGTCTGCCCTTGGTGTGAACACTACTGCTGCTGTTTAGTCACTAAGTCAGGCCCCACTCTTTGGGACCCCATGGACTGTAACCTGCCAAGCTCCTCTGTCCGTGGGATTTCCCAGGCAAGAATACTGGCGTGGGTTGGGGTGGGAAGTAGGAGGGAGGTTCAAGAGGGAGCGGACAAAGCTACACCTGTGGCTGATGCCTGTTGATGTATGGCAGAAGCCAACAGATTATGATAAAGCAGAAAGTAAAAGTGTTAGTTGCTCAGTCTTTGTGACCTCATGGACTGTAGCCAGGCTCCTCTGTCCGTGGGATTCTCCAGGCAGCAATATTGGAGTGGGTAGCCATTCCCTTCTCCAGGGGATCTTTCCAACCCAGGAATTGAACCCCAGTCTCCTGTACCGCAGGCAGATTCCTTACCCTCTGAGCCACCATGGAAGCCCCAATTATCCTCCAATTAAAAATAAATAAAATGTTTTAAAAGTTAAAGAAAATAATAATAATGGAATGGGTTGTCACTTCCTCCTCCAGGAATCTTCCCAGCCCAGGGATCGAACTTGAGTCTCCTGCTTGGCAGGTGGATTCTTTACCACTGAGCCACCGGGGAAGCCCCATGAACAGTATGGTGGAGCAAAAGAAACTGTGGCTGAAGGTTGACACCCAACTGTGCTTTCTGAGTAGCTGCCTTGAAGGAGGTCTAGGAGGCCACCACCACTGTCATTTGGGGTGGACAATGGCAAGGATTTCTGCACCCCAACCTGAAACAGCTATAAGAGATGGCTCCAGAAGTTGTCTTCCCAATGAGATGAGACCAAGGCCCCAAGATTTTGTTTCAAGCGTCTCCCTTAAAGGTGCTTCCCCAGATGGTGAATGCCAGCCAAGCAACAAAGACCAAAGGATAACTGTCACCTTCCTATCGAAGCCACTGCTTCACTCGGACATCACGGGGCTGAAAGAGTCGGGAGGGACAGGACACAGAGACCACTGAACAAAACCCAGGAGTCTTCGTGAGATTTTTGTCTGTGATTACCTTCCCATTAGAATTGACCTGACCAGAAGTAAACAGGAAGTATCCCTGGGTATTGAAGAAATGACATCGCCAAAGAAATTCCAGACCAGGTGTGCTAAACCCTGGAGGAACTCCTGAGTCTGGCACTTGCAGTGGCAAGTAGCAGGCTTCCAAAGCTACATTAGCGCCAAAAGGGTGCACTCCCCACGGCATACTTCATCTGTGGCCTGAGAAGGTGAGTGACAAGGAAGAGCCTCCCTGCATAGGCCCTCTTACACAGCAAAGCAGGGGGCGCTCGATGGCTGAGCCGGGCTTTGCCCTCCACCTGTGGACTCTGGTGGCTGTGTGCTGACCGTTCTTCCCTTTTCTGAATGGAACTTGTAATCAGTGGTCTTTTACCAACTCCGAGGCAGCAGGTTTCCCCCAAAGGGTGTGATCCGAGAGACGTGGAAAAAGCCCAGGTGAAAGTTGCAGTCTTTTTTTTTTTTTTTGTAACAGCACCTCAGGAACTCCTGGGATCTTAGTTCCCCAATCAGGGATGGAACCCAAGGAGATCAAACCAGTCCATCCTAAAGGAAATCAACCCTGAATATTCATTAGAAGGACTGATGCTGATGCTGAAGCTCCAATCCTTTGTCCACCTGATGCGAAAAGCCAATTCATTGGAAAAGACCCTGATGCTGGGAAAGATTGAGGGCAGGAGGAGAAGGAGGATGGATGACATGGTTGGATGGCATCATCAACTCAGTGGACGTGAATATGAGCAAACCCCAGGAGATGGTGAAGGACAGGGGAGCCTGGCGTGCTGCAGTCCAGGGGGTCACAAAGAGTCAGACGGGTCTTAGCGACAGAACGGCAACAACACCTGAGCAGTCAGAGCGCAGAGTCCTAACCCCTGGACTGCCAGGCAATTCCCCAAGAGCTGCAGTCTTTAGACAACTCAATATCACAAGTGAAATATACCATCGGTTCTGCTTTGCTCTGTCAGCAACAGGCCAGAACCACATTCCAAGGAAAGGGGAATCAAGTTTCACCTCTGAGGAATTCCCCTGTGGTCCAATGGTTAGGACTCAGTGCTTCCATTACTGTGGGCCGGGGTTCAATCCCTGGTCAGGGAACTAAGATCCCACAAGCTGCATGGCATGGCCAGAAAAAAAAAAGTTTCACCACTCAACAAGGGAAATAGCAAAGAATTTGTGGACACATTAAAACCACCACAGCTATTATCATTACAATCTGATGAAATGTTTTTAAGACATCACAGATTTGAAAGAGTCTAAAGATAAATTATCAGCATTAGTAGTAGAGTTTAGTACTTAGCAAGTAGCAAGTTTTCAAGTTTTCCAGAAACTAAATCAATACCTAAAAGTAAGTAGTGTTTCTATTCACCGGGAACAATGAGAAAATATTCTTTTCTTTTCTTTTTGGCCACACTGCATGGCTTGTGGGATCTTGAATGCAGGCCCTCAGCAATGAAAACTGTGGAGTCATAACTACTGGACAGCCAGGGAATTCTCCAAAGAAATATATTTTCTGAAAGGAATTGTTTGTAAAAAGAACCCAAAAAACACTTTTTTAAATTTTTATTCAAGTATAATTGATTCATAATACTTCAGATGTACAGCAAAGTGATTCAGTTATATATAAGTTTTTCAGATTCTTTTCCAGTATAAGTTATTAAAAATAGTTCCTTGTACTATACAGTATATCCTTATTGTTTACATATTTTATAGGTAATAGTGTGTATCTGTTAATCCCACACTCCTAATTTATCCCTCCCCTCTCCCCACATTTTCCCTCTGGTTTTCTATGTCTATGAGTCTTTTTCTGTGTCATAAATAAATGCAGTTATATTATTTTTTAGATAAGTGATATCACTTGATATTTGTCTTTCTCTGTCTGATTTGCTTCACTCAGTATGATCATCTCTAGTTGCAACCATGTTGCTGCAAATGGCATTATTCCTCTATTTTTTATAGCTGAGTCATCTTTCGTTGTATATAGGTACCACATCTTTTGGGTTTTCTCTTTTCTTTCCTTTTTTTTTTAACTGAAGGATAATTGCTTTATAGAATGTTGCTGTTTTCTGTCAAACCTCAGCATGAATCAACCATAGGTGCACATATGCCCCCTCCCTTTTGAACCTCCCTCCCATCTCCCTCCCCACCCGACTCCTCTAGGTTGACACAGAGCCCTTGTTTGAGTTTTCTGAGCAAGTTCCCGTTGGCTATTTTACATACTGTACCACAACTCTTTTATCCCTCCATCTGTTCTTGGACATTTAGGTTGTGTCTATGTCCTGGCTGTTGTAAATAGTGCTTCCATGAGCATTGGGGTTACATGTATCTTTTTAAATTAGAGTTGTCTATTAATGTGTGCCAGGAATGGGGTTGCTGGACCATATGTTAACTCTATTTTTAGTTTTTTAAGGAAGCTCCATACTGTTTTCCATAGTGGCTGCACCAATTTATATTCCTGCTAACAATGTAGAAGTTTTCCCTTATCTCTAGCCCCTCCCCAGCATTTATTGTTTACAGATCTTTAGATTATGGCCATTCTGACTGGCATAAAGTGATACCTCATTGTAGTTTTGATTTGCATTTCTCCAGCAATTAGGGATGTTGAGCATCTTTTCATGTACCTGTTGGCCACCTGTATGTCTCCTTTGCAGAAATGTCTATGTCTTCTACCCATGTTTGATTGGGTTGTTTTTTTATATTGAGCTGCATGAACTATTCGTATATTTTGGAAATCAATCTCTGACAGCCACTTCATTTGCAAATATTTTCTCCCAGTCTGTAAGTTGCCTTTTCATTTTGCTTATGGTTTCCTTTGCTGTGAAAAACCTTTTAAATTTGATAAGGTCCCATTTGCTTATTTAAAAAAAAAATTTAACAATGTATTATTTTCCTTTGGACACCATAATTGCCACAAACTGAGTGACTTAAAATAATGGAAATTGGGGCTTCCCTGGTGGCTCAGTGGCAAAGAGTCTGCCTGCCAATGCAGGAGACTCAGGTTCTATCTGTGATCCGGGAAGATCCCACATGCTTTGAAGCAACTAAGCCGGTGCACCACGGGTTTGAACCTGTGCTCTAGAGGCCGGGAGGCGTAGCTGCTGAGCCCACGTGACCCAGCTACTGAAGCCTGGGCACCCAGGAGCCCGTGCTCTGCCACAAGCGCAGCCCCCGCAGTGGGGAGAGCCCGTGCACCAACTGGAGAAAAAGCTCACACGCAGCAATGAAGACTCGGCACAGCCAAACGTTAATTAATTTAAAATAGTTATAATAATAGACACTGGTGCTCTCACAGTTCTGCAAGGTAGAAATCAGAAGTAAAGGTGCTGTCAGGACCATGCTTCCTCCGAAGGATCTAGCAGACACTCTTTCCGCGCCCCCTCAGCTTCTGGTGACGGCTGGCAATCCGTGGCCTTCCTTGACTGGTGGCTGCCCCAGCCCCGTCTCTGCCTCTCTTGCCACGTGGCCACCTTCCCAGTGTTTCTGTGTCTTTGCTTGACCTTCACATTGGACACACATCATGGACTGATGGCCCACCCTAGGCCAGTAAGATCTCGTCTCACCTCGTTACATCTGCAAAGACCTGTTTTCAATACGGTCACATTCTGAGGGTCAGAGAGGATATGCATTTGGGGAAATGTCACTATTCAATCCTGAACAAATAGTAACTAGGAAATTTTAACCAAACGGATGTAAAATCTTCATGCATAAAATGATAAAATTCTATTAAAATACAGTGTTGTTGTTGTTGCAAGTAGAGAGTAGCCCCCACTCACTGCAACTAGAGAAAAGCCCATGCAGCAATGAAGACCCAATGCAGCTGGAAAATAATTAATTAACTTTGTAAAAGTCAGGACATTTCTAAGGAAGAATCAGGAAGGGAACATGCCGTACTTAACCAGATATCAATACTTACCATAAAGCTAATCTAGTTGTCATCATTAAAAATAAGTCTACAAATAATAAAAGCTGGACAGTGCGTGGAGAAAAAGGAACCCTCCTACACTGTTAGTGGGAATGTAAATTGGTGCAGCCACTATGGAAAACGGTATGGAGTTTCCCTAAAAAACTAAAAATAGCATTGCCATATGACCCAGCAATCCTATTCCTGGGCATATATAAGGAGAAAACTCTAATTTGAAAAAACACATACACCCCAATGTTCTCAGCAGCACTATTTATGATAGCCAAGACCTGGGAACAACCTAAGTGTCCATCGACAGATGACTGGATAAAAATGATATGATATATATACTGTTGCTCATTATTCAGTCACTAAATTGTGTCCATTCTTTGCAACCCCATGGACTTCAGCACGCCAGGCTCCTCTGTCCTCCCCTACTTCCCAGAGTTTGCTCAAATTTATGGCCATTGAGTTGGTGATGCCATCCAACTATCTCATCCTCTGCCACCCACTTCTCCTTATATAAATACACACATACATTGGAATATTAATCAGCCATAAAAAGAATGAAATATTGCCATTTGCAGCAATATGGATGGACCTAGAGATTATCGTACTAAGTGAAGTCAGACAAAGACAAATATCATATGATATTACTCATATGTGGAATCAAAAAAAAAATGATACAAATGAACTTATTGACAAAACAGAAACAAACTCACATAGGAAACCAATTTATGGTTCCCAAAGGCAAAAGGGAGGGAGGGCTAAATTAGGAGTTTGGGATTAGCAAATACAAACTCCTATATATGAAATAGATAAACATATAGCACAGGGAATGGTATTCAATATCTTGTAATTAACTATAATGGAAAAGAATCTGAAAAAGAATATAATAAATAAATTCATATGTTGAAGCTCCAACCCCAAATGTGACTAAGACTTTGTCTAACTTTTGGGCTGTTATAACAAAATATCACAGACTGGGTAGTTTATAAGCCACAGAAATTTGGTTCTCACAGTTCAAAGGTCACAAAGGGTCGGACACGACTTAGCGACTGAACAACAACAGCGAAAGCTAAATCCTCAGCATTAGTTAAATCCTCCACTGGACACTTTGGTTATTACAGCCATTTGGTTATTACAGTCCAGTCCAGACAAGAGTAATGGAGTGGGTTGCCATTTCCTTCTCCAAGGGATCTTCCCTACCCAGAGATCGAACTCGGGTCTCCCGCATTGCAGGCAGACACTTCACTGTCTGAGCCACCGGGAAGCTTCAGCATTAGTGGCAGAGTTTATCTAGGTTTCTAGAAACAAAGTTATCTGGAAGTCTAAGATCAAGGCACCAGGATAGTTGAGTTTTGCCAAGTCTCTTTTCCTAGTTTATAGCGAGGGCCTTCTCACTGAATCCTCCCATGGTGGGAAAGGTTGGAATGTACTGGGTGGTCTCACTGATAACAGCAGTAACCCCACTTACGGGGACTCTACCCTGCCAACTTTAAGAATAGTCAGTTATTTTACCAGCATAACTGAGCTGATTTAAGAAAAGCCGGGGGAATTGAATTTGGAATATAGAAACTATGGTGTACCACATGCAAATCCAGAGAACAAGGAAGAGGAACTTGCTTTTATAGGGGAAAAGGGATCTTTGGGAAAGGCTATTATAACCAAAGAGTCCAGTGGAGGAACAAGGGGTCCAGTCCAAAGTGTGGAGGTTTCTTACCGGTTGGGGCACTACAGTCTCTGGTTGGCTGGACTGTCATCTGGTGGAGAGAAGTTTTCTTCTTACTGCTGGATAGTAAAGTAGGCGATACCTTCCTGCTGAGAGATAGGCATGAGTCTCTTCTTGTTTGGAGTTGTTGACAATGTATGGTCTGTCCTGACTCCAGTTTCAGCTCAGGATTCTTTCTTTAATTAATTCCACAACCTTCATTACCTCCCTCCCAATTCTTTCACATTGGGAGTCAAGATTTCTTTTTTAATATTTATTTATTTGGCTACATCGGGTCTTTGTTGCAGCACACGGGATCCTGATCTTCACTGTGGCATGTGAATTCTTAGTTGCAGCATGTGGGATCTAATTCCCTGACCAGAGATTGAACCCAGACCACCTGCATTGGGAGCATGGAGTGTCAGCCACTGAACCACCAGGGAAATCCCAGGAGTTAACATTTTAACATATGAATTTTGGGAGAGACACAAACAGCCAGACCATGGTAACCAGGTAGCCTTTAAAGAGGTAATTGAAGTTAAGTGAGGTCATAAGGGTGGAATACTACTCTGATATGACTGGCGTTCTTAGAAGAAGAAGAGATCCCAAGGATGCTCATTCGCAGAGGAAAGCCATGTGAGGAAACAGGGAGAAGATGACTGTCTACACACCAAGGAGAGAGAATCCAGAGAAACCAACCTGCCCTGACCTTGATCCTGGACTTCCATCCGCCAGAACTGTAAGGATATAGATTTCTGTTGTTTAAACCACCCATTCTGTGTTATTCTACTGTGGCAGCCCTAGCTGACTATTACACACAACATATCCAGAAAGTGTGCGTGCTAAGTCACTTCAGTCACGTCCGACTCTTTGTGACCTCAGGGACTGTAGCCCACCAGGATCCTCTGTCCATGGGATTCTCTAAGCAAGAATACTGGAGTGGGTTGTCTTGTCCTCCTCCAGGAGATCTTCCCAACCCAGGGATCAAACCCCCATCTCTTATGTCTCTTGCATTGGCAGGTGGGTTCTTTACCACTAGCACCAACTGGGAAGCCCATATCCAGAATAGGTAAATGCTTGGAAACAGAAAATAAACTAGTGGTTGCCAGGGGATGAGGCGAAGGGGAACATGGGGTTATTACTTAATGGGTAATTACTTCTTGGGTGATGAAAAGTAGAGAACTAAAAAAATTTTTAAAAACAAAAACAAAAAACTAGAGAGCTGGCAGTCACATAACATTGTGCATACACAAAACATCACTGAATTCTACACTTTAAACTGATTAATTGCATGTGACATGCATTTCACCTCAATTTTTTTTTTAAGCTAGAGCATACAAATTCACAGACACAAAGTAGAATGGTGGCTACCAGTGACTGGGGGAAGGAAATGAGGAATTATTGGTTGATAGGTCCAATTTGGTTTTAATTAGGAAAGATGAAAAAGTTCTGGAGATGGATGGTAGTAATACTTTGGCCACCTGATGGGAAGAACTGATTCATTGGAAAAGATCATCATGCTGGGAAAAATTGAGAGCAAGAGGAAAAGAGGGCAGCAGAGGATGAGATGGTTGGATAACATCACTTACTCAATGGAGATTAATTTGAACAAATTCCAGGAGATAGTGGGTGACAGAGGAGCCTGGCATGCTACAATCCATGAAGTCACAAAGAGTCAGAAACAACTTAGTGACTGAAAAACAAGTGGTTGTGTAACAACGTGAATATACTTAATACCACTGATCTGCTCACTTTTAAATGGTTTAAATGGCAGATTTTATGTTATGCATACTTGACCATAATTTTTTTTTTAATTTTAACTACACTCTTGCATTTATCAAAGAAAACTTAAAGTGAAAAGTTGAACCACATACTCTCTACTATCTTCTCAACTTTTCTGTAAGCCAAAAAGTGTTCTATAAAGGCTATTTTAAAAACTAGTCAAGTCTCAGTTGGGAGATATTTGCTACACACATCTTAGCAAAAGAGAGATAGAGGAGGGGAGCAGTCAAAAATCAGTGAAAAGAGAGGTCAGAGAATAATAAATCTGTGAGAAGGCATGGGGCGGGTCTTTATTCACTTTCCTGTATCCTAAGGCTCATGACCAACTTTCTTCTAACCTTATACAAATGTTCTGCAGGCTAAACTTTAAGCCCCACTTCCAACAGCCCCCTCCTGCACTAGTTTTCTATTGCTGCAGTAACAAATTACAATTTTAGCAGCTCAAAACAACACAGTTTATTGTAACAGTTCTGAAAACCCAAAGTCCAAGTCAATGTAACAGTTTTCTCTGCTTTGGTTCAGACAAGGTCAAAGGCAAGGTGTTAGGGGCTTTGCTGGTGGCTGGCTGATAAAAGAATCCACCTGCTGATGCAGGAGACACAGGTTTGATCCCTGATCTGGGAAGATTCCATGTGTCATCAAGCAGCTAAGCGGTGCACCACAGCTATTGAGCCTGTGCTCCAGAGCACAAGGTCTGAACTAATGAAGCCTGCACAGCCTAGAACCCACGCTCTCCAACAAGAGAAGCCACCACAGTAAGAAGCCTGTGCATGGCAAATAGAGAAAAGCCCATGCAGCAATGAAGATCCTCCACAGCCAAAAATAAATGAACAAAAATATAAAAAGCAAGGTGTTAGCTGACAGGCCTCTTATCAGAAGGCCTGGCCAGGGATGTAGGCTCATTCAGGTTCATTCAGGTTGTTGGCAGACTCCAGTTCCTTGGGGATGTAGGACTGAGGTCCCCACATTCTTGCTGGCTATTGGTTGGGGCCACCCTCGGTTCCTAGACAACTCTCTCTTATCCTTTTTAAGCTCTCGGGTTTTCAATAACGGGCATTTTTAGATCACTTGTAGGCAGTTACTGTTTCACTCTGATTCTTTCACAAATATGCTTCCTCTTACAAGAGATTCATGGAAAGGATTCTGACACTTACTGTAGAATATTAGTTTCTGATAAGCTTTCAGGTCTTACCATCGAACTGGGCATAGTGATAGTTTACCATCTGGAGATGATTAATCACTCTTGCAAGATTCCTCCTCATGAGGATCCATGTCTGTTTTGAAGACTGCCTACGACTCGCTTCCTAAAATGACTCCTTGTTTTTGTCTTTACAATTCAGTTTTAATTTTTTAACACCAAAAGCATTTTGTATTGGGGTAAAGCAGATTAACAATGTTGACATAGTTTCAGGGGAACAGCAAAGTGACTCAACCATACAGATACATGTACCCACTCTCCCCCAAGACCCCCTCCCATCCAGGCTGCCATATAACATTGAGCAGAGTTCCATGTGCTATACAACAGGCCCTTGCTGGTTATCCATTCTAAATGCTTCAGTGTGTACATGACCTTCCCAAAATCCCTAGCCATCCCTTCCCCCCAGCAACCATAAGTTCATTTTCTAAGTCCTGAGTCTCTGTTTTATAAGCAAGTTCATTTGTATCAATTCTTTTTAGATTCCACATATAAGGGGTGTTCATATGATCTCTCTCTTTTTCCATCTGACTTACTTCACTCAGTATGTCACTCTCTAGTTCCATCCTTGTTGCTGCAAATGGCTTTATTTCATTCTTTTTAATGACCAAGTAATAGTCCTAAAATGACTGCTTGTTGTTCAAATGTGGCCATAAGCTCTCTAAGGGCACACTTCTCACACAGCACCGCTCTCTCTCCTCTGTGAGACGTGACTCTCTGGGACTGTGCCTTCCCAGCACCGAAGGGAGATGATACTAATGCCAAATACCCAAAAGATTGCTCACCAATGCTTTCTAAAGAAAGATCTTGGTCAAAAGGAAGAAAAGTGAAAGGAAAAAGTCAAAGTGGAGTCATTATTGCTCAGAGAGCTCTAAAATGAAGCTGGAAGCCACTAAGGAAATGTGACTTAATGCGCATTTCCTAAGGATGGAATCTGACATTTGACCTGATGAAGTCTTCCAGAACACCTGTCAGAAACTCAAGATACTTATCACAACTTTATCCTAAAGTAACTCGTGACAGTCCATCTACTTATCGGACGCTTACCCTGAAACAGTTTATGATTCCTTAAGGATAAATATTTTCACGTCAGAGCGGATAAATTCTTGCCAGGCAATTTTTAACAAGCGTAAAGCTTTTTGTCCTTATAAGCCCCTGAGTCTTTCTATTCCTCAGAACACACTTTCGTGGTTACCCTGAACCTGTGTGTCCCAAACTGCAATTCCTAAGATCCCAAATGCAGTCTTCTCTTATTTGCAGCCTCTTGTACTGTTTATTTTGGCTGACACCCTACCTGTGGCTGCTTGCACCTCAGACTCAGCCATGACACCTCAGATCATTCTCGTGCTTTAAATTTGTCCAGTCTCTCAGACGACAACTTGCAAGGCTAACTAGAGCCAGCATCAGCATATTCAATTATATCATGCTTGGGATATCTCTAATTCTTCCTGCTTTCCTTTTCTACCTCATTTCTTTAAATCCAGCCCCCAAACATTCTTTGCTTTAAAGGGCGGAGATTGAGTCCACTCGGATGATCCAGGCCAGTCTCTTTATTTTACGATCTTTAACTTTAATTACATCCACAAGGTCCTTTTTGCCATGTAATATATTCACAGTTACCAAATATGTAATTCACAATATACTCTCAGGTCCCAGGGATCAGGAATACGGACCTCTTTGGGGGCCACTTTGCCTCCTACACTTCCCTAGAGGTCTTGGTTCCCAACACCACTAGGTACAAAAGGAGACACTGAGGCCCAGAGGGCTATCTTCCAGCCATTACCTAATTTGCCCAGATACTTCCAGCCAGCAAATAGTGGGATTAGGGTCCAAGCCCCAGATCTGTCTAAAGCCAACACTTAGCCCTCAACCACCACATTCTATAGTCTAAAAATAATGCCACTTATCTGCCTCATACTTTACCAAGTTTATGATGTACTTTTGCACCCATTTTTTCACTTAATCCTGTCAGTAGCCCTGATGGGCATTCTGAAGTGGGACTACCAGCTCCACTTGGTTGTCAACTGAAAGAAAAGTCCTCAGTGTAACAGTTGTGAGTTCAGTTTTATTCAGGCTCTTGCTAAGGACTATAGCTCAGGAAACAAGCCCCTCCGAGGGCTGAAGAACTGGTGCAGTGAGGCAACGGAAGAGGTAAGGCTATATACGAACTTTTTGTGGGCGGTGGGGGGGAGATCATATTAATGAAATTTTTCCTTAGATATGTATCTTAACAATCTGGGAGTTGCGACTTCCCTGGTGGTACAGTGGTTAAGAATCTGCCTGCCAGCGCAGGGGACACGGTCCGATCCCTGGTCCAGGAAGACGCCACCTATCTTGGAGCAAGTAAGCGTTCCACCACAACTACTGAGCCAATGTATCTAGAGCCTGTGCTCTGCAACAGGAGAAGCCACTACAGTGAGTAGCCCCTGCTACCCGCAACTGGAGAATAGCTCCTGCTCCACGCAACTAGAGAAAGCCAGCACGCAGCAACAAAAGACTGAGCGCAACCAAAAGTAAAATAAACTAATTTTTTAAAAATCTAGGGGTTGGTATATGCAAAGCACAAAACACTTTCCACTTTTCCATCCTGAATTCCTTTCAGGGTACACCACAGTGAGGTGAGACCGCAACCAAAGGCGTTGACAGAACTGGAATGACAGGCAACATTCATTTCCTTTACATGATTTACTGGGGCTTCCCAGGTGGCACTAGTGGTAAAGAAACCACACGCTAATGCAGGAAACATAAGGCACATGGGTTCCATCCCTGGGTAGGGAAGATACCCTGGAGGAGGGCATGCAACCCACACCAGTATTCTTGCCTGGAAAATCCCCTGGATAGCACAGCCTGGCGGCTAGAGTCCATGGCATCACAAAGAGTCGGACACAACTAAGTGACTAATATTTTCACATGATTTACTGGAAAACTGAGGCCCAAGTCCACAGCATTTGTACAAACAGGATTCTCCACACACACACACACACACACACCCCACCCCCCACCCCACACACAATATTTATTGTGTGTCTGGGTGCCACAGGACTAGAACATAAACTTATCCACTTATTCTTTCCCAGTAGTTAGTCAGCACTCTCCTCACAGACTTTAGTTTGGTAAAGATTTTGTTTTAATAAACTCTCCCTGAGGACCCGCTCTATGCCAGGTTTGGGCTGAGGCATCTGACCAGCCTTTGCTTTGGAGAATTCACAGAGACGGGAAGGGAAGGCAGACGTGGGCTTCGCAGCCCTGGCTTACAGGGCTTGGTGTAACTCGGTTTCTGCTGCAGGAACATCACTTTTGCAACTCAGAGTTAAAACCCACGTCCTCAAGACCCAACCCAAAAGAAAGGCCACGACTAGCAAGAGGAATGAGCGAGCACTGATGCCCATTCGCCCAACTCCAACCCGTACCCGGGTAGGGGTGGCTCAGCGTTTCCACCCAGGGCGTGACCGTAAAGGGGTCCCGGGGTGTCGTGAAAGGGGCTGCAAAGCCACACAGCGCCGGTCCACGGCGGGGGCCATTTTGGGTGTGGCTCTCGCTGCTTTGAGGCGAAAGGCAACGCTTTCTCAAAAAGGAAACAAAACTCAAGAACCTGTTGCCCGTCACCGTGGCGCTTCGCCGCGCTCAGCACCGCGCCCGCCGCGCGTCTCGGGCACGGCCCGTGGGGCTGTGGCGGGGCGGTGCAGCCCGTGGGCGCGGACCCGGGGCGAGCTCCGGAAGACGCCGGGGAGAGGGTGGGGTGACCCGCGCTCCCCGCCGCCCTCCGGGAAGCCGGCGCCCGCGAGCCCGCGCGTCTGAGGGCGTGACGGCGGCTGCCGGAGGGCGAGGGGCTGCCGGAGCGGGAGAGCGAGATGGGGGCCTCAGAGGCCCGCGCCCGCCCGCCCTGTTGTGCCTTCGCGGAGGAGTGATGAGGCTGTGGGAGGAGAGGGCGGAGGAGGCATGGAGGCGCCGCTGACTGGGCGGAGGGCTGTGGAGACACACCAGAGGATGCGTGGGCGCGGGTGTGACGGAGGCCCTGGGGGCGGGTGATCATGGGGGCTGGTTTGCCCTGCCTGGATTTGTCCATGCAGGGCGGTGGGCGAGCCAGTGTGAGACCTTTCTGAGCTGTTCTCTTACATATCGGTTTCCATTTTTCAACCTTGGCCATGTGGACTTAAAAAATAGTCACAACCCAAAAGTTGAGAGTTGTGTTTTATTCAGTGAAAATTTTTAGAATTTCAAGCCCAGAAGACAGCATCTCAAGTGACCCTGAGAGAACTGCTCCAAGGAGGCAAGGGAAGGGGAGCCAGGTTACATGGAAGTTTTGCAACGATGGGCAGGTGGTCTGAACATCACAAGATTATTGTAAACTAAAGAAAACCAGATACCCGGAGTTAAGGAATGTAGTGCCTTTCTGTATTGGGGAAGATACAAGAGTCTGGGCTTACTGAACTCATATGCATGTTACACACCTCACCTGTCTGGGGCCGGTGTCCTGTGTTCACAGCTTGAGTTTCCTCAGGGCTCTCTGTGGGGAGTGGCTGCAATCCAATGGCTGCTACATGGCAGGTCTTCTTTCCTCCTTGAGTTCTCCCAGGCTGACCAGCTCACTCTCCACGGTGGCTGCAATCTCTGATGACCCTGACAACCTTTTGTTTACTGATAATCCATTGCAAGAACCATCCAGTTTCTCAGCAGTTAAAATGATTTCATGTGTTGTGAAACGTGAAGACCACTTCTAGTAAAATATTTGCAGAATGGGGACTGGCTCAGGCTTCCCCAGTGGCTCAGCAGTAAAAAATTTGCCTGCAGTACAAGAGATATGAGCTCATTCCCTGGGTTGGGAAGATCCCCTGGCGGAGGTAATGGCTACCCACTCCAGTACTCTTGCCTGGAGAATCCCACGGACAGAGGAGCCTGATGGGCTACAGTCCATAGGGTTGCAAAGAGTAGGATAGACTGAAGTGACTGAGCACAGACGGGCTCAGAAACTGGAGTGAAGAACCCTGGTTGTAGGGCCAAAAAAAAAAAAAAGAAGGGGGAGTGTTAGAGACTGACTGCATGAGCCTACAGCTTCTTATATGTCCTCAGAGCAAGTGGTAGCATTCCCATGAGTGGTTGGGGTTGCCTGTCTGCCTCTTTGAAAAGAGACTCTAGAATTTATGTTGTTTTGGTGAACTTACCCCAGTCTAGGTCACCGCTGGTCGACCCTGTTCAGCTGGTAGGGACTGACTGCTTGGAGAGCCTGAACCAGGAGGCTTTTACTTCCTCTCTCAACATTTCTGTCTGTGTATTCACCCGTTAAACACTAAATCTCCAGTACTAGTATGGTAGGTGGTTTCAGTATTACGTTGTCATATGAGAGTTTTTACCATGAAGTACATTTAGCTTGGGAAAGACGACTTGTAACTGAGTGATGTTACATAAGGGAACAGGGCCTAGACTGTAAGCTGCTGTGAAGGTCCTATTTTTGTTATTGTGATTTTATTGTATTTTTAAAGCTTGAACATATATTCTTGCAACTTCCCTGGTGGTCCATCGGTTGAGAATCCACTTTGCAATGGAAGGGACATGAGTTCAATCCCTGGTCAAGGAACTAAGATCCCACAAGCCATGGAGCAGCTAAGTCTGTGTACTCCAGAGCCTGCATGAGGCAATGGAGATGATGCAGCCAAATAAATAAAATGTTTAATTAAAAAAATTTGAAAAGAAAGTATATTCTTACATTGTTATTAAGCGTTAAAGTTGCTTCCCAGAATTTGGGACCCAAGAAAGAGACTTGAGGCCAGAGTTCTATAAGAAAGAAGGCACTACTTAGCTGCAGATGTGGAAGCAAGAACTGAGCCTTCACACCACAACTGGAGAATCCATGTGCCACAACTACTGAGTCCATGCAGTACACAATTAGAGAATCCATGCACCACAACTAGTGCACTGTCACAACACAAATAGAGAATCCATGCAGCACAACTATTGAATCCTCACACCACAACTAGAGAATCCATGCACTTCAACTACTGAGTCCTCACACCACACAATTAGAGAATCCATGCACCACAACTAGTGCACCCTCACACCACAACTAGAAAATTCAATCACCACAACTACTGAGCCCTCACACCATAACTAGAGAACCCATGAACCACAACTTCTAGGTCCTCAGACCACAACCTAGAATACATTCACCACAGCTACTGAGTCCTCAGACCACAACTAGAGAATCCATGCATCTCAACTACTGAGCCCACACACCACAACTAAAGAATCCATGCACCACAATGAAAGATCCCACATGACAACCATGATCCTGCATGCCACAACTAAGACCTGATGCAGCCAAATAAATAAATACTAAAAAAAAAAAAAAAGTGATTCAAACTACCAGGGCAAGACTCTATTAGCACGTACTGTTTTTCCTCCTAATAAACACTTCACTCATTTCACTACTTTCCATCTCATGGAAATTCATTTCTACACAGCTGACATGTCAGGGTCTCATCTCTGGCCACTGTCACTGGTGGTCTAGAAGCCAGGATTCAGCACTCTCACTGCTACAGACTGATTTCAGTCTCTGGCCAGGAAACCAAAATTCTGCTTCAAGCTGCAGCAGGCCAAAGTCACCTGAGGTCAGGCCCAGTGCCCAAATGCCTAGGTCAGCCAGGTAGGCAATGCCAGTGGGCAGTGGATGACCAAAAGCCAAGAACTCCCCAGGAAGGGCTGAAGGGGCATAGCCCTGGGTGAGGGTAAAGTTCTTTTGTTTCTTTCAGTCCTCCTGACCACATAACACCAATGTTAGATGATTATGGCAGATCATGAACTGGGGTGGGCAGGGTTGGGGGGAATTTGTGCTGAGGCAGGAGCACTTTTCTTTCCTAGATAAGCCTGCTCAGAAGGTCCATGCTG
Source organism: Dama dama (assembly GCF_033118175.1). Taxonomy (NCBI): domain Eukaryota; kingdom Metazoa; phylum Chordata; class Mammalia; order Artiodactyla; family Cervidae; genus Dama; species Dama dama. The sequence goes on along the minus strand of NC_083686.1, from coordinate 4,519,293 downwards.
GAGCCAAGGAGAAACATCCCTTCCCAGCTCCTCTCTCAACTTCTCCTCTCTGCTTCTTCACTGCTGTTACCCCAGCACCCCACATAGTCTCACTGCTGCAAAGAAGACCTTTGGTGCCCAAGCCTGGAGGGTGGAAAGACCTTTGGTGCCCAAGCCTGGAGGGTGGAAAGGAAAATACCCTTGACCTGGTCAGGGACAGAAGGTTCCTTCTGCATGATGTAACTCACAATCTCCTTTTGGGAAGGAACTCACTTTACAGAACTCATTTTACAGGTTTCTGCTAAATTTTTAATAGAGTTCAAACTTGGCCTCAGAAATCAGTTATGACCCACAGAGAGACAGTTGTCTGACGGAGGTCAGGCACTTAGTGATCTTTAACTGGGTGATCTTTTCTACTTGTATTCACACTAACAATGGTGATCTAACCATTTCCATTTCTAATGCCTGGAAAGATCTCCACCAAGATAAGTCTTCATGTGGGATCCCTTTGGCTTTCATAAGTTTGAAAATAAAACTTCAAACTTTGGGAAGAACACATATTCATAACCAAATTCATGGGGAAAGCTTTTTTTCTAGCAAAGAGGAGGAAACGCAGGTTGTGACCGTGCGCTGTGGACCAGCCCTGTGCAGGCACTGCCCTGTCCCTAGCTGCCACAGGCTGTCCTGTCTCCGTGAAGGTGGCCCCAGACCCACCCCTTTCTGTCCCATGTCTTGGCCCAGCAGGTCTGAGAGCTGTCCTCTGGCTCTAACAGACTCTTTCCTTGAACAAACTTTAATCAACGTCCTCTGTTGTTTTTTAGTTGCCAAGTCGCATCTGACTTCTGCGACTCTAATACTTGGCCACCTGATGCGAAGAGCTAACTCTTTGGAAAAGACCCTGATGCTGGTAAAGATTAAGGACAGGAGAAGGGGGCAACAGAAGATGAGATGGTTGGATGGCATCATCAACTCAACAGACGTGAGTTTGAGTAAACCCTGAGAGATGGTGAAGGACAAGAAAGTGCTTCAGTCCATGGGTCGCAAAGAGTCGGACAAGACTTAGCAACTGAACAATAACAATGTACTATAGCCCACCAGGCTCCTTCTGTCCATGGAATTTTCCAGAAAAGAATACTGGAGTGGGTTGCCATTTCCTTCTCCAATGGATCTTCCTGACCCAGGGATCAAACCCGTGTCTCCTGCATTGACAGGTGGATTCTTTACCACTATGCCACCAGGGAAGCCCCAGTGTTCTCTGAGCCCTCTTTAATGCTGTGGCCTCATCCTTAGGTCCCATCCTTCGACCTGCCTAACCCAACTGTAGCAAATATCAACCAAAAAACTTAGAAAGGCTGCAAGTAAGAAAAAAAATTATTTGGAGTCTTACGAATTACAATTCAGGAGATATATTCAGGTATTAATAAAACCAAGAGTGTTCTAGTGGCTTATACAGGCAAGGCCACAGGTGGCTAAAGTTGTTTGGTGAGGGTGTTGATGGATACTGATAGAAGTCATGGAACATTTGTCCTTAAAGGAATCACAAGTTGTTTTCTGACAAGGTCCGATAAGTAGATAGACTGTCAGGAGCTATTTAACGAGTTATTTTAGTGTAAGTTTCAGGCAAGTATCTTGAGTTCCTGGCTGGTGTTCTTGATGGCTTCCTTAGGAAATAAGTGCTCAGAAGGTCAGATTCACCCGGGCTGAGACGCGTATGTCACACTTCTTCCGCGGCCTCCCCGCTCTGTATTAGAGTCTCTGAGCAATACCAACTTTTTTTTATTCATTTTTTAATGAAGGATAATTGCTTTACAGAATTTGGTTGTTTTCTGTCAAACCTCAACATGAATCAGCCATAGGTATACAAAAGGGACGGGATATATGTATACCAACTCTATTGATCTTCAGAGTTGAGCTGGTCTCTCTCCCTGATTGCAACAGACCTGAATAGTCTTCCTTACATTTTAACAAGCATCAGAATCTTTTCTTCCATGGGCCCTCTGACATGAGGGGTCGCCTGTAACCCTCTCTTGGGAGTGCAGGCCCGTCCTCTGAGGAGGGGCCCTGGGGGGCGGCACCCATTCTTGTCGGGCTTGCTGTGAGTTACTCCACCAGGGGCCGCCCCAGTGTCTGCTGACACTTCAGGGGTGCGGAGGACAGCTCCCAACTGATGTCCTGGCCCTCTTCCCACAGTCACGGAGCTTAAAGTGAGTGATGGCACTTCAGTGATGGGGCTTGGCTGTGGAGCAAGCGCCTTCCTTTTGTGTAGCTGATCAGGTCCCCAGTTAATGCATTCCTTCCAGAGGTTTGTCCTCCCCAGATCTCATCCTATGAGGGAATCAATCGTCCAGCATGTAAGTGAGTGAGGCTGACCTTTCCCTCCTCCCCAAATGATCACCAGCAGGGCCACACCAAGCTTCCCTTGCAGGAGACCTGGAAAAAGGCAGTTCATCCAAAGGAGAACCCTGGGAAGCACCAGGCTGATGCTGAGTAGGTCGCCTGAGTTCATCTCCCCATCACTCTGACCTCCAGGTCCCGTCCAGGCTCTCTCTTCACATCCAACGTTGGGCAGCTGGGGCCCCGCAGGCTTTCCCAGGAACAAACGCCTCCACCACTGGGGAGGGGAGGAAGTGTGCAAACCTGACCTAGACCCTGTGATCAGAAACATTCCTGGGAATGCTCCTGCACTGTAGGTGGCAATGTAATTTGGTACAGCCACTATGGAGAACAGTATGGAGGTTCCTCAAAAAACTAAAAATAGAGCTCCTGTATGACCCTGCAATCCCAATCCTGGGCATATATCCAGAGAGAAACGTGGCCTGAATAGATCCATGCACCTCAATGTTCATTGCAGCACTGTTTACAATAGCCAAGACATGAGAGCAATCTAGATGTCCATTGACAGAGGAATGGATAGAGAAGATGTGGTCCATATACACAATGGAATATTACTTGGCCATTAGAAAGAATGAAACAATGCCATTTGCAGCAACATGGATGGACCTAGAGAGAGTCAGACTGAGTGAAGTGAGTCAGACAGAGGAGAAATATATGACATCCCTTATACGTGGAATCTGAAAAGAAGTGATACAAATTAACTTACAAAAGAGAAGGAGACTCACAGACTTAGAAAATGAACTTATGGCTGCCGGGGGGAGGGGATAGTTAGGGACTTTGGGAAGGTCATGTACACACTGCTGTATTTAAAATGGATAACCAACAAGGACCTGTGGTATAGCACATGGAACTCTGCTCAGTGTTACGTGCCAGCCTGGTTGGGAGGGGTTTGGGGGAAAATGGATACATGTGTGTGTGTGGCTGAGTCCCTTTGCTGTCCACCGGAAACTACCACAACATTGTTAATCAACTATGCTGTTAAGTCACTTCAGTCGTGTCCGACCCTATGCGACCCCATAGACTGCAGCCCACCAGGCTCCCCCGTCCCTGGGATTCTCCAGGCGAGAATACTGGAGTGGGTTGCCATTTCCTTCTCCAATGCATGAAAGTGAAAAGTGAAAGTGAAGTCGCTCAGTCATGTCCGACTCTAGCGACCCCGTGGACTGTAACCTACCAGGCTCCTCCATCCATGGGATTTTCCAGGCAAGAGTACTGGAGTGGGGTGCCATTGCCTTCTCTGTAATCAACTATACCCCATTACAAAATGGTTTGATGTTTAAAAAATATATAAAATAAAAGAAGTATTCCTGACACACACAGAGCCCCAGAGGAGGCTTGCTTGTCTGACCCCTGCAAGTACTGTGGGTTTAGGGAGCATCACCCAGGGGACAAGCTGGGGGACTCCATCCGGGGCAGGACAGGCTTGTTGGGGGAACATGCAGAGGGTTAGGGAGGATGGTGGGGGCAAGAAAAAGAGGGAAGTGTAGAAGGCAGAAGTGACAGAAAGGGTCAAGACCCTGCTGCTCTGAGAGAGCCAGCCCTGGGAAGGGAGGCCAGTGAGCCCAAGACTGGACCTGCTGCTGGGGGGTGGGGACCAGGCGCTTCCAAACAGGGAAGGGCTGTGGCCAGGCTGACCCAGGTAACAAGGGGTTGGAGCCCCAGCTTACTCATGACCGGGATTCTTCCTCTGCAGGGGCCCGTGGGGGAGACAGGGGTGGGAACCCCAGAGCAGGAGGCCTGGGGACACAGGGACCAAAGCCAGGAACCTCTCCAAGGCCCCGTCAGAATCGTCCCTCTCCGGGGCTCCCCGCCCCACCATCTGCCTGCCGCCTTGCTCCCTGGCTCCCAGGCTGCCTGGGGCCGGCGGGACTGAAAGGAGCAATCACAGGAGGAGGCCCTGTCCTGGCACATGTCTGCCCACAGCCCTCCGGCCTGGAACCTCCAAGGGCCCTCCGCCGGGGCCTCTGAACAGAGGGCCGCCCTCCTCCACCTCCCATCCCGCCTCCCCGCCCCTGCCGTTTCCTCACCTCCCTCCTCCTCTCTGCTCTTCCTGCTCTGGGCACCTTCTTCACCCCTCCTCCTGCCCCACCACACTCCACCTATTCGCCCTCTAAGGGGGCTAAGCTGAATCTTGCACATGGAAGCCTGAGATTTTCAGCCTAAAGTGTCACTTCAAAGACTGAGCACTGGGCTTCCCTGGCAGTCCAGTGTAAGAATCCGCCTTGCAATGCAGGGGACACCGGTTCAATCCCAGGTCGGGGAAGATCGCACGTGCTGCAGGTGACTAAGCCCGCGCGCCACTAGTACTGAGCCCATGTGCTGCAACCACCGAAGCCCACATGCCCTAGAGCCTGTGTTCTGCAGGAAGCCCTGCAGTGAGAAACCCACGCACCTCAGCTAGAGAGAAGCCTTTGTGCAGCAACAAAGACCCAGCGCAGCCAAAAATAAATAAACAAATATACAGCCACGTGGAGGGAAGAAATGCCCCCTAATACAGACTCTCCCTTTCCCTTCTGTCTCTTCCCCATGCAAAAGTTGATGGGCCTGAACTTCTAATTTATATGCAATTTAATGTCTTTTTGAACTCAGCATTATTACCTGCATTCTCAAGCTTTGGTGCTTACTGAACACCGCACACCATGCAAGGGAATCCCAGGGACACATTTCAAAAACCTGTGGATGATCAAGGATTCTCAAACTCGGATAACATCAGAATCACCAGGGGGACTTCCCTGGCAGTCTTGCAGTTAAGACTCTGAGCTTCCGATGCCGGGGGCCTGGGCTTAATCCCTGGTGGGGAACTAAGCTCCTGCCTGCCACTGGTGGTGTGGCCCAAAAAAAGGATAACAAGGTTACTTGGTAAAAAAGAAAAAAAAAGAAATATTAAGGGGCTCAGTGAAAAATCACTCAGTCGTGTTGGACTCTTCAAGACCCCATGAACTGTTGCCCACCAGGCTCCTCTGTCCATGGAATTCTCCAGGCAAGAATACTGGCATGCATTACCAATTCCTTCTCCAGGGGATCTTCCCAACCCAGGGATCAAACCCCAGTCTCCTGCGCTGCAGGCAGACTCTTGACTATCTGACCCACCTGCAGAGCCCTTCAATATGCCCAGCCTGCAGGTGGTGCCGAAGCCCAGGACAACCGGAGGAGCTCCAGGCTCAGCAGTGCCCAGAGCCTGGCGTGCAGCCCAGCGCCTGGCACAGTCAGAGCTTCATGCCCGCTGCTGACTGCTCCCAGGTATCCTGCCACGTGGAGACATGGCTCAGGGTACTGTGGAATTTGTGGCTGCAGGACTGGGTCGGCAGTGGCCCCTGTTGTTGCTTTTCAGATCTTCGCCATGGTGGTGCTTGGTCCTCGCTTGCCCACTGACATCACAGTACCAGGCTATCAGAGGCTCCCCCACCTCGCCTCCCAAAGACCCTGGAGCCCATGAGCTGGGTGCCTGAGCAAGGCAGAGACGGCTCTGGGCTTTATTTACTTCATCTGTAACTTGGGGTGATGCCTGTTCCTTGCCGGGTGGTTGTGAGAAATAGAGCTAGCTTGGTGCCAGCAGGAGATGGGCGCTCAGTAAATATAATGCAGAGAATTTTAATGAAGTAACATCCACAGGGTGGGTGGCACACCAATGACAGAGGACTGAGGGGCCACATTTCCTGGGAATACTCATGTTAAAGCACGCCGTACAATCCAAAGACGATTCCCTTCAAAACATGAAAGTAAGATAAATATTTCGTCCTGCACTGCAAAACACAATTCAAGTTTGGCCTAAAAAAAAAAAAAAAAACTATAGATTGCTTCCTGTGACGTCCTGTGACGTCACAGACGTCAGGGCCCCTCACAGCTTCTCGGAGTCCCAGCGTTCTTTTAGGGTCCTGGCTCCAAGTCCACATGATGGCAAAGGTAGCACAAACTCTGCCAAGGCCCAGTACTGCCCAGGCACGCTCATCGCTGATGCCAGGCCCATCGTCTCTGGACCGGAAGGTACAGGGATGCTGTGGACAACCAGCCCAAGGACCCGAACGTGCGGATGGAGGCCGCAAGGTGGACTTCGGCCAGTTCACAGCGTTGGCAGCTGCTCTCCAGATGGCTGGTCCCAGGCACCTTGAGCAGGGAGAATTCAACAGATTCCCTGCAGATCCAGATTCCTGAAGGGTGACCAGGCAGGATCAAGCAGCAGGCCCTGGCTCCCCGAAAGCCCTTGTTGATTATTATTTCCCTGGGCTGAGCCTGATGATGGCTCTCTGATTAATAAAATCCTCATGAAACGGCACTGGTCTCAGAGAAACTGATGGTTTCTTTAAACCTCAGTGTTAGGGGAAGCACACTGACTGAAACCGCCCACCTTGGCCAGGCACCATAGTAACCATTTGCATGAGTTGTTTTAGGACAGGAGCTCCTGGTAAGGAACACGGAACTAATAAGCCCTCACCAACCGGAAGAGTTTGGGGAAAGGTCAAAAGGAGACCCCATGTGTCCAACCACCTCCCAGAATCCTTCTCTGTGGCATCCATCTTGGCTGAACAAGGTGTGAACCAGCAGGAAGGACTCTGAGTCAGAATGATTGGCTAAAGAAAACTCGGAAATTAATCCCATCACCATAAAACACGAGACCTCGAGCCACGTGGCAGAGCTGTTCTCCTGGGTTCCCTTACCCTCCTGCTCTCCACCCGGGTGCCCTTTCCCAATAAAGTCTCTTGCTTTGTCAGCACAAGTGTCTCCTCTGACAATTCATTTCCGAGTGTTAGACAAGAGCCCAGTTTCAGGCCCTGGAAGGGGTCCCCCTTCCTGCAACATTAGCACCATCCCCAACACATACACACAGCAAATAACCGCTGATTTACCACTTAATGCTCATTGCCTATCCAGCAGAGAGAAGAAGATACAAACAGCGCAGAATCCACTCACAGGTCATTTCCCGAGTGCCCGCCATGTGCCGGCCTGATGGCGGAGGTGCAGTCCCTGCTTCTGCTGATTCATCAGTAGAAAGTGAGCACCACTCTATACTGGACCCAAGAGAAGTGCATGGAACTTGCATCCACCCATCTAGTCAGTCAGTCATATAGCCACTCATCAAACCCTGGCCCCTGCATCTCTCCAAACACATGTTTTTCAAGTAACATATTCTTGGTACAATACAATTTTTTTTTTTTTTTTTTTTTTGCCACCACAACCATAAAACACAATGTGTGTGCATGTGCTCAGTCATGTCTGACTCTTTGCAACCCCACGGACTGTAGCCCACCAGGCTCCTCTGCCCATGGGATTCCCCAGGCAAGAATACTGGAGTGGGTTGCCATTTCTTCCTCCAGGGGAGCTTCCACAATAACAAAGGAATGGAGAAATGAATTACATGTGAGGATTAGAATCACCAGTGAACAACTGCCCAGAGAGGTGCCTTTACAATTTTACGGAACTGTTTTTAGAAAGTAACCCATGATGCAATTGAGCTTTTGGGTCAATAATTTACCCTGGTTTTGAGACTCTTTTTTTTTTTGTTTTGTTTTACCTGTAAACACCCAGCAGTTGAAGTCTTTTCTTAACGTTTGAAGACATATTCACCAGAGCAGAGATGATCATCACTGAGAGATCCTGGACTTGGTGGTGAACTGGTCAAATCTGAGGCTTCTGTTGATCCCTCGATGGGGAAGGGATGGCCCCTGTTGTTATCATTGTAATTGTTCATTTATTTACTCTTGCTGTATCAGGTCTTTGTTGCAGCATACAGGATCTTTGGTTGAGGTGTGTGGACTCAGTAGTTCTGTTGTGGGCTTAGTTGCCCTGAAGCATGTATGATCTTAGTTTCCCAACAAGGAATCAAACCCACATCCCGTGCGGTGGAAGGCAGTTTCTAACCACTGGACCACCAGGGAAGTCCCTGGCCCATGTTTTAGGAAGAGGGGAAGTTGCGTTAGGAGCAGGTACACATATTTCACTAAAGCATGAAAAGTCAGATAAACACGATGAGGGGGAGCTGAAAGTGTGGACCAGAGGAGAAACTGTTTGTTTGTTTCTTTCTTTCTTTCTTTTTCCCTGCGACTTCACAAATTAGTCACCATCACATCCTGTGAATGAAAAATCCTCCCACCTTACTCGGGTTGGGGGCAAGCAGAGCCTATAGAAGCTGAGCCCCATAGAAAGCAGAGCCCTTTCTCCCAGCCTCACTTCTATTAAATAGCTGCGGGTACAGGCAGACTCTGCCCTTGCCCCAGACACGAAGTCAGGCAACTGAGACAAAGAGCTGAGACTTCAAGGGTTTTGCAGCCTGGTTGTAGGAGAGGCTTCCAGCTCTATTGCCCTGAACCTGGTTCTCCAGGTCTCTCAGCAATTCTGAACTACTCAGTATCTTAAGGGGGAGTTGGGGGGCGGGGGGGAGGGGTCTTTTCTGAATTGTCATCCAGGGTAGATTTCTGTGCCTTCCAACAAAGCACCCGGCTAATTGAGCAGGAAAACAACATCATGCCACTTCCTTCAAGTGTTCTTCTTGGGGCTTCTCCAATTCTTACAATTCCCAGCTTCTCTCATGAGACAACAGGGCCCATCTTTGTTGCTCTCTCATCTCACAGGATGGTCTCCATCAAAACATCCTGCTTTGAAGATTCTTTTCCTAGCGAGTGCAGATCTCATAGCTACACGGCCACCCTGGAAGTCTTTTCTTGTTCCCCCTTGTCCAACCAGGAGATCGTGTCTGGTTTGGAGAGCAGGTCCTTCCTCTCATGGTTCTGTTCAGGGTCTCCTGAGCAGGATCAAGATGCCCATTCCTGCAGATGAAGTCCACAGTCACCTCTCAGGAGTTCACAGCCCCTGGGGGGGTACCTGGCATCCAGGTCCTCATGAAGCAAAAGGCACGTCCAACCATAATTTGTCTTTTCCAGTAGTCTTTTAATTTTTTAACTATTATTTCTGCAATGCCATGATTCTTGGCCCAAGAAGAAGAGGTGGTAAAAGTCAAGTCTAAAAGCATGTGGTCCCCCACATGATGTCCCATCTGGACATCCAGTGTTCCTTCCTCTCTGCACAAGACAGCTGCTCACAGGTGACCTGAACACCACCCAGACTGCTGTCCAAGAAGCTTTGTGTGTGTGTGTTGGGGGTGGGGTGGCTTCACTGGCTCTTCATTGCTTTGCACAGGGTTTCTCTAGTTGTGGTAAGTGGTAGCTACTCTTCATTGTGGTGCACAGGCTTCTCATTGTGATGGCTTCTCTTGTTGCAGAGCATGGGCTCCAGGGCACCCAGGCTTCAGTAGTTACAACCTGCAGGCTCAGTAGTTACGGTTCTTGGGTTCTAGAACGGGAGCTCAGTAGTTGTGGCACACGGGATTAGCTATTCTGTGGCGTGTAGAATCTTCCTGGACCAGGGATCAAACCCATGTCCCCTGCATTGCCAGGTGGATTCTTATCCACTGTGTCACCGGGGAAGTCCCCAAGCAGCATGTTTTAATAGCTGCAAAGAATTGACCAGAATGAGTGTACCAACATTTGCTCACCATAAAGTTCTTCCTACTTGTATTTTTCTTAAGCATGCTACAATTAATTTTTCATGCACAAAGCTTTGTCTTAAGCTCAGATAGTTTCCCAGAAATGAATTCCATTTTTAACCTAAGACTACTGGTAATAAAATAAAATTGTAATAAAAAAATAAAATTAACCATCTTAACCATTTCTAAGAGTACATGCAGTTGCGTATTGTTATGTGTATTCATATCATCATGAAACCAATATTCAAAACTTTTCATCTTGCAAAAGGGATGCATTAAACCCATTAGACAACATCACTCCTGCCCATGGCACCTACCACTCTACTTTGTCTCCGTGGATTTGATCACCCTAGTGACCTCATGGAAGTGGAATTACACAGAATTTGTCTTTTCCATGACTGGCTTGTTTCACTTAGAATAATGTCTTCAGGCTTCATCCAGGTTACTGCTGTGTTAGGATTCCTTCCTTCTGAAGGCCAAGCAACAGTCCATCATGTGAGGAGCAGACCACATTTTGCTTATTTATTTATCTGTAGATTGACATGTGGGTTGCTAACAGATTTAAAAAAAAAAAAATTTAACCCAAGTCAGATATTTCTCCACCATCGAGCTTAGGAAAACAAGCAACCGCCATTTCCTAGATGAACCCACCAGCTTTGTTTGTGCTTTTTTCCAGCCGAAGCAGCCACCTGAGCCACAGGTGCTCCTGGTCCTTGGGGTATTGCTCTTGCCCCCTCCTGCTGATTCACAGAACTGCTCCTTTGTTGAGCTCTGTCCCTGAGTCCCTGAGTTCCTGAGCCAAAGTGATGTGTTATCACCCTCTTGGGACTATCAAGTGCTCTGGGTGCCATGACCTCTGTGCCTGACTAAGTCCCAGCTGAGCCACCACATCACATGTCTTGAGCACTGGGCCCAGCCTGAATTCAGGATTAAACTCTCCTCTCTGTGCACCCATGTTAGGGAAATTAAAACAGAGATAGTCTTGTTCAGGCTGCCGATGTAGGGGAGCAGGTCTTTTACCAACTTCTGACATTGCCTGGACCACATGCCTGCCTAGAAGAACATCAATTGTTACCAGCAAGTCAAGCAGCTCTTTAGATAACAAAAGGAGTGGATCTTGGAATTTCTTAAGCCCCTGAGGACCTGGCAAGTCCCCTAAGGTCTAAGGAATTGTATGACTCACAAGGTAAAACAAACAGCATTGTAAAAAGTAAAGAAAAACCAGAGTTGCATTTTTGAGCACAAACAGATGATGGTAACAGCCTGGGATTATAAGTGGGAGCCCCCAAATCTGCAATTTGTAATCTTACCAGTGGGATGGATGCACTGCCCAGGACCCTTTTCCCAACTGGGACTCCAAATTGCTGTTATTTGGGACTTCCTGGCACTATTTAAGTCTGAATATAGGAATTGACCCAATTTGGTGCTGTATATACACTATCACTTCTCTCTGTTGTTTCAAACCTAAAATGAAAGTAAAACTTTTGGCAAAACAACTGAGTTGGAGGAAGTCTAAGGCACTTCTCTCCTTCACAGCTTCCTGACCCAGAAACAGCTAATTCTAATTGTTACAAGGCAGTTCATGGAGATATTTGATGCCAAATGTTTTGGAGTTGGACAAATCCAGAATTGGTTCCTAGTTCCTCCAATTATTTGCTCAGTTGTCCAATTACTTGGACAAGTTGGTTAACCTGAACACATCTCTCTGGATCTGAATGTCCACCTATTACCCTAAGGTGGGCATGAAGCATACGATCCTTAGATTACTGATCCACATGGTTCATAACAATCATATGGCATGATTTATCCAAGACTTTATACCTCCTGTCTTGATGTGATTGTTAATAGTGTCCCCTTTCACTCCCCAAACTTTCCTAGTTTGGTAAATTGGACTTTATTAAAATTATGAACTTCTATTTACCAAAAGACACTATTAATAGAAGGGGGGGAAAAGTCACCACTAAGACAGTGAAAAGTCACATTGCACAGTGGGAGAAGATATTTTCAATAGATATTTCTGACAAATGTTGTTGTTGTTGTTTAGTCACTAGGTCATGTCTGACTCTTTGCCACCCCATGGACTGTAGCCTGCCAGACTCCTCTGTCCATGGGATTTCCCAAGTGAGAATATTGGAATGGGTTGCCATTTTGTCCTCCAGGGAATCTTCCCAACCCAGGGTTCAAACCCAAACCCACGTCGCCTGCATTGGCAGGAAGATTCTTTATCACTGAGCCACAAAGGAAACTCTATATTCAAGCTGTATTGAGAATTTCTACAGATCAATGAGAAGAAAACTCAATTTTTAAAAGGCAGAAAGATTTGAACTGGCACTTCATGAAAGGGAATATCCAAATAGCCAAAAAGTGTTTTAAAAGGTGGGCTTTCCAGGTAGCCCTAGTGGTAAAGAACCCACCTGCCAATGAAGGAAACATAAAGATGCAGGTTTGATCCTAGGGTTGGGAAAATCCCCTGGAGGAGGGCAGGGCAACCCACTCCAGTATTCTTGCCTAGAGAATTCCATGGACAGAAGAACCTGGCAGGCTACAGTCCCTAAGGTAGCAAAGAGTTGAACATGACTGAAGCAACTTAGCACACAGGCATGAGTGTAAAAACGTGCTCAACTTCATGATTCAACAGGGAAATGCAAATGAACACCACAATGAGATAGTGCAATGCATCCACTAAAATGGACACATGTAAAATGCTGACAGTTCCAAGTCATGGCAGGGACATGGGTTGGATAAGAATTTTCAGATATCGAGTATTACAGAAAGGAGTGATTTTATTAAGAACAAACAGCAGAGGTACTGTGGGCACTGCAAGCACTGTGGGCCAACACCTCCTGACAGGCCAGGAAGAATCAATGCTTTCTGTGGATTAGTAGACAATTTTTAGCCTCAAGACTAAAAAAAAAAAAAAATTCTACTGGAAAGTTGGCATTAGATGACTGGTTAGGGCAATATAGGGTAAGTACCAGGGTGGGCATTTTTGCCTAATTTGGGGTCAGGAAGTCTGTTGGTGATGATCATGTGGGGGGGAGAGGGCGCTTTAGGAAATGGCTACAGTCCATTTTGGAGGTGTCCTTGGTTATGGGCCTCGAACCTGTGGTCTTGGTGAGGATTCCACACTGGGGAAGATGTAGAGCATCTGAGACACTCACACTTCGCCACACAGCATGTGGGATCTAGTTCCCCAACCAGGGGCCCCCTGCATTGGAAGCACAGAGTTTTAACCACTTTACCACCAGGCAAGTACCCAGGAATGCTCATACACTCTTGATGGGTATCTTAGTCTGCTCAGACTACAAAACACCATGGCCTAAATCACAGGCTTTCACCCTTCACAGTTCTGGAGCTAGAAGTCCATGATCAAAGTGTCAGGATATTCAGTGTCTGGTGAGTTCTCTCTTCCTGGCGTGCAGACGGCCACACTCTTGCTGCAGTCCTCACGTGACCTTTTTGTGCATGTATAGGCATGGATGGGGTGGGAAGAAAGAGGGCAGTGAGCTCAGGTGTCTCTTCTTACAAGAACACTAATCCTATCAGATCAGCACTCCACTCTTATGACCTCATTTAACCTTAATCACTTCCTTACTCCAAATACAGCCACACCGAGAGTTAGGACTTCAGCATATGATTTGGGGGAAATGTATACATTCAGTCCAGTCCATAAATACGAATGTAAACTGCTACAACTTTGGAAAATTATTTGGCAGTGACTACAGATTGGCTAAAGAAGCCACCTGCCAAGGCTGGAGCTGATGGTCCGAGGGGGAAGATCCCCTGGAGAAGGAAATGGCAACCCACTACGGTATTCTTGCCTGAGAAATCCCATGGACAGAGAAGCCTGGCAGGCTACAGTTCATGGGATCACAAAAGACTCACATATGACTTACCGACTAAGCAACAACAACTGAGACTAAACATATACCAACCCTATGACCTAGCAGATTTGATGCCTTGGTTAACATTCAAGAGATTTTGAGCACCTGTGTCCACAAAAAGATATATAGAAGACTATTCATAGCTGCTTTATGATAATTTCCCTAAAGCTAAAACAACACAAATGTTCATAGGTAAGAGAATAAATAAGTAAAACAAATAAATTGCAGTATATTCCTTCAATAGTAGGTTAACTATCTATTGCTGTAACAGATTACCCCCAAAGCTAGCAGCTGAAAGCAACAGATATTTATTATCTCACATAGTTTCAGCTCAGGACATTTAATTAGGCTGCAGTCAAGATATCAGTTAGGTCTGAAGCCATCGCTGGGCTTGAATGGGGCTGGAGGACCCACTTCCAAGATGGCTGACTCTTGTGGTTATTGGAAGGAGGCTGGTTTCTGTTGGCTGTTGGTAAAAGACCTCAATTTCTTGCTATGTAGATTTCTTCATAGATGTCCACAAGAAGAGCAAGTGATTTGAGAGTAAGAAATAATGAGACGGGCTGGGACCTGGGACCATTTGCTGCAGAGCTTGCACCTGGACAAATGGTCTCCTCTAGCAACAAAATATGAAGAAACCATTTGTTGTAATTCTTTAGTCGCCAAGTTGTGTCCAATGCTTTGTGACCCCTTGGACTGCTGAAAGCCAGGCTTTCATGTCCTTCACTTCCTCCCAGAGTTTGCCAAAATTCATGTCCATTGAGTCAGTGATGATATCTAGCCTTCTCATCCTCTCCCACCCATTTCTCCCTTTCTATAGGGAACTAAAAATAACTGAGTACATGAGCAATTGGGGCAAATGATGCACAACAAAATACAAAAAGACTCAAAATCCAACTGCCACTTTTGAAGACCCAGGAGCAAATACAGGGTGTCAAGAGCAAAAGCAGGGCACGCCCCCGGCACACAGCACCACTGGAGGGGAGGGCAAACTACCTAAGCCACCCCGGCCCAACAACATTCTAAAGACCCTATGGTCTGATTGTGAGGCCCTGAGAGGCACACAGTGAACCTCTTTAAAACCTTCTTTTTATGGCTGAACAGTACATTGAGCCGCCATCTTTTATTTTTCTGAGATTTTTTTAAGATTTCACATCATTTGCCTCTCTGTTTTCTAAGTTTTCTCCATTCAACACATGATGATTGAGCAACTGGAAAATGGGAGAAATTTTTTTAGACAAAGATGATGTTTTCTTATTTAACAATGAATTAGGCAACAAAGGGGGAGGGTGTTTCATAAAATACAATTACTTTTAGGGCAGGGCAGAAAAAATTTAAGTATAGTTTGGGCCACTGTGTCTATTTGGGGCACTATCCCTCTTTAGAGTGCAGTGTGCCTCTGCGTTGCACATTAACTAGATTCCCTTAGAAGACACAGGAGTGCCTGCTTGCAAAAACAAAAACAAACAAAAAAAAAAAAAAGCTAGTTTTTTTCCTGTCACAAGCAAGGTAACTCTTCAGGAAAAGACATTCTTTCTCAATACTGTGAGGGGTCAGGATGATGCACAACTTGCTTTGCACGTGCAGATCTGGACTATGTAAGCTGTAAATATGTTACTTTGGTGTATAATCCTTTGCCTCAAAACTAAATAATTGTGCTTTTACCTCTTACTAGTGGAACAGCGGGGTAGCACCTCTCGGCCGCTCGCTGCCCCTGTGCCGTGCAGCTGCCACTCTCTGTCCACGTCAGGAGCGGTGGCCAGAAGGAGATACCCCCCACGTCCAAGGTGAGGAGCAGTGGCCGCGCTTTACTGCAGCAGCTGAGAAGAGATATCCCACGTCCAAGGTAAGAAAAACCTCAGTAAGACGGTAGGTGCTGAGAGAGGGCAGCAGAGGGCAGACAGACTGAAACCACAATCACAGAAAACTAGCCTATCTGATCACACAGACCACAGTCTTGTCTAACTCAATGAAATTAAGCCATGCCGTGTGGGGCCACCCAAGATGGACGGGTCATTATGGAGAGGTCTAACAGAATGTGGTCCACTGGAGAAGGGAATGGCAAACCACTTCAGTATTCTTGCCTTGAGAACCCCATGAACAGTATGAAAAGGCAAAAAGATAGGACACCAAAAGATGAACTCCCCAGGTCAGTAGGTGCCCAATATACTACTGGAGATCAGTGGAGAAAACTCCAGAAAGAATGAAGGGATGCAGCCAAAGCGAAAACAACACCCAGTTGTGGATGTGACTGGTGATAGAAGCAAGGTCCGATGCTATAAAGAGCAATATTGCATAGGAACCTGGAATGTCAGGTCCATGAATCAAGGCAAATTGGAAGTGGTCAAACAGGAGATGGCAAGAGTGAACATTGACATTCTAGGAATCAGTGAACTAAAATGGACTGGAATGGGTGAATTTAACTCAGATGACCATTATACCTACTATATGGCCAGGAATCCCTTAGAAGAAATGGAGTAGCCATCATAGGCAACTAAAGAGTCTGAAATGCAGTACTTGGATACAATCTCAAAAACAACAGAATGATCTTTGTTCATTTCCAAGGCAAACCATTCAATATCATGGTAATCCAAGTCTATGCCCTGACCAGTAACGCTGAAGAAGCTGAAGTTGAACGGTTCTATGATGACTTACAAGACGTTTTAGAACTAACACCCCCAAAATATGTCTTTTTCATTATAGGGGACTGGAATGCAAAAGTAGGAAGTCAAGAAACACCTGGAGTAACAGGCAAATTTGGCCTTGGAATACAGAATGAAGCAGGGCAAAGGCTAATAGAGTTTTGACAAGAGAACACACTGGCCATAGCAAACACCCTCTTCCAACAACACAAGAGAAGACTCTAACATGGACATCACCGGAAGGCCAACACCGAAATCAGATTGACTATATTCTTTGCAGCCAAAGATGAAGAAGCTCTATACAGCCAGCAAAAACAGGACCGGGAGTTGACTGTGGCTTGGATCATGAACTTCTTATTGCCAAACTCAGACTTAAATTGAAGAAAGTGGGGGAACCACTAGACCATTCAGGTATGACCTAAATCAAATACTGTATAATTATACAATGGAAGTGAGAAGTAGATTTAAGGGACTAGATCTGATAGACAGAGTGCCTGATGAACTATGGACAGAGGCTCGTGACATTGTACAGGAGACAGGGATCAAGACCATCCCCCAAGAAAAAGAAATGCAAAAAGCAAAATGGCTGTCTGAGGAGGCCTTACAAATAGCTGTGAAAAGATGAGAAGTAAAAAGCAAAGGAGAAAAGGAAAGATATACCCATTTGAATGCAGAGGTCCAAAGAACAGCAAGGAGAAATAAGAAAGTCTTCCTCAGCCAGCAATGCAAAGAAATAGAGGAAAACAATAGAATGGGAAAGACTAGAGATCTCTTCAAGAAAATTAGAGATACCAAGGGAATATTTCACGCAAAGATGGGCTCAATAAAGGACAGAAATGGTATGCACCTAACAGAAGCAGAAGATATTAAGAACAGGTGGCAAGAATACACAGAAGAACTGTACAAAAAAAGATCTTCACAAGCCAGATAATCACGATGGTATGACCACTCACCTAGAGCCAGACATCTTGGAATGTGAAGTCAAGTGGGCCTTAGGACGCATCACTACAAACAAAGCTAGTGGAGGTGATGGAATTCCAGTTGAGCTATTTCAAATCCTGAAAGATGATGCTGTGAAAGTGCTGCACTCAATATGTCAGCAAATTTGGAAAACTCAGCAGTGGCCACAGGACTGGAAAAGGTCAGTTTTCATTCCAATCCTAAAGAAAGGCAATCCCAAAGAATGCTCAAACTACTGGACAATTGCACTCACCTCACACGCTAGTAAAGTAATGCTCAAAATTCTTCAAGCCAGGCTTCAGCAATACATGAAGCGTGAACTTCCAGATGTTCAAGCTGGTTTTAGAAAAGGCAGAGGAACCAGAGATCAAATTGCCAACATCCGTTGGATCATCGAAAAAGCAAGAGAGTTCCAGAAAAACACCTATTTCTGCTTTACTGACTAGGTCAAAGCCTTTGACTGTGTGGATCACAATAAACTGTAGAAAATTCTGAAAGAGATGGGAATACCAGACCACCTCACCTGCCTCTTGAGAAACCTATGTGCAGGTCAGGAAGCAACAGTTAGAACTGGACATGGAACAACAGACTGGTTGCAAATAGGAAAAGGAGTACATCAGGACTGTATATTGTCACCCTGCTTATTTAACTTACATGCAGAGTACATCATGAGAAACCCTGGGCTGGAGGAAGCACAAGCTGGAATCAAGTTTGCCAGGAGAAATATCAGTAACCTCAGATATGCAAATGACACCACCCTTATGGCAGAAAGTGAAGAGGAACTAAAAAGCCTCTTGATGAAAGTGAAAGAGGAGAGTGAAAAAGTTGGCTTAAAGTTCAACATTCAGAAAACTAAGATCATGGCATCTGGTCCCATCACTTCATGGCACATAGATGGGGAAACAGTGGAAACAGTGGCTGACTTTATTTTTCTGGGCTCCAAAATCACTGCAGATGGTGATTGCAGCCATGAAATTAAAAGACGCTTACTCCTTGGAAGAAAAGTTATGACCAATCTAGACAGCATATTGAAAAGCAGAGAAGTTCATTTCAGTTCAGTCGCTCAGTCATGTCCGACTCTTTGCAACGCCATGAACCGCAGTACGCCAGGCCTCCCTGTCCATCACCAACTCCTGAAGTCCACCCAAACTCATGTCCATCCAGTCGGTGACGCCATCCAACCTCTCATCTCTGTCATCCCCTTGTCCTCCAGCCCTCAGTCTTTCCCAGCATCAAGGTCTTTTCAATTGAGTCAACTCTTCACATCAGGTGTCCAAAGTATTGGAGTTTCAGCTTCAACATCAGTCCTTCCAGTGAACACCTAGGACTGATCTCCTTTAGGATGGACTGATTGGATCTCCTTGCAGTCCAAGGGACTCTCAAGAGTCTTCTCACCAGATGGTCAACACCAAAATCTGATTATATTCTTTGCAGCTGAAGATGGAGACGCGCTATACAGTCAGCAAAAACAAGACCCGGAACTGACTGTGGCTCAGATCATGAACTCCTTATTGCCAAATTCAGACTGAAATTGAAGACAGTGGGAAAAACCACTAGACCATTTAGGGCTGCAGTTCATGCGGTCGCCAAGAGTCGGACACGACTGGGCAGCTGAACTGAACTGAACTGAAGTGAACTGAAAGGGGAGTGATGTTAACTGCTGCTCTACCCATATGGCTCTTGGGTGCTGAGTCTTTTTTTTTTTTTTTTCCCTGAGCGTGAGCACCTGCCAGTAGAGACCGCAGTGCCCGTGCACGTCCGTTCTACGGGCGCAATCAGAGATGTGTGCGCACACGCAGCGAGCGGAGTCCGCCCTCCCCACGCAAAGGGCGGGAGTACGTGCGAGTACGTGATCGCGTAGAGGCTGGAAGTAGTGCCGCGCGTGCGCAGATGCAAGCGCGCACAAAACCCGGAAGTGGGGCTGTCTAGCCCGGAAGTGGGGCTGTCTAGCCCGGCAGTCGCGGGCTATGGAGGATTTCCCGCCGAGTTGTGGGGCTGTTGGTGAGGAGCCGGTCGAGGAGGCCGAGGCCCAGGTGGCGGCCTGGAGTGGGGACAGCGGCAATGTGTCGCAGAGCCACAGCAGCGCCTCGGGGCCGTGGGAGGACGAGGGCCCGGAGTCGGGCGCGCCAAGCCGGGACCCGCCGCTGCTGCGCCGCGCCGCCGCGGGTTACGCCTCCTGCCTGCTGCCTGGCGCGGGGGCGCGGGCCGAGATCGAGGCGCTGGACGCTAGCCTGGAGGACCTGCTCACCCGGGTGGACGAGTTTGTGGGCATGCTGGACATGCTGCGCGGCGACTCCTCTCACGTAGTCGGCGAGGGCGTGCCTCTCATTTACGCCAAGGCCACCGAGATGCGGCGAGTCTACAGCAAGATCGACCGGCTGGAGGCCTTCGTGGGCATGGTCAGCGCCAGCGTAGCCAGGCTGGAGGAGCAGGTCGCCAGGGCGGAGGCCGAGCTGGGGACGTTCCCCAGTACGTTCAGGAAACTGCTTCACACGATTAACGTTCCCTCGTTTTTCCACAAAGCGCCCTCCGGCAGGTCCCAGCTGACCGGCTACGAACCCCCCGTCGTCTTTCGGACGGAAGACCACTTTCCCTGTTGCAGCGAAAGACCTCAGGTCTGAGTCTGTCGGACAGCGCTGCAAGAGGACAGGTCTGAAATTATCTCGACTGTTAATCAGATCAGTTGAAATTCTTGTTACCGGACACCTCTGATGTTGGAGTATGAAATTGTAAAGTTTATTTTTTGCACACTTGATTGCTCACTCTCCTCATCATTTCACGTGGAATGTATGGTTTTCTATGTCTTCCAGTTCAAACTTGAAACACGAAAGCTGCTTGGTGGGGGAATCCCGGAAGCAAAATGTATGAACTTACCTGCACACTGTGGCAGAACTGTCATTTTTAGGCATTTTACAGCTCAACTAACAGTATTACCTTTTCAACATTTGTATATTTGCAATACTCTTAGGAAAACTACTGAGCCCTTAAAGCCTTGTTAATTGGAGCCTAACAACTTATTGACCAGAGACGTATTCATACGTCTTTTGTTACCCAAACTATTGCCTGGAGACAGTTCGATGTTCTGTTATAGAACAAATCAACGGCCACAGCTGTTACTTTCTGCAAAAATCTCCCAATCAATAAAGTGCTGATCGTGATTCAGATTTCTATAGCATACTTCAGGGTAGGTGGTAAATTATTTTAAATTATATTAAACTTTCCATATGATGGATTGTAAACCAAAGGAAATTATACAATTTTTGAGAAAATTTTATTGCAGCTCATTCTGAAGTTTTATTTGAAAGTATAACTCCAGTCTTAATTTGTCCATGGCTAACACGTCTGTATATGATTACCAACGTTTGGTTTATAATTTAAAAATTAATAAAAAGTTTAAATTTTATTGGAAAAGCTTTCTGTCTGAAAAGGACTTTACATGTTTGCCTTTTGTTTGTTCGAAGGAAGACATGTTTTGTATGTAATTTTAGGAGTGGGATAAAGTTCACAGCTTTAGATATTTGTTTCTTCTCAAAATGAATATGTAAATCACTTGTGTGATGATTCGACTGGTATTAGGATTTTGTTTTTTCACCCTGAGGACCCAGAATCTTAAGCATCCTTTGAAGGGACAATAGGCTAATCTGTTTTATAAGGTGGTCCTAGCTTGTTGTTGAGTCTCTAATTTGTGTGCGACTCTTTTCGTGACCCCATGGACTAGCCCGCCAGGCTCCTCTGTCCATGGGATTTCCCTGGCAGGAGTACTGTAGTGGGTTGCCTTTTCCTTCTCTAGGGAATCATCCTGGCCCAGGGATCTAACCTGTGACTCCTGCATTGGCAGGCGGGTTCTTTACCACTGAGCCGCCTGGGGGACCCAGTCCTCCTAGGTAATAGTCCTCAAATAAGCATACACCTTGATTGCTTTTGGGTCATAGATCTTTAAGGTTTATAAAGTAGGTATATTCTCACTTAGCTGTGTATTATATGAGAAATTGACTGTAATCTTTAACCGTAGCTTTCATGGACCTTCTCTGTCACATATTTACATTTTTTATTCAGATAGTTCACTAATTACAAACTAAGACCTCCTGAATTTAGAAGTGGAAAAGAACAAGTAACCAACATATAATAATTGGTGACTGTTGGGTACCTGCTGTAAGTAATTAGTAGAGACTTCCCAGGTGGCGCTAGTCGTAAAAAAAACTCACCTGCCCATGCAGGAGATGTTAGGAGATATGGGTTCAATCCCTGGGTCGGAGGAAAATGGCAACCCACTGCAGTATTCTTTCCTGGAGAATCCCATGGACAGAGGAGCCTGGCGGGCTACAGTCCGTGGGGTCATACAGAGTTGGGCATGCCTGAAGCGACTTAGCACTGCACATGTGGCATATCCACTGAATATGAAAATAGCTTCCTTACATATCTATTACTAAAATATTTTTTGTTTGTGGTTAATATTAAAAAGTAGTTAGTAATTAAGACAAATTATGACATTATAATAATTTTGTGTCTCTTTGGCTACACCTCGAAGGTTTCAGGATCCTAGTTCCCTGACCAGGGCTTGAAGTTAAGCCCTTCACAGTGAAAAGGGTGGTAATCTAACCCCTGGACCACCAGGAATTCTCAAAAAGTCCTGGTTTGGGAGATAATTGACATCATTATCTGTGCACCTTATCCCCAAAGGACCTTGGGTTCTGAAATCCTCTTCGTCACTTGGTGTTGTTTCTGAGGTTTCTGCATAGAGGTTAGTGCAGGGCCTCGTTTGGAACGGAGACTTGAAGCTGGTTTGCATAGTGCAGGATAGCTATTAGACTGAGGTTCCTTTTGTGTCTTCAGAATGGAAGCTGGGGAGCCAGACACGCCCTGCCCTGCTGGTTCCCTCCTCTCCCCACTCCCATCCCCCCGACCATCTGGAGAGTTCAGAGGGCCCTCCTGCATCTTGTAAATCTGATCTTTCTCCTTCTTCCTAAGTCAGCAACAAGTTGGGAGGGAGGCCCCACTGTCGCCCCTGGGTGACCCCTGCAGACCATCTCTGCTGCTGGGGTCTAGAGCTCCCTTACTTTCTAGAAGAAGAATCAGGGTTTGGGATGGGGTCTAATAAAGGTTGAGGGGAGTACCCCACCAGCCACCCTGGAGTCAATTAACTTGTTCTTCATTCCCACACCCGAGAGCACAGTAGCCACTTAGCACGTCCGAAGTACCTGGGAGATGGTCGCACCCATCCCAGGACAGCCTCGGGCATTCAGGAGTCACCCTGGACACGCTCATGAAATTGAGTGCTGATCATTCACACCTACCAAGTTCACACATGTGAAATGAGGCAGCAAGCACCTTGTCGCTTATCCTCCAAGCCAGAACTTTCAGGAGCACGAGCCTGGGCCCACGTGTGAGGAGAGATGGGTCCGTCGTGAATGTAAGTGTGTGGGTCCTGGAGTCAGCTTGGTGTGGACCTGCTGACAGCTGGGACAGGGGTCCAGAGAGTCCTTAAAGGGCCAGTGAGAAGAACTACAAGCCCCTGGTCTCAACTACTCACTCCATCCTTGTGCAAAAACAGCCGCGGACAACAGGGAAGCAAACATGCAAGCTGTGTGTAATATATACTTTACTTATAAAAATAGGTTTTTCTTGGGCTTCCCTGGAGGCTCAATGGTAAAGAATCCACCTGGCAATGCAGGAAACAGGTTCAATCCCAGATCCGGGAAGATCCCACATGCCTCGGAGCAACTAAGGCCACGCCCCACAACTATTGAGCCGGTCCCACTCCTGAGCTGTATTCTCCCTGTGCCCAGCGCTCTCAGATACTTGTTGAATGGATGACTCAGATGGCGGAGAGAATGAACAGCTAGACGAAGACCAGCCCCTCCTTGAGGAATGGGAGGCAGGCAGATACAGTAACTCAATCACATGTTTGCTGGGGAGTCAAATCAGTCACCACAGGACTACTGAGGACCCCAAGGAAAACAAGACTTCCTCCCAGGAGCTCAACAGGCCAGTGGGAGAGAAGGTCAGACGCCAACCTAGACCAACCCATCTCATGGACGGACTTTGTTAGATCCGTACAAGCAATCCTATGGGCTCCAAGAAGACCACATTCTGAACTGTGCCTCAGAGATGCAGGTACAGAACTTTAGGTCTCTTTTGAAAGAGATTTCTTTTACACGTCAAAAAATTAAAAAATTTGTTTAAAAAAGAAAAGCATTTTCCAAAGTGACCTAGATTCCAGTGATAAGCAAGGAAATCCATTTCTTTTAAAATGAGAGATTTTTCTTTATGATTTTCATCCTCAAAGGGGAGGGATCAGTCTGTGGTCACATGAGATCCTGGGATGGGAGGGAGGGAGTAACCAGGTACTGTTGCCCGAGTGGTACAGTGGTAAAGAATCTGCCTGCCAATGCAAGGAGACCAGTCCAGTTAATCCTGAAAGAAACCAACCCTGAATTAGAAGGACTGATGCTGAAGCTGAAGATCCAATACTTTGGCCACCTGATGGAAAGAGCTGACTCATTGGAAAAGACCCTGATCCTGGGAAAGACTGAAGGCAGGAGGAGAAGGGGATGACGGAGGAAGAGATGGTTGGATGGCATCACCGACTCAATGGACATGAGTTTGAGCAAGCTCTGGGAGATGATGGACAGGGAAGCCTGGTGCGCTGCAGTCCATGGGGTCGCAAAGAATCAGACACGACTGAGGGACTGAACAACAATGCAGGAGATGCAAAGGACACAGGTTCAATCCCTGCATCAGGAAGATCCTCTGGAGTGGGAAATGGCAACCTACTCCAGCATTCTTGCCTGGAATAGCCCATGGGCAGAGGAGCCTGTCAGGCTACAGTCCCTGGGGTCGCACATGCATCACTGAAGTGACTTGGCGTCCACCTGTTGCTAGGATAACCATGGGAGTGCCCTAAGCGGCAGGAACAGCTTCTGTCCAGCAGGGGGCGCTGTGGGAGCAAGACCAGCCTTCAGGAAATAAACACGCCAGCATCTGGCAGGCAGAGCCACCAGCTGCTGTCCACCCCGGAGGCTCGCGGTGTGAGGACCGCAGCTGTGCTCCAAGGCAGAGTTGGCTGCTCTTCTTGCCCGGAGAGTCAAGCGGCGGGTGTGGCGGGATGGTAACCAAGGGCAATGCCCCTCACCCTGTTTGCTGTCCTCTCTGCTCTTCTCTCTGTGGGAACGAGGCTTGTTTATTTATGTGCTTTTCTTTTTTGAACTTTCAAAAAAAATATGTATTTGTTTTGCTACACTGGGTCTTAGTCGCGGCACACGGGATCTTCAAGCTGCCTTGCGGCATGCGGGGATCTTATTTGCGTGGTTTTTGTCTCCCCTACCAGGGCACGGGGAGTGGCCTCTGTCCATTTTGTGCAGCCACAGATCCGTGGCACCTGGCACAGTGCTGAGCGCATTTAAGTTGTAAATGTAAGTGTTATTTTACTTTTTTTTAATCATTGTTTTTATTGTTTTTTTCCCAGAAAAAAAAAAAAAAAGTGGTAAAATGCACAAATATAAACTGACCACCGTACGCATTTCCCAGAGTGCAGTTCAGTGGCGTTAAGTCTGTCCGCATTGCTGCGCAGCCATCAGTACCGCGCATGCCCACAGCTCTGCATCTTGCAAAACCGAAACTCTGCCCGCGTGAAAAAACTCCCTACTCCCTCCCTCCCAGCCCCTGGTGACCGTTATCATTTCTGTCTCCTTGAGTTTGACAATTCTGAGCACTTCACACAAGCACATGCTCACACTCGGTCGTATGTGACTCTTTGCGACCCCACGGACTGCAGCCCGCCAGGCTCCTCCGTCCATGGGACTTCCCAAGCAAGAATTCTGGAGTGGGTTGCCATTTCCTTCTCCAGGGGTTCTTCCAGACCCAGAGATGGAAACCATGTCTCTTGCATTGGCAAGCAGACTCTTTCCCACTGAGCCACCTGGGAAGCCCCGTATGAGCGCATTCAGATAGTATCTGTTGTTTTGTGACTGGCTTATGTCCCTGGAGAAGGAAATGGCAACCCACTCCAGTATCTTTGGCAGGAGAAATCCATGGACAGAAGAGCCTGGTGGGCTCCATGGGGTCGCAAAGAGTCAGACACGACTGAGTGACTAACACTCTCCCTTATGTCACTGAGCGTAATGTCTTCAAGCTTCCTCCCTGTCGTACTGTGTGACAGGGTCCCTTCCTTTTTAATAAAGGTGGAATCATATCCCCTTGTATGGATAAGCCACACTTTGTTTATCCATCCATCTGGGGGGGTTGTTTGTTTTTTGGCAGCGCCACATGGTTTATGCAATCTTAGTTCCCCAACCAGGGATCGAACCTGGGTCCACGACAGTGAAAGTACCCGGCCCTAACCACTGGACTGCCAGGGAATTCCCAATATCCATCCATCTGTTGATGGGCCCTTACGCTGCTTCCAGCTTTTGGCATTTATGAATAACACTGCTATGAATATGAGGGCTTGAGACCCAGTTGTCAATTCAGAAGTGTATATACTCAGAAGAGTTCTTGGGCTTCCCTCGTGGCTCAGCTGGTAAAGAACCCTCCTGCAATGCGGGAGACCTGGGTTCCATCCCTGGGTTGGGAAGATCCCCTGGAGAAGGGAAATGCTACCCACTCCAGTATTCTGGCCTGGAGAATTCCATGGACTATATAGTCCATGGGGTCGCGAAGAGTCAGACACGACTTTCACTGTCCGCTTTCTTATTCTCCGAAGTGGAATGGTGGTTCCATTTTCAGTCTTTTCTGAGGACCTCCGACTGTTGCCCAAGCAGTTGCATCATTGTCATGCCCATGAGGGTCCCAGTTCCTTCACATCCTCACCAACACTTGCTATTTTCAGAGTTTTTTTGACAATGACCACCCTGATGGTGGCCATTCAGAAAACTAAGATCATGGCATCTGGTCCCATCACTTCATGGCACATAGATGGGGAAACAGTGGAAACAGTGGCTGACTTTATTTTGGGGGGCTACAAAATCACTGCAGATGGTGATTGCAGCCATGAAATTAAAAGACACTTATTCCTTGGAAGGAAAGTTATGACCAACCTAGACAGCATATTAAGAAGCAGAGACATTACTTTGTCAACAAAGGTCCATCTAGTCTAGGCTATGGTTTTTCCAGTGATCATGTATGGATGTGAGAGTTGGACTATAAAGAATGCTGAGCACTGAAGAATTGATGCTTTTGAACTGTGGTTTTGGAGAAGACTCTTGAGAGTCCCTTGGACAGCAAGGAGATCCAACCAGTCCATCCTAAAGGAAATCAGTCCTGGGTGTTCATTGGTAGGACTGATGCTAAAGCTGAAACTCCAATACTTTGGCTACCTGATGTGAAGAGCTGACTCATTGGAAAAGACCCTGGTGGTGGGAAAGATTGAGGGCAGGAGGAGAAGGGGACGACAGAGGATGAGACGGTTGGATGGCATCACCGACTCAATGGACATGGGTTTGGGTAAACTCCAGGAGTTGGTGATGGACAGGGAGGTCTGGGGTGCTGCGGTTCATGGGGTCACAAAGAGTCAGACACGACTGAGTGACTGAACTGAACCCTGGCAGTGTGAGGCAGTGAGGAGGCAGAGGTTTTTCAGGGTTGATGATGGTGGTGATGATGGGGAAAATGCCAGCAGGAGTAACAACAACCATAGCTGGCACTCCATTCCTCTCTCCCAGCCCACTCTCCCCACCACCACCTGGCAGGAGGAGCCATTTATCTGGGCGCTGAGTGCAAGACTTGGGCACCTCTGGCTTGTTTCTCAGTCAAGGGGAGTTACTGAATTACAACCATTCTGACCAGAGTAAGACAATATCTCCTTGTGGGTTTGACTTGCATTTCCCAGGTGATTAGCGATGTTGAGCATCTTTTATGTGCCTTTTGACCATCTATACTTCAGTTCAGTTCAGTCGCTCAGCCATGTCCAACTCTTTGTGACCCCATGAACCGCAGCACGCCAGGCCTCCCTGTCCATCACCAGGACACCAGTCGGTGATGCCATCAACCATGTCATCCTCTGTCGTCCCCTTCTCCTTCCACCTTCAATCTTTCCGAGCATCAGGGTCTTTTCAGATTGAGTCAGTTCATCGCATCAGGTGGCCAAAGTATTGGAGTTTCAGCTTCAGCATCAGTCCTTCCAATGAACACCCAGGACTGGTCTCCTTTAGGATGGACTGGTTGGATCTCCTTGCTGTCCAAGGGACTCTCAAGAGTCTTCTCCAAAACCACAGTTCAAAAGCATCAATTCTTCAGTGTTCAGCTTTCTTTATAGTCCAAATCTCACATCCATACATGACCACTGGAAAAACCATAGCCTTGACTAGACGGACCTTTGTTGGCAGTGTAATGTCTCTGCTTCTTAATATGCTGTCTAGGTTGGTCATAACTCTCCTTCTAAAGAGTAAGCATCTTTTAATTTCATGTCTGCAGTTACCATCTGCAGTGATTTTGGAGCCCAGAAAAATAAAGTCAGCCACTGTTTCCCCATCTATTTGCCATGAAGTGATGGAACCAGATGCCATGATCTTAGTTTTCTGAATGCTGAGCTTTAAGCCAACCTTTTCACTCACCTCTTTCACTTTCATCAAGAGGCTCTTTAGTTCGTCTTCACTTTCTGTCATAAGGATGGTGTCTTCTGCATATCTGAGGTTATTGATATTTCTCCCGGCAAACTTGATTCCAGCTTGTGCTTCACCCAGCCCAGGGTTTATCATGATGTACTCTGCATATAAGTTATAAGTTACTTATAAGTTACATCTATGCTTACTTTGGATTGAATATGCTCTTCTTTTTCTAGGAGCTTAGATGATAGATTTTAGATAATGTCTTCTAGTAGATGCATTCAATTTTATAAGCATCCTTCCACGAACTGTTTTCATTGAATCCCACAAATTCTGATAAGTTGTAGTTTCACTCTCATTTAGTTCAAAATGTTTTAATATTCTCCTGAGATTTCTTCTTTGACTATTTAGAAGAGTGTTGTTTAATCTCCAAGTCTCTTGGGCTTTTCCAGCTATCTTTCTGTTATTGCTTTCTTTTTTAATTCCGCTGAGGTCTGAGAGTATACATTGTATAATCTGTACTCTTTTTTTTTTTAATTAAAAACTTTCTTTTTTTTCTGGCTGTACCATGAGACTTGCCAGATCTTGGTTCCCTGACAAGATATACCCGCTGCATTAGAAGTGTGAAGTTTTAACCCCTGACCACCAAGGAAGCCCTAATCTGTATTGTTTTAAATTTAAGGTGTGTTTTATAGCTTGTTTTAGATATGATCTATCTTGGCGAATGTTCCATGTGAGTTTGAGAAGAATGTATATTCTGTTGTTGGATGAGGTCGTATTAATGTTTTTACTTTGAAGTAGTTTTAGACTTGCAGAGAAGTTGCAAAAATATAATTCAGAGAGCTTTCGTGTGCCCTTCACCCAGCTCACCGTGATGGCATCTTACAAAACTGTAAGGCAATAGCAAGATCTGGAAATTGACACTGGCGCGAAACTGCTACGAAACCACAGAGTTTATTTGGATTTCTCCTACTTCTCCATACACTGAATTTTTCTCTTTGTATATACTGCTGTGAATTTCATCGCACACAGATTTGTGTAACCACATACCCAATCAGGATACAGAGCTGTCCCACCATTCTAAAAAATTCCCTGATGCTATTTCCTATGACCATCCACCTCCCCATCCCAGCCCCTGGAAACCACTGATCTGCTCTTCACAGTTATTTACATATATATGTATATATCTTTAGTTGCCAAGTCGTGTCCGACTCTTGTGACCCCATGGACTGTAGCCTATGAGGCTTCTTTGTCCATGGGATTCTCTAGGCAAGAATACTGGCGTGGGTTGCCATTTCCTTCTCCAAATATATATATATATATATAATTTTGTTTTAATGTTGAGAGTCTTATGTAAATGGAATCAGAGCATGTCATCTTTTGAGAGTGGCGTTGTCCACACAGCACAAGCGCCTGAGCTCCATCCAGGCTGAGTCCAGGATTCATTCCTTTTGGTCTCTTGCTGTCTCTGTTCCCTCCTCGGGAAGAGGCCTTGACCCCTTTCCTCTCCCCAAGGTTCCAGGCTCCATGCAAGCTGAATGCTCCGCTCCAGGCAGCAGGACCCTGAGCTCCCAGGGACCCTTGGGCAGTGATTCCCCTCGACCTGTCTCCACATTTCACAGCCAGCACAGACTCTACTAGGTGAGGACCCAGAGTTGACCCCCACGTTTCAGATGGGGTGCAGAAGCACAGAGAAGATGTCATTTTTTAATCATCTACTTTGTGTATTTGTGTAATCTGTTTTGTGTATTTGTGTAATCTATTTTGTTGCATTGAGTCTTCACTGCTGCTCAAGGGCTTTCTCTAGTTGCAGCCAGCAGGGCCACTCTTCATCGCGGTGCACGGGCTTCCCATTGCAGTGGCTCCTTTTGCAGCAGAGGACAGGCTTCAGTCATTGTGGTGCACGGGCTTAGGTGCTCCTTGGCATGTGGTATCTTCCCAGACCAGGGATCAAACCCGTGTCCCCCTGCATTGGCAGGCGGATCCTTATCCACTGTGCCGCCAGGGAAGTCCCTGTCATTTGCTTCGAATCTGGCTGTGAGCAGAGGTACCATGCACGTGGGAAACCCAGCCCTGCCACGCCCACAGACCCCCACGCCAGCCCGCTCCCCATGCGGGATGCTCTCTATTTCCATCCCCAGGATAGTCCAGGATGAAGACCTCTGGCCAGAGGTGTCATCCACTCTGAGACCTGAGCCAGGAGAGGGAGGCAGCCCGACCGGATTGGGAGCAGAGCAGCTGTGGCACCCACAGTCTTGGTGAGATGGGGATTCCACTTCCTGACCGTTCATCCCGACTCTGGCTGGATGAACCTGGGCCGGTGACAGTGGAGCTCACCCAGGACCGTTGCACAGAGGGAGGATGGAAAGCCACGCTCTTTCAAGCAGAGATGCTTGCACACGTGCGCATGTAGAGACACAGTCCACTGCTTACCGATGTAGAGAGGAGTGTGGGGACATCCAGAGACCTCAGCCATGGGGGGTGAGAGGCTGAATCTCCAGAAGACAGGGAATGGCAAACAAAGGGTGGTCGTGAAGAGGCTGAGTGACCGGTTCAAGGGCCAGACTTTTTCAGTTGCTAAGTCGTGTCTGACTCTTTGCGACCCCATGAACCGCAGCACACGAGGGCTCCCTGTCCTGCGCTATCTCCCAAAGTTTGCTCAAATTCATGTCTGTCAGTAATGCTACCTAACCATCTCATTCTCTGCCACCTTCTTCTCCTTTTGCCTTCAATCTTTCCCGGCATCAGGGTCTTTTCCAGTGAGTCGGAAGGACTCATTGGAAGGACTGATGCTGAACTTCTAATACTTTGGCCACCTGATGGGAAGAGCTGGCTCACTGGAAAAGGGCCAGAGTATGTGGGTTCAAATCCCAGCTCCATCACTTTGCAGCTGTCTTACTGTGGGAAACAGTGTCCCCATCAATAGAAGGTCGATGATCATACTCATAAAGGATCACGTGAGGATTCAGTGAGATAACTTAATTTCAGACGGGCAGGATCCACATTTCCCGGAAGGGAACAGGGAGTGGACCTGGCCTTGATCACACCCAACTTTGTCGGGCTCCAACTCCAGTGCTCTTTCTTTCTCTATCTCGGTGTTCCCATTGTACTTTACACATTTTCATGTTTCCTCCGTCTTAGAATCAGCTGGGATTAAAAAAAAATACTCACTGCTTGATGAAAATGCCTGTGTAGAACCTGGCCAACTCCTTTCCAATTCTCCCAGCCTTTGAGATGACTGAGACCCAGAGAAGCCAAGGAAACTACCTAAGTCACACAGCCTATAAGTGGTGGAAAATGGAAGGTGGACCCAGGCAGGCTGGTTCCAGCATCTGAGCCCTTGGCCACACCCCTGGATGGCCTCATTTATACATGAAATTCTTGATTCATTCACCAACACTGTTTTTGAGTTCATAACACATGTTGGGTACCCGTCTGGACATGGAGGATTCAAAGGTGAATAAGATCCAGTCCCTGACCTCAAGGTACAGCAGGGGGCGGAGACTGCTAAAGAGTCATCTAGTGGTCACGAGAAAAAGCCTTGACCTTCTGCATGAAGTCCGGGATTGGAGTGGGCAGTCAGGGATGACTCCCTGGAGGAGGTGATGACTGAGCGGAACCTTGCAGGATGAGTTGAAGTTTGCCAGAGAGAGATTTGAGGGGAAGGGCACTCCTGGCAGAAGGAACAGCCTGTGCAAACACACAGACAGAGAGCATAAAATAAAGTGGGGTCATCACTGTGCAATTAACTTACGGAAAATTCAGCTAGGCAAACTGAATTTTTACTTTTTTTTTTTAAATAAAAAAAAATTGGCTAAGCATGCGATGGGAGCAAGGAACCCCCAGCTGGGCTGTTGGTCTGACTCCCACAGGCCTGCAGAGCTCGGGTCTCTGCTGACGGTGGACTTAATTGGTGGGAAACTCTGAGGGCTGACAGTTTGAGTCTGTGGTGGTGGGCGGGGCCGGGACTGGGTGCAGCCTCCCAAGGCATTTCAAAGACTGTAGCCTTTACCCTGGGGACCATGGGAGTCGTTGATGGTTTCTCCCTGGTGGCTCAGACGGTAAAGAATTTGCCTGCAATGCAGGAGACCTGGGTCCCATCCCTGGGTCAGGAAGATCCTCTGGAGAAGGAAATGGCAACCCACTCCAGTATTCTTGCCTGGAAAATCCCACGGACAGAGGAGCCTGGCGGGCTACAGGCCGTGGAATTGCAAAGAGTCGGACATTACTGAGCGACTAACACTTTCACTTTCACCAGATAAGTTAAGCGTGAACTTTAACCCTGTGGACGGCTGGCCACTCAGCAGCAGCAGATCCAGTCTGTACCACACTGCCCCTTAGTGGAGATCTCTAAGGATGTCACTGATGGGAGTTCGGGTCACTAGTTGGACCAAGCCTGATGACATAAATGTACATTGACCCCACTCTGTGCAGAAACAGCCAAGATTCAAGAGTCTGCCTACTTGTCCAGGAAGGGTAGGGCCAGCCCCCCACCCCAGCCATCCACACAGGTTCTCAGGCCTCGGCTAAGGGACATGCCACCATCACTAGAGGGCGGTGTCCTGCAGCTGAACCAGCAACCTCAGGGCTGAGGGCCTTCAGCAGGTTCCCGGGGCCGCGGCTCCCTTTTCTGGAAGCTGCAGCGGGACTATGTGGGCTTGTTGCTCAGTCGCTCAGTCCTGTCAGACTCTTTGTGACCCCACAGACTGCAGCACACCAGGCTTCCCTGTCCTCACTCTCTCCGGGAGTTTGTTCAAACTCAAGCCCATTGAGTCAGTGATGCCATCCAACCATCTCATCCTCCGCCGTCCCCTTCTCCTCCTGCCCTCAATCTTTCCCAGCATCAGGGTCTTTCCCAGTATGTGGACTCAACAGAGTAACAAAAACATCCAGAGAACCTGCTGGGGGGCCCTGTGTCTTGCTAAAGGACCCTCCCTACACGGCTCCCACCAAGCGGTGGGGAGCCCGCCAACCCTGGGAGCACCCCTCCACCTGCCTCCATCTTTGGGGTGCTCACTCTGGGGGAAGCTGGCCCCCCTGCTGGCCCACACCAAAGGCCTGCTTGGAGAGGAACAGAGCACCCACTAGACAGCTGGCCTCTCGACCTGAACAAACTTTCAGGGGACTCCGGCTCTGGCTGAGGCCCCAAAAGAGCCCAGGCTCCCAGCCCATGAAATCTGTAAGCTCAACACGTGGCTGTAACTTGCCGGAGTAATGGGCCCCCCCACCTTACCCTTGAGAGGGGAGCAGA
The DNA here is from genome assembly GCF_033118175.1 of Dama dama. NCBI lineage: Eukaryota > Metazoa > Chordata > Mammalia > Artiodactyla > Cervidae > Dama > Dama dama. The sequence continues at coordinate 4,486,165 of NC_083686.1, read as the reverse complement.
TTAGGGGTGGTCACTCCTTTCCGCGGTGACCAGAGCTGGGCAGGGGATGTGCAAGGGCCAGGAAGCCGGGATGGAATCTGCAGGAGCCTTGGAGGAGGGGAGAGGCCCTGCCAGGGAGGGCTGTCAGGGTGAGGATGCCTGCAGAGCAGCCCAGGAGCACAGGCAGGGAGGCTGGGCCCCTGTGCTTGGAGAACGCCTGAATGCAGAGTCCAAAGTCAGGGGAGGTGGGAGGCTGGGGAGCGAAAGGGCAGGCCCAGCGGCCTTGGAATCTGTCCTCAGACAGCTCTGAACCTGCACCAGAGGAAGGGCAGGTGGATTTGACTGAAAGACTCTCTGAGGACGGGGGATGGGAGGGGTGAGGTGGGAATGGGGGTGGGTCAGAGGCCAGTGTACCATGAGGAGGTCACATCCCCAAAAGCATTGAATCGGTGGGAGGTTCCGCAGACCCCCTCCCCTCCTCCCCTCCCCCTCCTTCCCCCTCCCCTCCCCTCCTCCTCCCCTCCTTCCCCCTCCCCTCTCTCTAGTGCCCTGTTTCCGGTTCCTGCCCACCAGCCTTCCAGGGCCCGACCCTGGAGGAAATGCCCCAGCCTGAAGTGGACACTCTGTTCTGGTCACCAGCAGAGGGCATTTTGAGGATGCTTTTCCCTGACAGTTGCAGTGACTAAGCCCACGCTGCGTGTCCTGACCAAGTCAGATTTCTGAAAGAACACCTAGACCTCACACACACACACACACACACACACACAGACACGCAGACACACAGGGTGGTGAGATTACACGGATGCTGGGCTCAGACAGGCCTTGGCTCCATCCATGTCCATCTGTTTCCAGCCGTGAACCTGGCTGAACCCCCGATGCCCTCTGACCCTCGGCTTCCTCAGCTGCAGCGTGGGGATCACTAAGGCACCTGCTCCACTGGACTGTTGAGGATCCCTGAACCCGGGGCATACTGGCCCTCCAGTGGCACCAGCCAGCACCTTCGCGTAAGAACTTTTTAAAATGTCTCTGTGCTAAAGGAGAGGAGAGAAGGAAAGGGGGCCGGGCACCCATGAGAAAGACTCTGTGTGTGTCTGTGTGTCTGTGTGTGTGTGAGCCCCCCATGGACCACAGATTAGACTCGCCTTGTCTGCACATGCCCGTGACTCTGTGTCCAGTCCCCAGTCCCTGGAAGCCTCTGGAAGCCTGCAGATGGAAGGCCCAGAGCGTGCTCCGGTTCAGGCCGTGCTGGGCCTCCTGTAATAAAGACCTGTTTCTTCCTGGCTGCACGCTTGGCCTAGAGACTGAGGGCTCAGCGGGCAATTCAGAGCTCCTGCCCGCCCGCCCTGGACACACTCGGGCCTTCTGTCTGCCCCACGCCCCGCTGTGGGATGCTCACAATGCAGCCCTGTTCTCCCCTCCGCCAGCCGCCCTGGGAGGAGCCCATGCCAGCTGCGGGGAGGCTGCCTTCGCTGGCTTCCAGGAAGACACGCACACAGTGTGTGGCTGGGGACAGGGGCACCTCCTCGCTGGCAGCCCTTAGAATTAGGGGTGGTTTGTTAAGGGCAAAACCCCTGTTCATCAGGCAGGGCTGCTGTCAGCTCGCCTGAGAGCAGGCTTCCCCCCTGAGCCTGGAGCGCGCTGAGTCCACTCCAGCGCTGGGCCCTTGTGTAGGCCGTTCCTCTCTGATCTTCCTGGGGCTCCTCCTCCTCACCTGCAAGTCTGAGCTTAAGTGGTTCCTCCTAGAGCTGGGATCTGCCGTCACTGACTGCTATCTTTCAGCCCTGTTTGATTTTCCATGTGTATTTAGCATCTGTCTTGTCCCTTGAGAGGGTAAGCTTCATGGGTCAAAGAGTTGTCTTTTTCATGTCTGGGCCCCAAAGTCCAGCACAGTGCCTGGATCAAGAAGGCCACAGTTGAACCTGAAATATGACACGAATGAACTTATCTGTGAAACAGAGGGCTTCCCAGGTGGCTCAGTGGTAGAGAATCTGCCTTCAATGAAGGAGACCCGGGTTCGATCCCTGGGTCGGTAAGATCCCCTGGAGAAGGGAATGGCTACCTACTCCAGTATTCTTGCTTGGAGGATTCTGTGGACAGAGGAGGCTGGCAGGCTACAGTCCATGGGGTCGCAAAGAATCGGACACGACTGAGTGACTAACGCTTTCACTTTTCATGAAACAGAAGCACTCTCACAGACAGAGAGAGCAGACTTGTGGCCACCAAGAGGGAGGGGGGTTGGGGAGGAATGGAGTGAGAGCTGGGGTTAGCAGGTGCAAACTGGCGCGTATAGAATGGATAAACAAGAGGTCCTACTGTGCAGTATAGGGAACCTGAGTCACTATCCTGTGGTAAACCATAATGGAAAAGAATATGAAAAAGAATATATACATATATATTCGTATAACTGAATCACTCTGCAGGACAGCAGAAATTAACACAACAGTGACATCAACTACTGTTGTTGTTCAGTCACTAAGTCACGTTGGACTCTTTGCGACCCCACGGACTGCAGCACGCCAGACTTCCCTGTCCTTCACTGTCTCCTGAAGTTTGCTCACACTCATGTCCATTGAGTCAGTGGTGCCATCCAACCATCTCATCCTCTGTCACTCCCCTTCTCCTCCTGCCCTCGGTCCTTCCCAGCATCAGAGTCTTTTCCAATAAGTCAGCTTTTTGCATCAGGTAGCCAAAGTATTGATGAAGCTTCAGCTTCACCAGTCTTTCCAAATTATATTTCGATAAAATTTTTAAAAAGAAGGCCACAATCAAGATTTGCTAGATGAACCAATGAATAAACCAACCGCCCTATTGAGAAATCAACCTGTGAGTCAGGGAGGCCATGAGTCAATGGATCAGTTACCAGGTTCATGAGATAAGGGCGGGTGCACAGGAAGGAATCCTTACCTAATATGTCTATCTTTAACCATCCGATCTTCCCCACTCACCTCTAAGCCCTTCCAGGGCAGTGGTGGGGCAAGGGGATGCAGAGGTGGAGCTAAAGCCCAGAGTGAAGGAGACAGACAGGAAAGAGGCCAGTGCTCCCATGGTGAGGGGACTGGGACAGGCTCTCTTGGGCAGAACTAGTCAGGGAAGGCTCTCTGGGGGTGGTGAGACTCCACGCCTGGGTGGAGTCCCAAGAAAGGAACTGCCAGGCCACAGGGAGTGAAAGCTGCATGAACAGCCCTCTGAGGGGACATGGAGCTAGGCTGGGGCTCCAAGGATTGCTGCAAGAATGAGATCTGTGTTCCGTCTGCACAGTCTCGAGAGCCAGGGTTGGGATGGAAGCCCAGGAAGATCGATTTCCTTTCAGTTCAGGGGAATGTGTCCCAGGGCAGAGCCACGCAAAGATGAATTGTTGGCAATATCATGGCTCTCTGTGCACCAATGCCAAACAGAGATACAGAGGCAGAGTCATGGAGGAGAAGGAAGGAGAGGCTTTATTACTTTGCCATAAAAGGGGGAACACAGTAGGCTAGTGCCTCAAGATGGCAGCCCACTCCAGGATTCCTGCCTGGAGAATCCCATGGACAGAGGAGCCTGGCGGGCTACAGCCCATGGGGTTGCAAAGAGTCGGACACCACTGAGCGACTAAGCACACACATATAGTCGGGCAGTGGTGTGTGATAAAGATCAAGGCAGTAAACAGTCTTACATTCTTTCCTCTGCAGTTTGAAAAGGGTGGGGTTGCTGATGAGATGAGGGTGTGTGCAGGGTCCTAGGTGGTCTGTCTCCTACCCCTGATGAGCCCCTCCTCCGGTGGTTTCGTGACTGCTTCTCCTCTGATTGGGCTTCCCTGGGGGCTCAGTTGGTAAAGAATGGCTGCAATGCAGGAGACCTGGGTTTGATCCCTGGGTCGGGAAGATCCCCTGAAGAAGGGAATGGCTATCCACTCCAGTATTCTTGACTGGAGAATCCCCATGGACAGAGGAGACTGGCAGGCTACTGTCCATGGGATCACAAAGAGTTGGACACAACTGAGCGACTAACACTTTCACTTTCTCCTCTGATTAGCAGCTGCTCTGCTCTTTGGGACTCAGAGAAGGACGTGGAAGCTAGAGTCTTGCCTACAAGGAATGGGGGACCAAAAGGCCTCTGTGGCCTGAGCCCCACAGGGCCCTGCTCGGCCTCAGAATGAAGCACCCAAGGAAGAAATGAGCTCCCTGTCCACGAGGGTATGTACACTCCATAAGGAGAGGAATGAGGGGTTAGATGAGAATTGAAAGCAGCAAAATCTCTTCAATCCAGAGAACCTACAGATCTATTAGAGAAAATTGTCTACACAGGCAGAGAAGGTATTTATTTATCAGGTAATATGCATATACTACCAATATAAATATGCATACAGATGATCATCACAGTGTTTTTGTTTTTGTTTTTTAATAATGAAAAGCATCATTGGTGTTGTTTAGTCGTAAGTCATGTTTGACTCTTCTCGACCCCTTGGACTGTAGCCCACCAAGCTCCTCTGTCCATGGAATTTCCCAAGCAAGTGTACTTGAGCGGGTTGCCATTTCCTTCTCCAGTGGATTTTCCGACCCAGGGATAGAATCCATATCTCCTGCATTGGCAGGTGGATTCTTTACCAACTGAGCTATCAGGGAAGCCCTCCATAAAGAGGGCTGGGGGCCAAAGAATTGATGCTTTCCAACTGTGGTGCAGGAGAAAACTCGAGTGTCCCTTAAACTACAAGGAGATCAAACCACTCAATCTTAAAGGAAATCCACCCTGAATAGTCATTGGAAGAACTGATACTGAAGCTGAAGTTCCAGTACTTTGGCCAAGTGATGTGAAGAGCTGATCTGTTGGAAAAGACCCTGATGCTGGGAACGATGGAAGGCGGGAGGAGAAGGGGGTGACAGAGGATGAGATGGTTGGATGGCATCACCCACTCAATGGACATGAGTTTGAGCAAACTCTGGGTGATAGTGAAGGACAGGGAAGCCTGGAGTGCTGTAAGTTCATGGGGTTGCAAAGAGCTGGACACGTTATAGCGACTGAAAAACAGCAGCGACAATCTGCATGTCTGAGGTTGTGGATATTTCTCCCTCAGCTGTAAGAATGCTCAGTGCAATGTTATCTGTAACAGAGAAAATTTGGAGATGCTCTGGAAGTTCATTTATATGTTTATTTTCTGGCTCCCTGTAACTTTAGCTCCAAGAGGGTGGGCCCTTGTCTACCCTCTTCACTGCTCTATCTGTCAGATCTAGCGGGTAAACCACATACAGGGCACATTTTTTTTTTTTTTTTAATAACAAGAATGGGGAGAGTCTAGAGAAATGCAAGAGATACATCAATGTTAACAGTGACTGTTTCTGGGAGATGGAATTAAAGGTAATGTTTATTTTCTTCTTTGTTGTACTATCTATTAAAAATGTATTATGCTTAGAGTGTGAAAATTTTTTAAGAAAAAATAGAATGACATCAGGATAAAAAAGAGAGAGAGAGAGAGGGAGAGAGAGAGAGAGAGGGAGGGAGCTTGATTTGCTAAACTCTGAGAATGGATTTTTAAAGCCAAACTGAATCGTGTAAGGCTATCAGAAAGTCCCCAGTGGCAGCCTTTTGCCATCTGGCTAGGATGACACCGGAACAGTCCAACTCTGCAGGGTGGGAAAAGAAATAAATTCCAGTTTTGCGGCGGCCAGCCCTAAAGCCATCCCCTCCTCCCAGGGTGGCTCTTCCGCAATTTCCTTTGGGTGCAGACTTGACATTTATCTGTGCAAACAAGGCGTCCAGGCTCTTTGGGTGTTCCCAAGCACTTCTGCTCAAGGAAGATAACAAAACACAGATAGCTCTGCAGACAGGAATCTGCCTTTGAATTTGTCTTCCAGAACAAGCAAGCTCTCTCACTGCTGGGGAGAAACCAGCCTGTTTTGAATTGTTCAAGACTGTGAGATGGTCCTCTCCATTTCTCCATGACCAAAGGGAATTAGCCTCCACGTAGGGCTGCTCAGAACAATGGCGGCCACCCACTAGAAATCATCATCACCATCTATCACCTGAGAAGGTACACAACTCCTTGACACTGTCCGTGTGAAGCCAAGACAGGGAGACCCCTTGTTGGGGGCATTATGTGGGGAATTCTAGGGTCAGGTTAGGGGCAGTGCCAAGGACTGAATAGGGTTCCCCTAAAATCCATATTGAGAGTCCCTTGGACTGCAAGGAAATCAAGCCAATCAATGCTAAAGGAAATCAACCCAGAATATTCCTTGGAAGGACTGATGCTGAAGCTGAATCTCTAATACTTTGGCCACCTGATATGAAGAGCCAACTCATTGGAAAAGACCCTGATGCTGGGAAAGATTGAAGGCAGGAGAAGAAGGGGGCAACAGAGAATGAGATAGTTGGATGGCATCACAACTTAATGATCATGAGTTTGAACAAACTCCAGGAGATGGTGAAGGACAGGGAAGCCTGGCTTGCTGAAGTCCATGGGGTCACAAAGAGTCAGACACAATTCAGTAACTGAACAACAAATCCACATGGTGGAGCCCTAGCCCCCGTACCCCAGAATGTGACTGTATTTGGAAATGTGCCTTTAAGGAGGTGATCAAGTTAAGATGAGGTCACTGAACTGGGCCCTAAATCCATCAGGACTGGTGTCCTCATGAGAAGGTCAGATCAGGATGTACATGCACACACAGAGAAGGTGACGCGAACACCCAAGGGGAAGAGAGCCATTGCAAGCCAAGCAGAGAGGCTGCAGGAGACCAAGCCGCCCTCATCCTGATCTCGGATTCCAGCCTCCAGAACTCTAAGTTCCTTTGTGTAAGCTCCGTCTCTTACCCTCTGTTACGGCAGCCCTGGCAGGGTGGGTACCAGTGTCTCGGCTGTTCCGGTGAGGAAGCCGCGCTCAGAGGGGCTAAGGGAAACGCCCAGGGTCCCATCGCCACCGGCAAGTCCAGATTCCAGTCCAGGCGGGCCTGCCCCAAGCCTTCCCGCCGGACCTGTGGTTTGCCATGATGGTGGCTGGGTAGTCATTTGTACGAGATTCCAGCATTTTCTAGAAGAGGAAGGGGGGGACGCAGGGAAGCCTTCCTAGAGGTGGTGGTGGTGGTGGTTTTGTTGCTGTGTCGTACCCAAGTCTTTGCGACCCCATGGACTGTAGCCTGCCAGGCTCCTCTATCCCTGGGATTCTCCAGCCAAGAATACTGGAGTGGGTTTCCACTTCCTTCTCCAGAGGATCTTCCTGACCCAGGGATCGAACCCAGGTCCCCTGTATTGACAGGTGGATTCTTTATCACCTGAGCCACGAGGAGGCCTGGTTCAAATCCCAGCCCTCCCTCTTTCTGGCTGTGTGCTCTTGGAGAAGTTACACAACCTCTCTGAAAAAAAAAAAAAAAATGTTGAAAGCGAACTTTCTTCCCAGGATGCATTTATTCTTCAGCTGTATATTTCTGGAGCACCTACAAAGTGCCAGGTACTGCTGTAGGTACTGAGGAAAGATCAGGGAACAGATCTATCACTCTAGTGAAGGACCCACTGGGATGGGGGGGATGCCACCACGTGGTCAGGGCGGCCTCTCTGCAGAGGTTACTGCTGTAGCCAACATAGAAATGGGTGAACAGCCTTTGGCACATACCAGCCACACAGGCCTGCAATTGTTGAACAATCTTGGTTATTCCTCAGCTGGTATAACTGGCAAACACTTGTAGTTGGACTCGTCCTTCACAAAGCTAATTACTCTCTGACTCCATATGCATTCCACTCTGCACCTGGCATTCTTCACCACCCCACCCACACCCACCCCCCAACTCCTTTGGATGCTGGCATCTCAGAAGGAAGAAACGGCATATAACCTCAGGGACACCAGACCAGGTTGCCGAGCCACCTGACCCCAGATTTTGGCTGTAAACTTATAGGAAAAAAAAAAAATGTACAAGACCTTCATGAGGATATAAAAATCTCTCCCTATTCCCCTGGGCTTCCCTCATAGCTCAGTTGGTAAAGAATCTGCCTGTAATGCAGGAGACCTGGGTTTGATTCCTAGGTGGGAAAGATCCCCTGGAGAAGGAAATGGCAACCCACTCCAGTGTTCTTGCCTGGAGAATGCCATGAATAGAGGAGCCTAGCGGGCTACAGTCCATGGGGTCACAAGAGTCGGACTCGACTGAGGGACTAAACCACCACCACTACCATTCCCCTGGGGAGGGGGCACAGTTCTTAAGGCACTAGCCTGCTGTGATTTCCCCTTTGCCAAGCAAAGATAAAGCAAAGGAAATAAAGATATTTCCTCCAAGCTGTCTCCCAATTTTTTTTTTTTTTTTTTTTAATTTGGCACTGGTGGTCAGGCAGCCAAGATTCTGGCAACATTACCCTGCAGAAGTCTGGGAAGGAGACTAGCAACAGATGGTGTCAAAGGCACAGTGCTTGCCGGCCGGTGAGCATCTCATCATCACTCCTGCTCCTGCTGCAGCTTCTCTCCGGCCACCCTGAGGACCACCATCCCAAGGCTCTTCTCCAAAGCCACCTGCCACTTTCTTGACATCAAATCCAAGAGACAAGCTCTCCTGTTGGCTTAAACCTGAAGTGCTGGTGACCAGAAGGGACCTCAGGAAGGACCCCGCATCTTTCTCACCTCCATTAGCTCCTCATTTGCCCTGACTTGGTGTCCCTGCTCTTGAGGAAGTGGCTTCCCGGGGAGCCAGCACCCCCTGTGGAGGGAGGCTGGGGTGGCCACCCAGTGGGGTCTGCTGCACCCTGCTCTGATCCCAGGGCTGGTTCCCCCAGGAGGGCGACTGCTCAGCGGGTGAGCCATTCCCACACCTGGGTCTGGGCAGAGTCCTCCAGGGGCATCTGGTGCCAGGCCCATCAAGGGGAGGCAGGCAGAAGCGCCCACTCCCTCTCTCCAGGTTCTTGCTTTTCCTTCAAAGCCTCCAGCCCATCCCCCAGGGGGCAAGGGGGGCTCACACCTGCTTCTTGCCAGCTTCTCCCTCCTTAGAGGAAGCCTCCGTCACTGGAAAATCCAGGGTGCGCAGAGACAGTTGGGACCAGATCAGACTTACCGATGTCAATTCAAGCCCTTTGTCTATTTTTAAATCTTGTTGTTTGGGGACATTTGGTTGTTGAGTTGCAGGAGCTCTTTACATGGTCTGGATCTCAACCTCTTATTAGATGTATGTTCTCCAAATATTTTCTGCCATTCCATGGGTTGCTCTTCCCTCTGCTGATGGTATTCTTTGATGCATAAAGTTCTTAAACTTCATAAAGTCCAGTGTATCTATTTTTTCTTTTTGTTTCCTGTGCTTTTGGTGTCATCATACCTAAGAAATGATTGCAAAATCCAATGTCATAAAGCTTTTCCCAAGTTTTCTTCTAAGCATTTTACACTTTTAGTCCTTATGTTGAGATCCATTTTTAGTTAAATTTTGTATATGGTTGTTAGTAAGGGTGCAGCTTAATTCATTTGTATGTGGATAGTCAGTTTCCCCAACACCATTTGGGTTTAAATGACTGTCCCTTTAAATGATCTTGACACTTATTGAAAATCATTTGCCCATGTATGAGGGGTTTTATTTCTAGGCTCTCCATTATCTTCCAGTGGTCTACATGCCTGTCTTCAAGCCCTTACCACACTGTTTTGATAACTGTAGCTTTATGAAAGTTTTGAAATCAGGACGTGTGAGACTTCTTTGTTCTCTTTCAAGATTGTTTTCACTATTCAGGGTCCCTTGAGATTCTATATGAATTTTAGGATTTTTTTCTATTTCTACAATAAATGTCATTGGGGTTTTTATGGGGATCCCACTGAATCTGTAAATCACTTTAGGTAGTATTGACTTCTTAAAATGTTTACTTAGTTGGCTCATTATTTCTGCCAGCGCTGGGTCTCTGTTGCTGCACGTAGGCCTTCTCCCACTGTGGCGAGTGGGGGCTCCTCTCTAGTTGCCACACACGGGCTTCTCATTGCAGTGGCTTCTCCTGTCACAGAGCACAGGCTCTAGGCACATGGCCTCAGTTACCCCACGGCATGTGGAGTCTTCCGGGAACAGGGGGTGGAACCCACGTCTCCTGCATCAGCAGGAAGATTCTCGACCACTGGACCACCAGGCAAGTCCAACATTATCTTTTTTTTTTTTTCAGTATTGACATCTTAGCAATATTAAAGACAAAATTTTTAAATAGTCTTTAATCATGCATCTGCTGTGGAGAACAGTTTGGCAGTTCCTCAGAAGGTGAGACATAGATTTGCCAGGTGACCCGGCAATTCCAGTCCTAGGCATGTGCCCAGAAAAATGAAAGCAGGACTCAGATACCTGTATACCAGTGTTCAGCATTATTCACAACAGTCAGAAAGATGGAAGCAGCCCAACCGCGCATCCACAGATGAGTAGGTAAATGAAACATGATCCATCCCTATGATGGAATATTCAGTTCAGTTCAATCACTCAGTCATGTCTGACTCTTTGTGATCCCATGGACTGCAGCACACCAGACCTCCCTGTCCATCACCAACTCCCGGAGTTTACTTAAACTCATGTCCATCAAGTTGGTGATACCATCCAACCATCTCATCCTCTGTCATCCCCTTCTCCTCCTGTCTTCCATCTTTCCCAGCACCAGGATCTTTTCAAACAAGTCAGTTCTTCACATTAGGTGGCCAAAGTATTGGAGTTTCAGCTTCAGCATCAGTCCTTCCAATGACTATTCAGGACTGATTCCAAATTGGGAAAGGTGTATGATAAATATTATCCCCCCATAAAAAGAAATGAGCTGCTGACACATGCTGCAACATAGATGCATCTTGAAAACATCACGCCATGTGACATAAACCAGGTACAGAAGAACAAATACTGCATGATCCTACTTACACGAAGTACCTGTAACAGACAAAATCACAGAGACGGAAAGTAGAATAGAGGTTACGTGGGGTGGGGGGCAGAGAGGAGCAGGGAATTGTTATTCAACGGGTCAGAGTTTGCATTTGGGATGATGAAAAAAGTGCCATAAATAAATAATGGTGATGGTTACACAGCATCAGCCTGTGCAGCTATTATAATTTTTAACTTAAAAATAACTGTATTTATTTATTTTTGGCTGTGCTGGATTGTTGTTGCCTCGAGGGCTTTTCCTCTCGTTGCAGAGCACAGGCCTGAGGGCGCGTGGACTTCTGTAGTTGTGGCTCCCAAGCTCTAGAGCACAGATTCAGTCATTGTGGTGCATGGACTTAGCTGCTCCGCTAAGATCTTCCCAGATCAAGGATCGAACCCACGAATCCTGCATTGGCAGGGGGATTCTTTAGCACTGAGCCACCAGGGAAGCCCCTAACTTCATTTTTTATTAATTAGTTAATGTTTTCTCTTTGGCTGCGCCGGGTCTTCACTGCTGCACCTGGGCTTCCTCCCGTCGCTGCCAGGAGGGGCTCCTCTCCGGTTCAGTGGCAGGGCTTCTCATTGCAGCGGCTCCTCTTGCTTCGGCTCAGGGGTGCTAGAGCACGGGCTCGGTAGGTGTGGTGCCTGGGCTTAGTTGCCCTGTGGCACATGGAATCTTCTCAGACCAGGGATTGAACCCATGTCCTCTGTATTGCAAGGCAGGTTCTTAACCGCCCGACTGCCAGGGAACTCCCCACAGTGTTTCCTTACATCTTGTTTTTCTCTTAGGCAAATTGAAAGTTCATCAAAATGCAAGTCAGTGTGCTCCTGTTGCGGGTGAGATTAAAGGTGACTTTTTTGCTGTTTTAAAAACGTTGATGTGCTTCATTTTATTACTGTTACAATAAACTCCATGTGCACGTAATTGCCAGCATCCAATGAAGCCCCTTTCCTAATCACCTTCCCACCATCCGCCCCAAGTCTGGATGCCTGGGACCTACACTTATTTGGGGACCACAGTGGGCAACTGACAGCTGTCTTTTCCTGTTATTCTGAGTCAAGGCCAGGAACAGGGCACACAGGTGAGACCGGCAGGCTTGACACACACCCCCACCCCACATCTCCGTGACTCAGTGGCTCTGAGCACCATGCCTCCTCCCAGCCCGTGCCCGTGCAGAGCTGCCCCCAGGGCGGGGAGGAGGAGCGCAAAGAATGCCTGTTTCCTCACAGGCTCCGAGTCACCTTCTCCACCCAGATGCACATTCAGGCCACCCTGATGAAATGGGAAGGCGCCCAGTGTGCATCACAGGTAAGGTCACAGCCCAGCAAGACCTACCGGCTCTTCAGGCCCACGGCTTCCAGATCAGGGGATGAGAAAAGGTTTGGGAATCCATTTAGAGCTCTCAGCCTGTTTCTCCCCACCAAAGACATTCTGTTTAAGATTTTCCTCTAGGAGCTTCCCCAGCAGTCCAGTGGTTAGGACTCTGCGCTTCCACTGCAGGGGGCACAGGTTCAGTCCCGGGTCAGGGAACTAAGATCCCGCAGGCCACCTTGCCATGTGGTGAGGTCAAAATAAAACCAAAGCAAAACAAACAAACAAACTTTCATCTAGATTCACCCCCATTTCCTAAAAGAAAAAAGCATTTATATAAATAGGAGGGATTTAACCTCAGACTGATGCTGAAGCTGAAACTCCAACACTCTGGCCACCTGAGGCAAAGAACTGACTCATTGGAAAAGACCCTGATGCTGAGAAAGATTGAAGGTGGGAGGAGAAGGGGACAACAGAGGATGAGATGGTTGAATGGCATCACCGACTCAATGGACATGAATTTGAGTAAACTCCAGGAGTTGGTGATGGTCAGGGAGGCCTGGCGTGCTGCAGTCCATGGGGTCTCAGAGTTGGGCACGACTGAGTGAATGAACTGAACTGAACTGAACCTCAGAATAAGGAAAATAATAAGAAAGAAGAGTTGTCAACTGCACACTACTGTTTCCAAAATAATTTTGGAACCCAAGTATCTTAAGAGTTTGTTTGAAACAGTCAGAATGGCCATCATTAAAAAACCTAAAAACAAGAAATGCTGGAAAGAGTGTGGAGAAAAGGGAAAGAAAAGGGAGAAAAGAAAATCCCTCTTGCACTGTTGGTGGGAATGTGAATCAATATCGCCACTATGGAACACAGTATGGAAATTCCTTTAAAAATTAGGAATGAAACTATCATATGACCCAAGAATCCCACTACTGGGCACACACCCTGAGAAAACCATAATTGAAAAAGATACATGCACCCTAGTGTTCACTGCAGCACTATTTACAATAACTAGGACGTGTAAGCAACCTAGATGTCCATCGACAGACGAATGGACAAAGAAGTTGTGGTATATGTACACAATAGAATATTATTCACCATAAAAAAGAATGCATTTGAGTCAGTTCTAATGAGGTGGATGAACCTAAAGCCTATAATACAGCGTGAAGTAAGTCACAAAGAGAAAAACAAGTTTTAAATATTAATGCTTGTATATAGAATCTAGAAAGATGATACTGATGAACCTACTTCCAGGGCCTCAGGGGAGATACAGACATAGCGAACAGACTTGTGGACACAGTGAAGGAAGGAGAGGAGAGGGTGGGATGAATAGAGTAGCATTGAAATTTACACGTTCAGTTCAGTTCAGACGCTCAGTCGTGTCCGACTCTTTGTGACCCCATGGACTGCAGCACCCCAGACCTCCCTGTCCGTCACCAACTCCCGGAGTCCACCCAAACCCATGTCCATCGAGTCGATGACGCCATCCAACCATCTCATCCTCTGTCGTCCCCTTCTCTTCCTGCCCTCAATCTTTCCCAGCATCAAGGACTTTTCCAGTGAGTCAGTTCTTTGCATCAGGTGGCCAAAGCATATGTAAAATAGACAGCCAGTGGGCATTTACTATAGGACTCAGGGAGCTCAAACCGGTGCTCTGTGACAAATCTAGAGGGGCGGGATGGGGTGGGCGGGAGGCTGAAGAGGGAGGGGACACGTGTATCCCTGTGGCTGATTCATGTTGATATATGGCAGAAACCAACACAACATTGTAAAGCAATTATCCTTCAATTAAAAGTTAAAAAAAAAAAAAAATTTTCTTTGAAACAACCCAAGTAGTCACTGCCAGATGAATGGGTAAGCAAAATGTGCCATAGCCATACCGTGGAACTATTCCATCAAAACCCTGATATATATGAAAATGTGTGCTAATGTGCTTAGTCGTGTCTGACTCTTCGTGACCCCATGAACTGTAGCCCGCCATGTTCCTCTGTCCATGGGATTCTCCAGGCAGGAATACTGGAGTGGGTTGCCATGCCCTCCTCCAGGGGATCTTCCCAACCCAGGGATCGAACCCAGATCTCCCGCATTGCAGATGCATTCTTTACCGTCTGAGCCATCGGAGAAGCCCTCAAAAGACGGGGCTAATGGTCAGTGAAAGAGGTCAGACACCCAGGGCCACATCCTGCAAGACTCCATTTATCAGCAATGTCTGAAGTAGGCAAATAGATAGAAACAAAAAGTAGATGGATGGCTGCCAGGGGCTGGGGGAGGAAGGAATGGGGAGTGACTGCTAATGGGTACAAGGTTTCTCCTGAAGGTGAGGAAAAGGTTCCAGAATTACTAATAGATCTTCATGAAAGCTCAGTCATGTCCCACTCTTTGCGACCCCATGGACTGTAAACATACAGCTTAAAGGAGTAAATGCAGGAAAACAGTTTGTGGATGTACTGAGATGACCACCTTGAGTTACTCTGTGATCCTCCAAGCCAGGGGACCCACTCCAGTGTTCCTGGGCTTCCCTGGTGGCTGAGCTGGTAAAGAACCCGCCTGCAATGAGGGAGACCAGGGTTCCATCCCTGGGTTGGGAATATCCCCTGGAGAAGGGAAAGGCTACCCACTCCAGTGTTCTGGCCTGGAGAATTCCATGGATAGTCCATGGGGTCGCAAAGAGTCGGGCACGACTGAGCGGCTTTCATTTTCATCACTTTTTCCAACCCAAGGAAACCTTCTTCAATTGATCACATCTTGAGTCGTTCTGCTGCGTGGATTTTTAACTGTTACAAATCCATTTTCACAGAGATGACTTTATCGAAAGAGAAATGAGGGAACTTCCCTGGCAGTCCAGTGGTTAAGATGCCGAGCTTCCAATGCAGGAGACGTGGGTTTGATCCCTGGTCAGGGAACTAAGATCCCACATGCTGCATGATGTGACTAAATATATATATATAAGAAGTGAGAGAGCTCACTTGTCCACTGAAAGCAGAATATTCTGAGCTGTCAGGGATCAAGGACTGCTGGGGTGGGGTTGACCCAGGGCGTGTGGTCTGCCCTGACCTCAGGCGGAGGGCAGACGGGGTGGGCCAGGCGCCGACCACAGTGGCTGTGCACGCAGATGGCCGTCCACGTCCGGATGTCTTCAGCGAGGCTGCTGGGCAGTGCTGGTGTGGGCCATCTCGGCGCTGCTGTCCTGAGAGGCCGTTCTGCCTGCCCCTCCCCAGATCCCCTGAGTCCCGCTCTGGCCGAGGAGCCTCTGTCCACGGTGCTGGTGGGAGTGGATTCTTGGGGTCCAGTGTGAACCGGAAGCTGCATGTCACACTGGGACCAGCGGGGAGCAGTTGGTTGTACCCGGCAGTGGACCCACGGCAAGGAAACCCCGAGGAGAGGCTCTCTGAGGGGCAGGGCCCTGGCTGCTGTCTGGGGTATGGAAAGAACAGGGAGGGTCGGGGAGAGAATCCGCGCTGAAGCAGTGGTTCCAGGGAAATGTCCATCCTGCTGAAGGTCCAGGTGCCCCAGGGGTGTGGTGGCTGCGGCCCCGGCAGCCGCAGGGGACAGGGTCCCAGGCGTGGAGGTGTCCCCAGTCTGGTCTCACCTCCCTGGCAGACCAGGAGCCCCTGGGTCCTGCCAGCCATCGTGTGTACGAGACTGAGTCGAGCATGGGGACGGACACGTGTAATCATGAGTGATGCTGAGTGCGTGTGACTGGGTGACTGCTGGGGGTGCACAAAGGGGTGTCCGTGGGGAGGGGGAGAGTGTACAGCTCGTCCAGGGCTGGGAACAGAGAGGGGAGGCCTGCTGGCGGGCTGCGGGGGGGCCCTTCCCCTCTCGAGCCGCTGCCCAGGCTTCTGCCGGCTCTGCAGGGCTGCCAACCCTCGGTGGCCAGGCGGCTCAGCCCAGGCTGCCTCTCTCAAGATTGCCCCCTTCCCCACTGCCCTCCCGCCTCTCCCCGCATCCTCTGGGCTCTGCGTCCTCGTGTTTCTGTCTCCAGCTCCGTCTGCGGGCTTCCATCTGTCTCTCCCCTCCCTCTGTCTGTCTGTCTCTGCCTCTCCCACTCACCTCCCCCGGGAAGGAAGGGCTGGCTCAGGCCCCGCCGTGCTTTCGGGCAGCCGCAAGCCTTGGAGCCTCGCCTCCCCTCCTGGTGCCTGGGGAGCTGTCTCTCCTCACGTCTGATGCGGCTGATTGTCTGCATCAATTTTACGGGGCCTCAGTGTGTGCATTGAGGTGGACAGGCTGTGCCAGATCGGGGACTGGTGGGATAATCACAGAGGGTGCCAGCAGCCGGCATGGCTGGCACCAGGCTGCCCGGGAGCAGGAATGCAAAGAGGAGCTGCCTGCTCTGGACACCCCCTTGAGCCTGCGCACAGAGCCTGGGGCGCCAGAGAGCCTAGCCCATCCACCTGCAGGAGCGGAGCCTTGCCAACTGCTTGCAGCCCCACCCGGCGCTGGGGGAGGACACCGCAGTCACAGCCCATCTCACGGATGGGAAGACTGAGGCCACACAGCTCAGTAAAAGCTCCGGCAGCCAGGACTTCCCTGCCCGTGGGTCGTCTGGGTGGTGGAGGGCCCTACTGGCCTGTCAAGTGAGAAGAAGCCCTGGGCGTGGGACCCTCCAAGGCCCAGCCCAAGGCTGCTGCTTTCTAAAGGCCTTGCCTGACCCCTCCCCAAGCCCCCGCCCCTGGTGCCTTCCTTCCGGCGGAGGGCACCAGCTCCCGCTGTCTGTCTGTGCCCCCTGGCCCATGGCCTTGCGGGCGCAGCAGGCCGGCCTGCCCCCCGCCGCCCCGCCCCGGCAGCAGCTCAATGGTGCTGTTTGTCTAAGGGGTGACGACAGCGTTCAGGGTTCACGCAGGGGTGACCAGCTGTGAGCGCGCTTCAGACGGGTGGGGGCGGGAGGGGTGGCGTCAGGAGGCCTGGGCAGTGGCCTGGGCTGGGAGCGGTCCCAGCGGGGGGCCCTGCCCTGCGGGGATGACCTTGGCCTTTCCTGGAGGCCTGCCACCCCGCGCCCCACCAGCAGAGTTTGGGACGCGCCCCCCTCCCCCCACCCCCGCCCCAGGAGGTGTTCCGCGCCAGAGGGGAAACTCAGGTTCAAAGAAGAAAATCCGTGCAGGTCCACAGCTTCTCAGGAGGCGCGGGGACCTGGAATCCAGCTGCGGCTGACCTCCCAGCGATGGGAGCCGCCTCCTAGTAGAGGAGCAGCCGCAACCACGCTCCCCCGCGTGGAGACGAGCTGCCTCCCTGCAAGCCCACTGCAGAGCGGTGCGGGCCCGCGGGGCTGCGCGTTCGGCCAGGTCCCCCACCGTGGGAAGGGGCGGACCCGGCCCCCCGCGAGGCTGGGCCGGCTTCCAGCGTGCGAACCGGCTCCCGCCCACGCTGCCAGCGCTCTTTCCGCCCCTCCTGGGCCGCCGGCCGGCCAGCCCCGGCTCCCTGGGTGGGCTGGACAGCCGGGTGGGAGTGACAGCCCCAGGGAGGCGGGAGGGCCCGGCCGGGCAGCCGGGGCCCACCCTCCCGGCCCGCCCCCTCCTCGCGCTCGGGCGGTGTGTGTCCCAGCCGAGCTCGCCTGTGAAGCCGCCAGGGTCCGAACCGCTCTGACCTGTTTTCCTGGCAGCCGCAGGCAGGGTTGGGTCAGGCCAGCCCTGGGTGTCCTGCCACAGCAGAGGTGGCCCAGCGGTCAGAGCCGGGGGCCTCTGCCCTCCCGGGCGGGGCGCACACCCGCCCCTTCCGCGGCTGAGAAGTCTCCCATCCTGGTCTCTCTTGACAAATTCCCCACCCAGCTGGCATCCGGACCCTGCGGGAACATCACCGCCCCCAGGAATCTTCTGGACTGCCCCCCAGACGGAATCCGTCTGGCCACTCAGCCCCTGCTGGACGGTCATTATGGGTTAGCCTCCCTCTCTGACCATACTGGCTACAGCCGGTCTGACCCTGTCAGGGACTCTTTCTCCTAGGAGAGGGGGAAAAGTGAAAGAGAAAAAGTGAAGTGAAAGTGCTAGGCCCTCAGTCCTATCCGGCTCTTTTACGACCTCATGGACTGTAGCCCGCCAGGCTCCTCTGTCCGTGGAGTTTCCCAGGCAAGAATACTGGAATGGGTTGCCCATTTCCTTCTTTAAGGAATCTTCCCAGCCCAGGGATGGAACCTGTGTCTCTTGTGTCTCCTGCATTGGCAGGCGGGTTCTTTACCGCAGGCTCCATCAGGCAGGTAGATGTAGGTGCAACTCAGTCGTGTCTGATTCTTTTTTGTGACCCCATGAACTGTAGCCTGCCAGGCTCCTCTGTCCATAGAATTCTCCAGGCAAGAATACTGAATCCGTTTGCCATTTTTTACGCCAGAGGACCTTCCCAAACCAGGGGTCAAGCCTGCATCTCGACTTCCCAGTGGTACCAGTGGTAAAGAATCTGCCTGCCAAAGCAAGAAACACAAGAAATGAGGCCACCGGGGAGACCTGTAAAATGGGTACCGTGGTGTCACCCTCCTTACATGACTGCCGTGAGGAGTACTCCAACCGAGCCTGGACCGCAGTAAGTCTGATGCTTGCTGATTAAAGGAAATTGAGCTTCTGAGGGGTCTGCTGAGCTGCTGGGAAGAACAGGGCACCCTGACCCCTCGCAGCAGAGGCTGTTGGATTTGGGCGGTGTGGTGGCAGCCAGGCCTCCTCCCATCTTGAAGTGACCACTGGGCCCCCTCACTGGACATCTCCAGAGCCCCCTCTCTCTGCCTGACCCACACAAGTCTGGAATCCTCATGCCCCACATGTCCTGATTTAAAGTGACCCCCACCCCACCCCCCAGGGCTTCCCTGCAATGTAGGAGACCTGGGTTCAATCCTTGGGTCAGGAAGCTCCCTGGAGAAGGGAATTGCAACCCATTCTAATATTCTTGGCTGGGAAACCCCATGGATGGAGGAGCCTGGGGGGCTACAGTCCATGGGGGTCACAAAAGAGTCAGACACAAATTAGTCACTTAACAACAAACCAATGAAGCCCATTTTATAGATGCGGGAACTGGGGGCACAGAGAGGTAAGGAAGCTTCCTCAAAGTCACCCTGCTGGTTTGGCAGAACTGGGGTGGAAACAGGCCATCTGGTGCCAAGTCCACGTACTGCTGCCCGGCTCCTTCACCAAGCCCTTTGCTCATCACCGAGGTCCAACTCAGCCTGGAATCAGAACCCAGAGCAGGAAGGGCTGTCGTGGGGCCTGGAGTAGTGGTGTTGAAGCTGACAATCCGGCCTCCATGGTCCAACGTCCTGCTGGCTGTGTGGCTCTAGGCAAGTTGCTTAACCTCTCTGGGTCTCAGCCGTCTGCATTCTAGAGTAAGAAGGAGGCGATACCATGCATTCGGCTTGTACCAAGCCCTCTTCTGTGCCAGGCCCTGTTCCAGCACCGGGAACACAGGTGGGATGAGGGCAGGCCTGCCTCCCGGAGAGTTGGGGAGGACCACCCGAAAAAGGGTGGACAGACTTTCTACCCCAGCCAGGACACACACTTTCGGAGGGGCGCGGCCCTGTTTAATGCTCCACAGAAGTGGATGTGCTCAGTTGTGTCCGACCCTTTGCAACCGCATGGACTGTAGCCCACCAGGCTCCTCTGTCCATGGGATTCTCCAGCCAAAAATGGGTAGCCATTCTCTTCTCCAGGGGATCGTCCCCACCCAGGGATGGAACCCGCGTCTCTGGTGTCTCCTGCATCAGAGGCGGATTCTTCACCACGGACACCGAGACTCCTCAGGGCCCTGCTGATGGTGCCCAAGGACAGCGAGGATTTGGGAAGTGCGCCCCAGGGGGAGGGGAACTCCAGGTGGGAGGCGGAGCGGAAGCCAAGGAAGGTGGCGGGACAGTGGGCAGCACAGGGACAGTCCAGGGCCGAGGTGCCCCTCCTCTGGGGGCTGTGCTGGGAGCCCTGGGGTGGGCGTGTCCTCATGGCATCCCTGGGCAGGAGGGGGAGGAGGTGACAAATGCAGTCAGGCTGGCAACCCCTGGACATGTCGCTCTTTGCAGGAACCCCGATCTGACAGCTGCCCCAGGAGCTCCCGGGCCTGTCAGCCGGTCAAACCCACCTGGCTGCACGGGTCCAAAGCAGAAACACCCATGGGGCCCAGCTAAGAACTTCTGTTCTTTGCTTTTAGAATCACTTTCTCTCTGAATACAAAAGTGATACACTGGGGACTTCCCTGGTGGTCCCGTGAGCGGTGGAGTCTCTGCGATCCCAATGCAGGCGGCCTGAGTTTCATCCCTGATCAGGGAACTAGATCCCACGTGCCACAGCTAAAGATCCCGCATGCTGCAACGGAGATTGAAGATCCCG
Organism: Dama dama; assembly: GCF_033118175.1. Taxonomy (NCBI): domain Eukaryota; kingdom Metazoa; phylum Chordata; class Mammalia; order Artiodactyla; family Cervidae; genus Dama; species Dama dama. The sequence continues at coordinate 4,465,775 of NC_083686.1, read as the reverse complement.
AGTGCCAGAACGAGGACCTGGCATGGCCAACTAAATCAATAAAAAGAAATGTTTTTTAAAAAGCATTTCCATGGTGGCTCAACAGTAAAGAATCCACCTACGAGAGAGGAGACACAGGGGAATCAGGTTCAGTCTCTAGATGGGATCCTCCAGATCCCCTGGAGAAGCAAATGGCAACTGACTCCAGTGTTTGTGCCTGGAGAATTCCAAGGACCGAGGAGCTTGGCAGGCTACAGTCCATAGGGTCACAGTCAGACACAACTGAGCATGCACACACACATTTAAAAAAAGGGGGGGGGATACTTGTTTGATGTCAAACTTTAGTTGGAAAAGCTAGAAAGACACCAAACTCATCCCAAAAAATCATGTACTCACTTGATCCGGTCTCTAGTGACAAACCATACGAATATGTGGATGGTCAGCCCACCCTGGGCATTTCTGTATGATTTTCAACATTGTTGGGATCAAGCTGTACCTGGAATTTTGTGTTCAGCTCTTCTCACATAACATATAACATCCCAGCATCTAAAATCATTAACAGCTTCTTCCCAATCACAAAACTGCAATCTGCTCATGGCAAAAACAAACAAATCAGGCACTGTCAGAGATGTGGAGCAGAGAAAGTCCATGGAAGAGAGAAAGTGAAAGTGCCCCCACAGTCTCTGGCCAGGAGGCGACTCCCTGGAAAGTCAGAACGGATAGCTGTGTAAACTCCCCCCACCAGTGTAGACCAGCAGTGGCTTCAGGATCAGGGCGGCTGGGTTCAGACCCCTCTGCCACAGGCAGCTCCTTACTGACCCCTGTGGACACACTGTTTTGTAAAGTGGAATTGATCAGAGAGACCCACCCCATAAGGTTGCTGGAGGAATTAACGAATGAATGAAAAGTATTTCCATAAATGACTGACAACAGGTAAGTGCTTAGAAGCATACACAGTAAGTGCTCAGTCAGTCAGTTTGTGCGGCAAACACCCAGCAGAAGCTGTGGTGCATGTCACAGCCTGCCAGGTAATAACTTTACATCCGTAACTCATTTTATCTTCCCAGAACCCCCACACAGTAGATACATTTAAAAAAAAATTTTTTTAATTGAAGTATAGTTGCTGTAGAATATTATATAAGTTTCAGGTGTGCAATGTAGTGATTCACAATTTTCAAACATGATACTCCATTTATAGTTATTATAAAACACCGCCTACATTCCTTGTGTTGCACAATATACCGTGTAGCTTATAGCTTGTGTGTGTGTGTGTGTTAGTCACTCAGTCGTGTCTGACTCTTTGCAACCCCATGGACTGTAGCTCTACAGGCTCCTCTGTCCATGGCATTCTCCAGGCAAGAATACTGGATAGTCATTTCCTTCTTCAGGGAATTCCCACGTAGCTCAGTCGGTAAAGAATCTGCCTGCAAAGCAGGAAACCCCGGTTTCGATTCCTGGGTCAGGAAGATCCCCAGGCAACTCACTCCAGTATCCTTGCCTGAAGAATCCCATGGACAGAGGAGCCTGGTGGGCTACAGTCCATGGTGTTGCAAGAGTCAGACACGACTTAGCGACTAAACCACCACCACCATTTCCTTCTTCTGGGGATCTTCCCGACCTAGAGATCGAACTCTGGTCTCCTGTATTGCAGGCGGATTCTTTACCCTCTGAGCTGTCAGGGAAGCCCCAGCTTATAGCTATTTCATACCTAATACTTTGTACCTCTTACCTCCATACCCCTATATGCGCCCCCCTCCCCGCCACCGCAGTGGGGAGAGGGACAGGGTGGGGTGGGCTCTTGTTACCTCAATTTTCCAGATGTGGGAACAGAGGCTGAGACAAGGCCATGTCATCGCAGCACCATCCACAGTCTCCAAAAGGTGGGAACAGCCCTACTGTCTGTAGACAGTGATGGTTTATTGGTACAGTGGAATGACATTCCTCCCTTATAAGGAATGAGCCACTGACACTCGCTACAATGTGGGTGAACTCTGAGAACATGAAGCTTAGTGAAAGCCCGTCACAGAAGACCACGTATCGTGTGATTCCATTCATAGTATGTACTTGTTGTGTTGTTTAGTCTCTAAGTCGAGTCCAACTTTTGTGACCCCGTGGACTGTAGCCCACAAGGCTTCTCTGTCCGTGGGATTTCCCAGGCAACAATACTTGAGTGGGTTGCCATTTCCTTCTCCAGAGGATCCCCTGGGTCTCCTGCTTGGCAGGTAGATTCTTTACCACTGAGCCACCTGGGAAGCCCTGTGATTCCATTTATATGAAACAACCAGGAGAGGCAAAGCCACAGACATGGAACGCAGACAGGGGCTGGGGTGGGGGTGCAAGGAGTGACCGCTCCACGGGCTCAAGTCTCCCTCGGGGATGAAAATGTTCTGGAAGCAGATGGAGGGGCAGCTGCACATTGTGAATGAGCTGAATTCCACTGGACTGGACACTTGAAAACAGTGAATTTGGTGTTAGAAGAATTTCACCTCAACTTTTTTTTTTTTTTTGCCACACCAAGAGACGTGCGGATCTTAGTTTCCTGCCCAGGGATCAAACCCCTGCCCTCTGCAGTGTAAGCCTGGTGTCCTAACCACTGGACCTCCAAAGAATCCTCACCTCCATTTTTAAAAACAAAGGGGAAAAAGGAAGAAAAGAAAAACCAGTGACACACCCAGGCTCAGGGTCATGCAGCCAGTGACAGTCAAATCAGACAAGATGATTGTCCTGCGGGACCCACTTGCAGTTTATCAAGATTCACACCCATCACCCTGACCCCGACTTCCAGAAGCAGAGTCACGGGGTCAAAGATGCAGAGTGACCTGTGTGGACACCTGGGTGGGCTGGAGCGAGGGACACCAGCCTGGACCCCAAGAGCTTGGCCAGTGCGGGTGATGCCAGAGCCGGGAGGGTGGGGGACGGGCCGGCCCTCTGGCCTGCACTTCCGGTGAAGCCGGGACTCTGGACACTCGACTCCTACCTGCCGGGGTTGTCTCTAACCCTGCTCTCATGCAGAAACCAGGACTTGAGGACAGGGTGGCCTCCCGCTGCCCCCAGAGCCCCACGTGGTTAATCAGGACGTGGAGTTGCCGCTGGTCGCCATGAGGACTCAAATCCTCACTGTGCGTTTCTGGGCATAGGTGCCCCCTCTGAAAATCAAGGAACAGTAACTCAACCATAGGAAGGTTTCAATGGGATTCAGGCAATTCTGGAAAAGGTCATGAGAAATGTTCTTTTTTTTTTTGCTATACCACTCTGCGTGTACCGTCTCAGTTCCCTGACCCATGACCAGAGATCAAACCCATGCCCCCTATAGTGGGAAGCCCGGAGCCCCATACTTCTCCAATATCTTGAAGAGCTGGTTATGGATGAGGGAATATGTCTGAGAGATGTTAACTGATAAGAGTAAGCAAGCATCATCGTTGAGCCAGGCACCTGGGAAATACGCAGCAAGTAGTAGCTATTGTTATCATTTGAGCCTGTGCACTCAGTCACGTCTGACTCTGCGGCCCCAGGGACTGTAGCCCGCCAGGCTCCTCTGTCCATGGAATTTTCCAGGCAGGAATACTGGAGCGGGTTGCCATTTCCTTCTCCAGAAGATCTTCCTGTCCCGTGGATCGAACCCGCATCTCTGGCGTCTCCTGCATCGGTGGGCAGACTCTTTACCACTGAGCCCTTTGGGTTTTTAATGTTTTGCCCGCACAGGTTTCCACGCACATAGAGCATTTCTGGGTGGCTACACCAGAAACTGTGGACGCTACTTACTTCCTTCTTGAATGAGCAGGGAAGGAGGCTTTGCACCCAATACCTTTCTGTTCTCTGGAAAGTTTTCATTGGGAGCTTGTATCATGTTTTTGTTTGTTGTTGCCGCGCTGGGTTTTCATTGCGGGGCTCTGGCTCTCGCTAGTTGCAGCGAGCAGGGGCTGCTCTCCAGGTGCGGGCTCAGGCTTCTCACTGCAGTGGCTTCTCTTGCTGGGGAGCATGGGCCCGAGGGTGCACAGGCGCACTAGTTGTGGTGCTCAGGCGTAGTTGCCCCGAGGCATGTGGGATCTTCCCTGGTCGGGGATCGAGCCCATCCTGCCTGCTCTGGCAGGTGGACTCTTTACCACTGGGCCACCAGGGAAGTCCATGTGTGATGTTTACGATAAAACAGTTTAAAACAAAAGTATTCTCCAGACTTTAAAAATGTTAGTTATTTTCAGTTCAGCTCAGTCACTCAGTCGTGTCCGACTCTTTGCAACCCCTTGAACTGCAGCATGCCAGGCCTCCCTGTCCATCACCAACTCCTGGAGTTTACTCAAGCTCTTGCCCATCGAGTCGGTGATGCCATCCAGCCATCTCATCCTCTATCGTCTCCTTCTCTTCCTGCCCCCAATCCCTCCCAGCATCAGGGTCTTTTCCAATGACTCAACTCTTCACATGAGGTGGCCAAAGTATTGGAGTTTCAGCTTCAGCATCAGTCCTTCCAATGAACACCCAGGACTGATCTCCTTTACGATGGACTGGTTGGATCTCTTTGCAGTCCAAGGGACTCTCAAGAGTCTTCTCCAACACCACAGTTCAAAAGCATCAATTTTTCGGCACTCAGCTTTCTTCACAGTCCAACTCTCACATCCATACATGACCACTGGAAAAACCATAGCCTTGACTACACAGACCTTTGTTGGCAAAGTTATGTCTCTGCTTTTTAATATACTGTCTAGGCTGGTCATAACTTTCCTTCCAAGGAGTAAGTGTCTTTTAATTTCATGGCTGCAATCACCATCCGCAGTGATTTTGGAGCCCCAAAAAATAAAGTCTGACACTGTTTCCACTGTCTCCCCATCTATTTGCCATGAAGTGATGGGACCAGATGCCATGATCTTAGTTTTCTGAAAGTTGAGCCTTAAGCCAACTTTTTCACTCTCCTCTTTCACTTTCATCAAGAGGCTCTTTAGTTCCTCTTCACTTTCTGCCATAAGGGTGGTGTCATCTGCATATCTGAGGTTATTGATATTTCTCCCAGCAATCTTGATTCCAGCTTGTGCTTCCTCCAGCCCAGCGTTTCTCATGATGTACTCTGCATGTAAGTTACATAAGCAGGGTGACAATATACAGCCTTGACGTACTCCTTTTCCTATTTGGAACCACTCTGCTGTTCCATGTCCAGTTCTAACTGTTGCTTCCTGACCTGCATATAGGTTTCTCAAGAGGCAGGTGAGGTGATCTGGTATTCCCATCTCTTTCAGAATTTTCCACAGTTTATTGTGATCCATGCAGTCAAAGGCTTTGGCATAGTCAATAAAGCAGAAATAGATGTTTTTCTGGAACTCTGTTGCTTTTTCGATGATCCAGCAGATGTTGGCAATTTGATCTCTGGTTCCTCTGCCTTTTCTAAAGCCAGCTTGAACATCTGGAAGTTTACAGTTCACATATTGCTGAAGCCTGGCTTGAAGAATTTTGAGCATTACTTTACTAGCATGTGAGATGAGTGCAATTGTGCGGTAGTTTGAGCATTCTTTGGCATTGCCTTTCTTTGGGATTGGAATGAAAACTGACCTTTTCCAGTCCTGTGGCCACTGCTGAGTTTTTCAAATTTGCTGGCATATTGAGTGCAGCACTTTCACAGCATCATCTTTCAGGATTTGAAATAGCTCAACTGGAATTCCATCACCTCCACTAGCTTTGTTTGTAGTGATGCTTCCTAAGGCCCACTTGACTTCACATTCCAGAATGTCTGGCTCTAGGTGAGTGATCATACCATCGTGATTATCTGGGTCGTGAAGATCTTTTTTGTACAGTTCTTCTGTGTATTCTTGCCACTTCTTCTTGCCTTCTCAATTAACAGAAGAGGAAAATGGTGCCCCAACCTCACCTCCTCCAGGAAGTCCTCCTGGTGTCCAGGCATGCTGCCTCTCAGCCTCGGAAGGATCCCACTGCCTGTCACTGTCTATTTCCTTGGCAGCCTCTCCCGTGAGACTGGGAGGACCTGCAGGGGAGGGCCTGTGTGACTCACACCTGCATCCCCAGGGCCCAACCTTAAGTATAGCTGAGTGAAGGGATGAGGCTCTGAAAGGTTAAGGCATCTGCCCGAGATGACACAGTGAATGGTTTTGTCAGGTGAGACCCAGGTCTCTGGACTTGGGTTCCACCGCCCCCCGCCACACACACACACACCCCCTCACGTCTCTGAGGCAGGCCTCATCCTCCAGGTTGTGGGAACGTAGCTCCTGCCCACTCACCATAAATGTCCCAAAGAGGATGCCTGGGAATCATCCAAATCACTGCCAGCCCTGGTGCAGCTGCTACAATATTTGGCATTTGGGAGGAAAGGTTACTCAGGCCCTGAGAGGCACCTGGGGATGCCCCGGCGTGGAAAATGCCAGACTTTGCTCTGAGCAGAGCCGGGTAGAAAAGCCACAGAAACAAGGGTGGTCTGTCCTCCTGTGTTGTATTATCTGACACTTCAAAACTGAGATTTCAGCCTTCTATATTTAGGTACAGACTTTTCATTCTTATTTATTTTTTAATGTTTATTTGTATTTGTTTATCTGGCTGTGCTGGGTCTTAGTTGCAGCATGCAGGATCTTTACTTACGGCAATGCAGATCTTTGGTTGTGGCATATGAACTCTTAGGTGTGGAATGTGGAATCTAGCTACCCAACCAGGGATCAGACCCAGGCCCCCTGCACAGTCTTAGCCACTGGATCACGAGGGAAGTCTCAGCTCAAACCTCTCTGATTTAGCAGAGTCCTTTCTTGGGCTTCCCTGGTGGTTCAGTTGGTAAAGAATCTGACTGCAGTGCAGGAGACCTGGGTTTGATCCCTGGGTCGGAAGGACCCCCCTGGAGAAAGGAATAGCAATCCACTCCAGTATTCTTGCCTGAAGAATCTCATGGACAGAGAAGCCTGGCAGGCTACAGTCCATGGAATCGCAGAGGCAGACAAGACTGAGCGACTAACACTTTCACTTCACTTTTCCCCTTTCACTTCCCAGGCAGAGATGCTGCCCTAGCCTGGACCATTTTGCTTATGAGAAAACTGAGGCAGAGACAGTTAATGCCTCACTTGCAGATCAGAGTTGTAAGTAGAGGAGAAAAGACTCGAACCAACCCTTCAGAGTCCAGAACGTGTCTGGGTTCACACCGGTACCTCATATACAATGTTCCTGGAGCCGGGCTGCCTGGGTCTCCGATCACTCCTCACTTACAGGATTCGATACAAGCAGGCCGCTCAGTGCCCGGCTCAGAGGAAGCCGGTGGCTGTGGGCGCAGAGACAGAAGCTGGGGTCCGTGTGTCCTTCATGGTGACCTTCGCAGCATCTGCTCATCTGCCCTTTGGGAAAATTGACATCTCACCCCCCCATCCCAGCGAGAGTTGGGAATGTGAAAGTGAAAGTCATTCAGTTGTGTCCCACTCTTTGTGACCCCAAGGAATGTACAGTCCATGGAATCCTACAGGCTGGAATACTGGAGTGGGCAGCCTTTCCCTTCTCCAAGGGATCTTCCCAACCCAGGGATCGAACCCAGATTTCCCACATTGCAGGAAGATTCTTTACCAGCTGAGCCACACCAGCCTCCAACTCTGCCCAGAAGGGCATGAGCTCTTCAGGAGCTCCACCCATCTCAGGAGCAGCACCTGGCCTGGCTGGCGACCGACCTGCCTTCCCAAAGGCCAACAGCTGGCCCCTGGTCCATCAGCACTGCCAGAGAGCCAGGCCTGTCCAGAGCAGGCTGACTTCAGCCTCCCACTGTGCTTAGAAGCTGACTCTCTCCCACCGGCAAGCATCATCTGCCCCCCACCGCCCCAGCTGTTTTTCATTTGGCTTCTCCGGGTCTAAGTTACGGCATTCAGGGTTTTTAGTTGGTGCATGAGAACTCAGTTGCCATGCGTGGGGTTTAGTTCCCCAATCAGGGATGAAACCCGGGTCCCCTGCATTGGGAGCACAGAATCTTAGCCACTGGACCGCTAGAAAACTCCCTCATCTGGTTGCTTTAAAACAGAGACCCACGAAGCACAGATCACAGTCTTGACTGAAGAGATTTCAAGGAAATAAGCTCATCCTTCTGTGGTCGACTTTTGAAGAGTTATCCTTCGAGTCGTGATTCAAATTTTTTTTTTTTTTTTTTTTGCTCATATAAAGCCTTAAAAATTTTGGAGGAGGGACCCCCCTCCCTTCAATGTCCTCCTTTGTAAATTTGACTCTTTTGGTTTTCTAGTCCTCGATTTACAAATAATGTAACTTCCAAAGTATTGACAATATTGACATTTTAAAATAAAATTGTTACATCACTCAAACATAATCCATGGAATCTAAATTCCACAGCTCTTTGATACCCACTTATCATCCACTTAAAAATTTGCAACAAGCTCTTTGACAACCAAACATATAGCTTTGTTTCATTTCCTCTGTGACTTTATATTTTCATCCCACTCCCTCCAGAATTTTATCCTAACAGATGATATTTGCATGCTTACAGTAATTTACTGTTATCCAATCATTATTTCTTCTCTAACAAAAATCCTTATATAAATTGAAATTAATTTCCTTTCACTCCAAAACTCTCCGGGCTTAAAAGAAACTTACTTTTGAGTTATCATTACCAAAATGCTTAATAAAAATTTCTTATGTGATACATTTTGATAAATGTATCATAATTACTGAACATAAAAGTAAAATTTTGCTTGAAATTTGCTAAGGCTGAATTAGCTCATGATATCCATGGGTGAATATTGCTTATAGTTAAAGCAAAACATGTTTCAAGGTAGGTTTTATTTCTCTTTTTTGAAGTCATAGATATAAGCATGGAAATGAGGAAAGCTGTGACAAACCTAGACAGTGCATTAAAAAGCAAAGACATCACTTTGGTAACAAAGGCCCATATAGTCATAACTATGGTCTTTCCAGTAGTCATGTATGGATGTGAGAGGTGGACCATAAAGAAAGCTGAGCACTGAAGAATTGATGCTTTCGAACTGTGGTGTTAGAGAAGACTCTTGAGAATCCCTTGGACTGCAAGGAGATCAAACCAGTCAATCCTAAAGGAAATCAGTCTTGAATATTCATTGGAAGGACTGATGCTGGAGCTGAAGCTCCAATACTTTGGCCACCTGATGCAAAGAGTCAACTTATTGGAAAAAACCCTGATGCTGGGAAAGATTGAGGGCAGGAGGAGAAGGGGACGACAGAGGATGAGATGGTTGGATGGCATCACCGACTCAATGGACATGAGTTTGAGCAAAGTCCAGGAGATGGACTGGCGTGCTGCAGTCCATGGGGCCACAAAGAGTCGGACACAACTGAGCGACTGAACAACAACAGCCATCTGTGGTCTGGTCCTGCCTGCCCCCAGCTCCTGCCTCACGCTGCACATTCCCTGCACCTGAGTGATTGCAACTCACCCTCAGTCTGCATCTGTAAAATGGGGTGAGAGCACATGGGTCCATCGTCAGGTTGTTGTTAGAGCTGAGTAAGTGGGACTTCCCTGGAGGTTCAGCAGCCGAGACTCTGTGCTCCCAATGCAAGGGGCCTGGGTTCAAACCCTGGTCAGGGAACTAGATCTCACACGCCACAGCTAAAATTCACGTGCCACAACTAGAGATTCTGCATGCTGCAACTAAAGATCCCAGTGCCGCAACTAAGACCAGGTGCACCTAAATAAATCTTTTTTTGTGTGTGTGTTTAAAGAATTGATTGAGTACATGCCCACTCTGCTTCCCTGGCAGCTCACCTGGTAAGGAATCTGCTTTCAATGCGGGAGACCTGGGTTCAGTCCCCGGGTTGGGAAGATCCCCTGGAGAACGGCACGGCTACCCACTGCAGTGTTCTGGGCTGGAGAAGTCCATGGACTGTATATAGTCCATAGGGTCGCAAAGAGCCAGAAACAAGGGAGCGACTTTCATGTTCACTTTCACTTTTCAGAGTGCTGGGAGACAAAGAACTCCCTGGTCAGAGTTCATATCCTTCTCCCCCAACCAAGGACTCTTCCCACCCTACCAACCCCTGCTTTGCGCCTTGAATCGGCAGGCTGATAAAAAGGAAGACAATTCAAACGGCACAAGGTCTCTGCCGTACAGACCCAGTGTACGGCAGCCTGGACTCGATCCCGGAAACCACTGGTGTGTGAGCCCAGAAAAGACTTTTCTCTCGGTGGACCTCAGCTTCCCCTTTTCCAAAGCAGAACTGTTGCAGTTCAGTCACTCAGTTGTGCCTGACTCTTTGACACCATGAACTGCAGCATGCCAGGCTTCTTTGTCCTTTACTATCTCCCAGACTTTGCTCAAACTCATGTCCATTGTGTCAGTGATGCCATCCAGCCATTTCATCCTCTGTCGTCCCCTTCTCCTCCTGCCCTCAATCTTTCCTAGCCTCAGGGTCTTTCCTAATGAGTTGGCTCTTTGCATCAAGTGGCCAAAATATTGGAGCTTCAGCATCAGTCCTTGCACTGAATATTCAGAACTGATTTCCATTAGAACTGACTGATTTGATCTCCCTGCAGTTGAAGGGACTTTCAAGACTCTTCTCCAACACCACAGTTCAAAAGCATCAGTTCTTCAGCACTCAGCTTTCTTTCTAGTCCAACTCTCACATCGACACATGACTACTGGAAAAACCATAGCTTTGACTAGACGGACCTTTGTTGGCAAAGTAATGTCTCTGCTTTTTAATACACTCTCTAGGTTTGTCATTGCTTTTCTTCCAAAGAGCAAGCGTCTTTAAATTTCATGGCTAAGTAGGGAGGCTGGGGTACATGATGCTGGATGTACCTAAGTATGGCTCAAGGGTTCTCCGCCCACACCCACTCCAAGGCACACCCAGATGGCCGTGACTCCTTCTTGTCACTGACCTGCCCTGTGATTACTGTTAGTGGCTCATAACCTCCCTGTGGTTCTTACCACCCCACTGTCCCCACCCTCTCCAGCTGATCCATTTCCTGCATCAGGAATGCACCGAGAGCCTTCAGAGTCTTTCTGAGCCGGGCCTGGCAGTCAGCGGGGAGAGGGGCCAGGAGACGGACACATAGGCTGGGGGCTTGAGGCTCTGATTCATCAAGAGCTGGGCAGCCCACCCGAAATAGAGTGTCCTGCAGGGCTGGGCTGGGCTGGGCTGGGCTGAGCTGGGCGGCCCCGACACAGGCAGATGTGCAGACTAGAAGGTTCCCCAAACACTGTGTCACCATGACCGGCTTGTCCAGTAGAGGAAGCGTGGTTCCTATCATTTTTTAAAAATAATTGTATTCATTTGTTTATTTCTGGCTGTGCTGCTGGGTCTTTGTTGCTTCACGGGCTTTTTCTCTAGCTGTGGAGAGCGGGGTCTGCTCTCTGCTTGCACTGAACCGGCTTCTCACTGCAGTGGCTTCTCTGGCTGCAGACCACAGGCCTCAGGGCACGAGGGTTCAGCAGCTGTGGTTCTCGGCTCTCGAGCACAGGCTCAGAAGCTGTGGCTCACGACCTTAGTGGCTCCTCAGCACAGGGGATCCTCCCAATCCAGCGATCGAATCCATGTCTCCTGAGGTTCCTGCATCGCCAGGTGGAGTCCTTACCACCGAACCACCAGGGAAGTCCAGCTGCTGTAATTTTTATATTCGTGATTTTACTTTTATATTTGTTTACTTTTTTTTTTTTGGAAGTATAGTTGATTTGCAGCATTACACTGGTTTCAAGGGTACAGCGATATTAATTTCAAGTGTGCGGCATAGTGATTCAGTATTTTTTTCAGATTTTACCCTCATTACATTTATTTTAAAGGTCAAATATAGACGTACATTTTATATCACATGATCTGTGTAAGTAGATTTAGCCCACTGCCTGCCTCGGAGTAGGCATGCAATGCAATTTTGGATATTTTTTCAGCAATTTAATGAACAGTAGGGCTTCCCTGGTGGCTCAGAGGGTAAAGCGTATTGAAGGTGGGAGGAGAAGGGGACGACAGAGGATGAGATGGTTGGATGGCATCACCGACTCAATGGACATGAGTTTGAGTAGACTCTGGGAGTTGGTGATGGACAGGGAGGCCTGGCGTGCTGCAGTCCATGGGGTCGAAAAGAGTCAGACACAGCGGACAGACTGAGCTGAACTGAGCTGAACTGAAGCATGGGTCAGCGCCAGGCTCAACAGGCATCCCCCCGGGATGCTGCCCTGTAGTGCCCACGGGCAGGGCTGCTGTGCCCCTCCCTGCTCCTCACCCACACTTACCCACACCCCCTTTTCCTGCCTCCCATGGGAACAGCGGATGAGACGGCTGGATGGCATCACCAAATGAAAGGACGTGAATTTGAGCAAATTCTGGGAGATGGTGAAGGACAGGGAAGCCTGGCAGGCTGCAGCCCGTGGGGTCGTGACCGAGTGACTCAACAACGATGACGACACGGGAACAACCCTCTCGCACATACACACCTCGTCCGACAATCAACTATTCGATGAATCTTCACCGAGCACGTGTGAACACCGGGGCAAGCTCCACCCGGGCAGGTGATGTGACCAGCACACATCTGACCTCGCGTGGGGGACACAGGTGTTCAAAAGAAAAACAAACACAGTGATGTCACCACTATTGTGCTTCGGGCCCTGAAGGAAAGTTCTGGGTGAGGGGAGCATACAGCAGCCAGCGGGCGGTCAGGGAACGCTTCCCAGAGAGAAAGTGGGGCAGTGCCCTGTGCGGAGGCCAGGAGCCCGGCTGGCAGGGAGGCAGAGGCGTGATGTGGACGCGCTGTCCTGCTGGGGGAGCCAGGCCTGAAGGATGCGCTGGGCAGACTGTGTGGTGCCCTTAGCTGACCATGCCTGACCACAGCCCCTCCACAGACAGCCCGCTATTCCCCACGGCTTTGGCCAGGAAACAAAAGAAGAGCCAGTCTGCATCCATGCATATGAAGTCCACAAACAGACAAAACCAAACCCAAGGGGCAGGGATCGGAACAGGGATTGCTTCTGGAAAAGGAGGGGAGCCCATTAGAAAGGGGTGTGAGGGCAATGGATTCATTCAGGTGGTTGAAACACTCTTGGAAGCGGAGGTTACAGAGTGCATATGTTTGGGGAGACTCGTCAAATAGTTAAGTTCTGTGCATTTTACTACATGACATTACTCCTACAAAAAGACAGAGCGGGGTGGGGGCAGGAAGGTTCAAGAGGGAGGGAACGAATGTATACCTATGGCTGAATCATGTTGATGTAAGGCAGAAACCAACACAATAGTATAAAGCAACTATCCTCCAAGTGAAAATAAGTTAACTAAAAGCAAAAAAAAAAAAAAAAAAAAAACAGAGAGAGAGATGGAAGGGGAGAGGGAGAAGGATGGGAGAGAGAAAGGAAAGAGAGACGGCAGGTGGGAGGGAGGGAAGAAAAAGGCAGTAATAAGGTAATGTGAGATGAAGTATCAGAAAAATGAAATAGGGGCCTCCCTAGTTGCTCAGGAGTTAAGACTCCACCCGCCAATGCAGGAGACGCGGGTTCAATCCCGGACCTGGAAAGATCCAACATGCCGCGGAGCACCTAAGCCCATGGGTCAGAACTATCGGGCCTGCGGCCTAGAGCCCGGGAGCCTCAGATGCCAAGTCCACGCACCACGACTACTAAAGCCCGGGTGCCTAGAGCCCGCGCTGCACAACCAGAGAGGCCAGCACAGCGAGAAGCCTGCACCCCGCAGCCAGAGAGCGGCCCCGCTTCTCCCCAGCTAGAGGAGGGTCCGGGCAGCAACGAAGACCCAGCCAAGCCAAAAATAGATGAATAAATAAAAGAGAAAGAAACGAAAGGAGTCAGCCTCGTGACCTCAACTAGGCCCTTTAACCTTTCTGAACCCCGGCTGCTACATCCAGAAGACCTGATCTCCGCACACAGCGTGGTGCCCAGGGGCTCCTCCCTCCCCTCCTCTCTGAACCACACCCTCCTCACCGGGAACAGGGACGAGGGGCTGATGGCCGCTTAGAGAGGCCCCCTCGGGCTCCACAAGGATCATCTGCCCCAAACCAGCCTCTACATCCCGCCGCCTGCCCCGGCCACATCAACCCGGAGAACATTCCTTGTTCGCGCTCCATGTGCCTTTTGCAATTCAGAGCTATCCGCAGCGGAGCCGTGTTCAGCTCCTGGGACCGTGCAGCCGGCATCCGGCTGCTTCCATCTGCAAGGGGCTTGGGGGGGGGGGGGAGGGCACCCGAGGGGACCGTGGTGACAACTCCCCCACAGTGAATGGAACTGGTTCTTCCACATCACCAATAACCCCGGGAGCGTGCACTGCCCCAGGAAGCACCTCCACACTGTTCCTGCTGTATGCCTTGGCCTTGGCCTGCTGCCAGCGCAGGATCAGGACACTGAAGATAACACGGAGTGACCGCCACGGGACTTTCACCTGGGGATGAAAATCAGGCCCGGGGACAAGGAAAGGAAAGTCCTAGGGAGAGGTGGGGCATGGCAGTAGAAGCCCGATGGTGAAGGGCTTGCAGGTCTGAGCAAGAAATCTGAGTTTTACGTGTCCACGCAAGAGGCAGGGGGGATGGTTCAGCCAGGGAGTGGGAGGGCGGTGCGAGAAAGACAGTGTTGCAGAGACATCTGCATCCTTCTTCTTCCTTCCAATGAAACCCTGATTTAAATCTGTCCCACCAAGGACTACACTTCCCAGCCTCCCTTGCATCCAGGTGTGGCCTGTGACCTAGTTCTGACCAGTGAGCCACAGGAGAATTTGGTCAGGGCTCTGCAGAAATCTCATTGAAAAGGGGGCAGAGAGCTGGTAAAGGCTTATTTTTGCCCATCTCCTCTTTCTCCTGCTTCACACCTGGGATGAAGATGTGATGGTTGGCACTCCAACAGCTATTTTGGACCCTGAGGTGACACCCAGGCTAGAGGCCAGGACTCAGGCGAGCAGAGCAAAGAGACATGTCAGTTATTCCTGATCCCAAGCCAGTGGCCAGCAGTCCAAGGCTGTCTGGCAGACTGGTGGCTTAACCTTTTATCTGCCTCAAGCAGAAAAGAATTCAGCTTTGCCAGGCTTATTCAGAACTCTTGATGCTCATCTGATATCCCCTCACACCTTCCCCATCTCTGTCAATGTACCAGCATCCCTCAGTTTCTTATGCCAGAAACGGGTGGCATCCTCCACCTGCTCTTTCTCATCTATGAGCCCCACAAGCAGTCCTGTTAATAAATCCCTAATGCAACCACTTCTCTTCTTTCCCATCATTGTTCATCCAACCAGGTCGTTGCTCCTCCCCCCTGGGATGCGACAAGTCTCTTAGCTGCTCACCTGGCTTCCACTCCCCTCCCGGCAGCCTCAGTGGTGCTTTACAAACATTAATCAGATCATGTCTCTGCCTTGTGATTTCCCACTGACCTTGGCAAAGAACCTGCACTCCTTACCTTGACCTCAAGCTGATCTTGGGCTTTCCTGGTGGCTCAGCTGGTAAAGAATCCACCTGCAATGTGGGAGACCTGGGTTCAATCCCTGGGTTGGGAAGATGCCCTGGAGAAGGGAAAGGCTACCCACTCCAGTATTCTGGCCTGATGAATTTCATGGACTGTACAGTCCACGGAGTTGCAAAGAGTCGGACATGACTTTCTTTCTTTCAAGCTGACCTTTCCACCCTCAGCTCCTGCCACTCTCCCCCAGGTTTCAGACAAGGAAACTGGGTGTGATGATGAGACCAAGGTCACCTAGTTTAGCATGGCCCCGCTAGGCACCGCAGGTTCCCCGCCCCTGCCAGGAGTCTCCAGTCTGGAGGGAAATGCAAATGAGAGAGATGGTGATGAGACAAGGAAGCTCTTTCTCATCTCAGAGTCTCCTTATATGCTGTTTCCTCTGCCCAGTTGCGCTTCCCTTCATTCCCCACCTAGTTTAGTCCCAGTTTGTCTTCGGGCCTCACTCAGATGTCAGTCACTCTGAGAAGCTTTCCTTGAGTCCCCCCAGCCCCTAATCTAAGTATGTCCCTTGTATTCGTACAGCCAGTGGTGCACCAGTGAGCAGGCAGGACGGGGGCCTGGTGGGAGAAGCCCTAATTTGCAGCATCTGACAATGTCTGTGGGGCAAATACTCATTGTGTTGTTCAGTGAGTAAGTCGTGTCTGACTCTTTGTGACCCCACGGACTGCAGCACTCCAGGCTCCTCTGTCCTTCACCATCTCCTGGAATTTGTACAAATTCAGCTCCACTTAGTCCGTGAGGCCATCCCACCGTCTCATCCTCTGTCGCCCGCCTTCTCCTCCTGCCTTCAGTCTTTCCTGGCATCAGGGTTTTTCCCAATGAGTCCGGCTCTCCACATCAGGTGGCCAAAATATTGGAGCTTCAGTCCTTCCAATGAACATTCAGGGTTGGTTTCCTTTAGGATTGACTGGTTTCATCTCCTTGCTGTCCAAGGGCCTCTCAAGAGTCCGCTACAGCACCACAGTTAGAAAGCGTCAGAGCAAACCGCAAAGTTTCTATGAATGACCTCATCCTCCACAGAAAGGATGTCGAGAGCCCACCACAATATCTGCTCAGAAATGGGGCCCAATGTGTATCAGGGTTGTTGTGGTTAATACGATTTTAGTCTTATCTGCCGGGTGCTTTTTACCTGTACCATCTGATTTTGCCCTCCCCACAACCTGTCCAGTAGATTTTATTAATTGCATCTTGCAGGTGGGGAACCAAGGAACAGAGAGGTTAAGCAACTTGCCCAATGTCACACAGCTGGTAAATGGGACAACTTGAATTCATAGAAGCTCCCTGATTCTAAGTCTGGGATGTCCTATTGTGGAGGGAACATGATGCTACAGGATTTAAACTCACTGAGAGTTCTTATTTTATAAGTTTAAGATTCAAATCAGTGATACCTAATGTCAGGGGAGTAGGAGAACTCTTTCATGCACCCATCCAGCCTGGTAGTAGGCCCCGTCCCAGGAGTCCTGGGATGGACAGGGTGGGGATGGACACCCACCATGAGGAATAAGCTGTGGGTGGCCCTGCCTTCCAGAAGCTCAGGGTTTAATGAGGGCATGGGTGAATAGCTTTCCACACTGGTGTTGATTAAACACTTCCTGTGTGACAGGGCTGTGCAAGGCCTGCCCTGCAACCTAGTTCTGGGCTTGTCATTCCCTTGCTATGTGACTTGGGGTGAGGCTTTGTCATCTCGGGACGTTTGGGCACCACAAGGGTGTGGGCTGCCTGGCACGGGGCCCTCCAGCCTGACACTGGTGACTGCAGGAGGAAGGTGGGGCCCCACTAGATGTGTGGGTGGCTGGGAAGACACATTCCTCCCTAAAGCTTGTCCAGAGACGTGGGGCCCTCACAGGGACAGCCTGGGTGTGCCTGACACTCTTGGAACCTGGGACACTTGCCTGGAGCCAGGTCATCAGAAGCCAAGTGGCTCTGAGCACTAGGTTTTGGAGTCAAAAACCAGGGCTGATTCCTGGCTCTGCCATCAGCCAGCTGTGTGACTTTGGTCAAGTCACCCAGCCTCCCTGAGCCTCGGTTTCCTCATCCACAAAATGGGAATATTTTCAGGGAACCCAGCACAGTGCCTGGCAGGTGCTCAGTCAATAAACAGTAGCCGACACTGACAGTTATGAAGCTGGTGATGACAGAGGGTGAAGCATCAAAGCCAACATTTATGAGCACAACTATGTGCCAAAGCGTGTAGCACAGAACAGCTGCTCCATAACGAGGCGTGCCTGTCGTTGATGTTGAGTAGCTCAGTAGTGTTCAACTCTGTGACCCCAAGGACCGCAGCATGCCAGGCCTCCCTGTCCTTCACCATCTCTCAGAGCCTGCTCAAACTCACGTCCACTACGTCGGTGATGCCATCCAATCATCTCATCCTCTGTCATCCCCTTCTCCTCCCGCCTTCAATCTTTCCCAGCATCAGGGTCTTTTCAAACGAGTCAGTTCTTTGCATCAGGTGGCCAAAGTATTGGAGCTCCAGCTTCAGCATCAGTCCTTCCAATGAATACTCAGGATTGATTTCCTTTAGGACTGACTGGTTTGATCTCCTTGCAGCCCAAGGGACTCTCAAGAGTCTTCTCCAGCACCCCAGTTGGGGCTTGTTTACCTGTGTATAAATATAAAACACGTGGATTCTCATAACAACCTCTGGCTCACTCTCTCTGTCCCTTTTTTCCCCTCTTTTTGGCCACCCGCTGCAGCATGTGGGATCTTATTTCCCCAACCGAGGCTCGAACCCTTGTCCCCTGCAGTGGAAGTGCAGCGTCGTAACCACTGGACCACCAGGGAAGTCCCTCTCTGTGTCTTTCTATCTACCTACCTACCTATCTATATTTTTCTATCTAACTATATCCGTGTATCTGTAGAGAGAGAGAAAAGGAGACAGGCAGGCAGGGAAGGAGGACTCTAGGGAGGGTAGCTGTGTGTCTGGGCACAAGGTCTGGACTTAGGAGTAAATAAATAGCCCTTTCTATATTTTGAATTTTGAATCATGTGACCATTTTGCCTATTTAAAATCTCATTCAAATCAGACGTATCTGTTTATCATACTGATCATTCTGTCCTCGGGATGACCTGCAAGAGAGAGAGAGAGAGCTAGGCTCTCGCCCACCTGACAGGCGAGGGCGGTGCCATGACTTGCTCAAGGTCGTTCAGGAAGGGCATGGCTAATCCAGGCCCGGAACCCAGCTCCCTGTTACAGGACTCTCCTGGGGCCTCGGGTGGGCGGCTCAGAGCCTTCAGCTCTGCGGGTTGCTTGCGGTCGGTCGGTCGTGGGGCGGCGCTCCGTCCCGGGGAGGGGCCTCCCCGGCGGCGGGGGCAGTGTCCTCGCTGGGTCTGGCAGGTCTCACGGGTTCTGTTTGAGAACCTGCCCCGCCGGCCTCAGCTCTGCAGGGGAAGAAGTAAAAATAGCCGGGCCGAGCGGCCAGCCACCGGGCTGCGGGCAGCAAGGCATGCCTTTCCCATGACTTGGGTTCTGCAGAGCAGAGTCCTTCCCCGAGGCTGCTGCGTGCCAGGCCCCAGGGCCCGCGCTGAGTCAGGCCCAGCTGCCCGGGGGCGGGCCACGTCCGGGGCAGCGCCCTGGGGTGGGGCGGGGGCCCGGGAGGGGCCGGCATTGGCTGGGTGCAGCAGACTGTGCAAGAGAGGCCTCTGGCCCAACCCCGGGGGTGGGGCGGGAAGGCTTCCAGAAGTAGGTCATGTGGGTGAACGCGGGGATTAAGGAGAGGTGTGTGGACTGGGGGCGCGTTCCAGGCAGTGGGAACAGCGCCTGCAAAGGCCAGAAGTGCTCTTAGCCACGAGATCTAGAGGCTGGGGGGCCTGCTGGGGGTGGGGCCCCACGAAAGGGGCCAAACGGGACTGTGGGGGAGTGGGGAGCCTCGGGAGGACGTGCAGCCAGGGGAGGAGACGTCAGATCAGCATCCTAGGAAGGCTGTGGGCTCCCGAGTTCAGTGAGGCAGCCTCACGGAGGCTGAGACTCCACCATCCTCCTCCTGTCCTTGGTGTACCTGCCCCAGGAGCTACGGAGGCCTCTTTTGGTTCCTGGCATCTGCAGCTCTTTAGGCTTCCCAGGTGGGACGAGTGGTAAAGAACCCGCCTGTCAATGCAGGAGACATAAGAGGCAGGGGTTCGACCCCTGGGTCGGGAAGATCCCCTAGAGGAGGGCATGGCGACCCCCTCCAGTGTTCTTGCCTGGAGAATCCCGGGGACAGAGGAGCCTGGCGGGCTGCAGTCCATGGGGACGCAAAGAGTCAGACACGACTCAGCCACTAACAGTTTCACTTTTCTTTCAGAGGCTTCCTGAATTCCTTGCCTTGTGGCCCCTCCCTCTGTCTTCAAAGCCAGTGGGTCAAGTTCCTCTCACTGACCTACTCTTCTGTGCTCCCTCTTCCACTTTTTAAAGGAAATATTTATTTTTATTTATTTCTTTGGCCGCTGCGGGGTCCTAGCTGCAGCATGCGGAGTCTCCCAGCTTCATTGCAGCACACGGGATCTTTCTTTGTAGCAATGTGAACGCTTCGTTGTGGCACGTGGGATCTAGTTCCCTGACCAGGGATTGGACCCAGGCCCCCTGCACTGGGAGCTCGGGAGTCTTAAACACAGGACCACCAGGGAAGCCCCCTCCCTCTTGCACTATTTTAGGATTCACGTGACTAGGTTATTGGCCAGATAATCCAGGATAATCTCCCCCTCTCAAGATCCGCAATTTATTCACATCTGCAAAGTTCCTTTTGTCGTGTAATTTAACACACTCCCAGGTTCCTGCGGGGAGCAAGTGGACAGCTTTGGGACCCATTATTCTACTGACCCACCTCGATACTAAGCCGCGTGCACTTAACCCCTGCCCCAAGGTCTGTTGGGGGCCCTAAACTAAGAATCCCAAACTTTACTCGTGGGCCCCTGGCCCACTTCTTTGTACCCCAGCTCTAGTCGGCATTGCTCCCCCTTCTCTGAGAATCTTGGCAGGTCAGCTCCAACAGACACTGGGTTTAGCTGAGCTTTCACCATGAATTGCCTCCTCCAAGTCCACACCCCCTGACCAAGGCCTCGCCCACAACCCTTGGAGTCTCTTAATCTAGGACAACCAAGGTGAAAAGCCAGGCAGAGAATTGGAGTCACACCTGGGATGAGAAAAGGGCTCAGGGTTGGTCACAGCCAGCTGTTGTGTAGTGGTTCAGTTGTGTCCGACTCTTGCAACCCCATGGTCTGTAGCCCTCCAGGCTCCTCTGTCCGTGGGATTCTCCAGGCAAGAATACTGCAGTGGGTTGCCATTGCCTCCTCCAGGGGATCTTCCTGACCGAGGGCTTGAACCCATGTCCCCTGAATTGCCGGTGGCTTCTTTCCCACTGCCAGAGCTAGGTTCAAGTCCTGCCTCAAGTCAAGTGGCCTTGGGAGGGTCGCTGGTCCTCATGGGCAGAGGAGGGAGAGGTCTCAAGGGGTCACTAAGCAGATTAGAGAGTGGAAAGTGCCTGGGGCACAGCGGGCTCTCAGAAAACAAGAGCTGTAGTCAGGGACCAGGTGGTTCTAGCCCTAGGTGGTTACCATCCCCTCTACAGAAAATAGCAATGATAAATAAACAACTGCTTTGCTACCACCCTGAACTGCCAATCCGATTAGGGGGCTGAAGAAGTGTGTTAGTTTTCCTGGATGCCAAGAACCAGCTGATTTCTTCAAGGCTGGTGAAACTGACAATTATCCCAGAACAGGTCGGAAGGTAGCTGAAATATTGGGCTGACACAGGAGAAGGAAAGGGCTTTTCAGAGGACCCACAAGCACCTTTGCTGTAGAAGTGGGCCCTGTGCCAGTCAGCAGGGTAATCAGGCCAGATGGTATTGAGGGAGAAATCCCAAACCTCCTCAAAATGCTGTGTGAAGCCCCAGATGGGAAGGATGTCTGACTGCACATCAGCTTTCCCCTTCAGGTGAGTCTCCCCCGGAAACATGGGTACTCTTCCTCCCATTTGACAGTGGAAATAAAGTTAGATGATGGAGTCTAATGTTTCTTGGCATTAAATTAATGTGCTATTCCCTAAGAATATTGTTAGATATTCTCCTTGATGATGTCAACTAGATGGAATGTGGTTTTTAGCGTTTTCTTCAAAGGAGATGTGTGAAATAGGAGTTTCTACAGGAGTGTGTTTTTTTGTTGTTGTTTTGCTTTTCAAAAGTTGAGTTGAGGGACTTCCCTGGTGATCCAGTGGCTAAGACCCTGCATTTCCAACACAGGGGGGAGGGTTCAATCCCTCATCGGGGAGTTAAGATTCCACATGCCACATGGAGTGGCAAAAAACTTCTTTTTAATTTTAAATTGCAAAAAGAAAAAGTTGGGTTAAAGGAACATCTTAGTATCTTCTGCTTCTGTTAGGTCCATACCATTTCTACTTTCAGGAACATCTGGGTGTGTTTCTGCCAACTGTATTGTCCACAGAGACCTCTGGTGCTTCTCTCCATCTTCCTTCCCAGGACTGAACCCCTCGGTGACTGGCTCCCCACCACCAGGAATGCTTGGGATGAGCCAGGGAGTCAGCAGCCAGGGGTCATAAGGACGGTTCCCTGTGAATTTGTGAACACGCTGCCTTCGGCACCGTGGACGGGAAAAACCTAGTCACTTGGGAGAATGTGTAATTGACAGATACTGGACTTCGGAGCCTGTGACTTTCTGTCTCAGTTCTTCTACTTCCTTGCTGCGACCTTGGGCAAGGTTACTGCTTCTCCCTGTTTCGGTAAAATGGGATAACAAGGGCACCTGCCTCACAGGGCTGTAAGAATTTGATGAGTCAGCACACATAAAGTCCAGAAGGGCACCGCGCAGGCAGAAAGTGCTCGGCAAATGCAAGCATTTTTACCCCATTTATGAGACCTCCGTAGCTTATTAAGCAAATGTCAAGGAAATTAATTCATCTAAAGTATCAGGACAGGGACACCATTTTCCAAACAAGGAAAGAGGCTTAAAAAGAAGTGAACCACTATTCATAGCAGCCAAAAGTGGGGAGCAACCCAAGGGCCCACTGAGTTGTTTGCTGTTCAGTCGCTCAGTTGTGTCTGACTCTGTGCAACCCCATGGACTGCAGCACACCAGGCTTCCCTGTCCTTCACCATCTCCCAGAATTTGCTCAAGCTCATGTCCGTTGAGTTGTTGATGCCATCCAACCATCTCATCCTCTGTTGTCCCCTTCTCCTCCTGCCTTCAATCTTTCCCAGCATCAAGGTCTTTTCCAATGAATCAGTTCTTCGCATCAGGAGGCCAAAATATTGCAGCTTCAGCTTCAGCATCAGTCCATTCAATGAATATTCAGGGTTGATTTCCTTTAGGATGGACTGGTTGGATCTTGTTGCAGTCCAAAGGACTCTCAAGGGTCTTCTCTAACACCACATTTTGAAAGCATCGATTACTCAGCTCTCAGCCTTCTTTATGGCCCAACTGTCACATCTGTACATGACTACTGAAAAAACCATAGCTTTGACTGTACGGACCTTTGTCAGCAAAGTGATGTCTTTGTTTTTCAATATGCTCTCTAGATTTGTCATAACTTTTCTGCCAAGGAGAACCCCATAAACAGTCCACTGAGGATGAATGGATAAACAAAGTGGATCCGTACAATGGAATCCTACGGAACCTTAAAAAGGAGGGAAACTCTGACACTGGCTTCATGGATGGAACTTGAGGCCATTTTGCTAACTGAAATAATCCAGCTCCCCAAAGAGAACTCTGTATGATTTAACTTCCAGGAGGTCCCTAGAGTAGTCACCCTCATAGAAACAGAAAGTGGGCTGGTTGCCAAGGGCTCAGGGACCAGGGGCGGGGGATGCAAGTTATTGTTTAATGCATACAGTTTTGGTTTTGCAAGGTGAAGATTATGGAGATGGTTGGTGGTGAAGGTTGCACAACATTATGAATGTATTTCATACCACCAAACTGTATATTTAGAAATGGTTAAGACAGTATAATTTATGTTATGTGTATTTTACTACAGTTAAAAATGTTTTTAAAACTGTAGCTCGCCTGACTCCTCTATCCATGGGATTTTTCTGGCACAAATACTGGAGCAGGTTGCCATTCCTCTTCCAGAGGACCTCCCCGACCCAGGGATGGAACCCAGGTCTCCCACATTACACACAGATTCTTTACCATCTGAGCCTCCAGAATTTTTTTTAAAGAAAAGAAAAAGAAATGACCCAACTTGCCCAGGTCCCTCCCTCTTCTGAGAAGTGTGAGATGCCGGGTTTGGACTCAGGACAGAGTGACCCCCGTCCCCAGCCAGTGGCTCCCCAAGACAAACCTCCCTGCCGAATGTCTGTTCAGTGGGTACAATTCAGGGGAAGAGGGTAGTGCCCAGACGGACTGCTGAATATGTTACTGAGGAAAGACATGAAAAAGGGGACTTGGGAGAGAGGAGCCGTCCGGGGGCGTGACATCAGGAGGGTGGGGTGTCAGGCAACTTCTGCGTGAGCTTGGGCACACCACTCACCCTCTCTGCGCTCCTGGATGAGGGTTAGGTCAGAGGGCATCCGGATGTTTTCAGCTGTAAGATCTAGGGTCTAGGGATGAGACACCCAGGGACATACTGACAGATCCAGCAGACCTGAGTGCCCACCCCCCAACCTGAAGGTCCCTGCTGGATGCCGGACCTTCTCCCCTGGGAGAATCACTGCCGTCTCCTCTGAGCACCTACCATGAATTAATATCAAGCTTCATTCCGGGCCAGGTCCCTGCCCTGGGGCTGATGTCCTATTGGGGAGGACAGGCGCTAGATAACCAAATAAGCAGAAATCGAGTCTATGAACAATAAAGATGAATGAGACGGCAGGGTGTCTTCATTGGCGGGGCCAGCAGAGCTCCTGGGGAGGGAAGCGGCCTTCTCTGGGGCCCCAGGGAGGCATTCAGGAGGAGGTGGCTTTTGGGCCCCCGACTTTGAACCTGGTTCCATAAGCCCACACTGAGCACGGACCGTGCCAGCCAACCAGACGCACGAGCGATAAAACAAGTCGGGGGCCCAGTCTTGCGGGCAGACAGACATGGCAGCAAACATTGCCGCAGAACTATGGGGCGGGAATGGGGGAGGCGGCAGACCGTCTGATGGGAGATCTTCCTGGGCAAAAGGACACACGAGCTGAGCTTTGGAGGATGGATGTGTTCATCGGAGCTGAGAAGTGCCCGCCCCCAGGCTTGGGGTCAGGACAGGCAGGGCCGGTGCACCTCCTGCCACTGAGGTCTCCCAGGCTGAGCAGAAGGGGCCTCGGGGATCTGCCGCCCAGCCCAACTTGCCCACGTGGGAAGCAGAGGCTCCGAGACGCAGAGCCCCCCTGCCTCTGGCGGCTTGCTCTGGGGCAGGCTCCGTGCCAAGCGCCTTACCTGACGTGTCTTCTCACCTCAGGTCACCACTTTCTGGAAGATGCCAGCTTCTGCTAAGGGTACTTAAGCATTGTCATTAGACTGTGACATAATTATGGCACACAAGCCATAATATCGTATCCATTTTAATAGGCATCAATTACACCCGTTTCCCCTGTAAACACCATAGTACCATGGGCCGTGAGAAACAACTCTGCCTCTTAGGAATGACCCGAACTGGACTGTAAATCTTTGGCATCCTCTGATCTTTATTTATTCATTCAACTGGTATTTATTTTGAGCACCTGCTGTGTGTGAGGCCCTTTGCCAGGGGCTGGGAATGCAGCTGTGCTCAACATAGACAGAGCCCTGGGGACTTCCTGGGAGGTACCGTGGTAAGGGATCCACGCGGCCCCTGCAGGGGCATGGGTTCAATCCCTGGTCAGGGAACTAAGATCCCCGCGAGCCAGCCAAAAATTTAAAAAAAAAAAAAAGGAGAGACACACGTATCCATACGCAGGAAAGCACGTATGGTTAGCGCTATGAAGAACAAAACCAAACCACACACCCAGAAAGACAAGGGGCTGTGCTATTTTGTGACCATGAAGGATTTTTAGGGCCATAGTGTAGTGGGTTCAATGGTGCTCCCCAAAGATATATCCATCTAGAACCTGTGAATGTGACCATATTTGGAAAAAGGGTCTTTGCCAATGGAATTAAATTAGTAATACAAATCTCGAGATGAATTCATCCCGGTTTATCCAGGTGGGCCCTAAAGCTAATGACAAGTGTCCTTTTAAGAAGAAGAGAAGACAGAGAAGGCTGTGTGAAGGCCCCATGTGACCACAAAGGCAGAGATTGGAGCCATGTCGCCACAGGCCAAGGGATGCCTGGCAGCCCAGAAGCTGGAAGAGACAGGCACTTGTACTCAGAGGCCTTGGAGGGGGCGTGGCCCCTGATGACACCTTGACTTTGGACTTCTGGCTTCCAGAACTGTGGGAGAACGAATTCCTATTGTTTAAAGCCACCCAGTCTGTGACCATTTGTCACAGCAGCCACAAGAAATAAACACACATCATTTCTTTTTTTCTTTTTTCCTTAAAATTTTTTTCTCTATTGAACTGGAGTGGATTTGTAAAGTTGTGTTAGTTTCAGGTGTACAACAAAGCGATTCAGCTATATATACTTGTGTGTGTGCGTATGTTCTTGATGTAATTAATTCTCTTTTTGTAACCTTTTATTTTATATTGGCATTTAGCTGATGAACCACGCTGTGATGGCTTCAGGTGAACAAAGGAACATGTATATACATGGATATACATGTATCCATTCTCCCCCAAACTCCCCTCCCATCCAGGCTGTGACACTGGGCAGAGTTCCCTGTGCTATATAGCAGGACCTTGTTGGTTATCCATTTCAAAGACAGCAGAGGGACACACATAATTTCTGACTGAGGCTCAAAAGCAGTGAGGAAGTAATCGTGCAAGTGTATGGAAGAAAAGTATTACAGGTCAAAGGAACAGCAAGTGCAAAGGCCCTGAGGCTGACTGTGCAGAATCAGGGAACAGCAAAAAGCCGATATGGCTACAGCAGGGGGCTGTAGGGGGCAGCAGGGGCCGTGAGAGCAGGCTAGAAGCGGCCTGCGGAGGTGAGGGCCTGGTGGGGAAAGGACTGAGATTTACTCTGTGTGACGTGAGAAGCTGCTGGGGAGTTCGGGGTAGGAAGGGTAACATGAGCTGACGTGATTTGTAATCAGCTCACTCTGGCAGCTGAGATGAGGGGACACTCAGGGAATGGGGCCGTGGACACCCCTTGACACGAGCTCTGAGTCAAATACAACTCCAAAAGCATCGTCAAGGCCTTATGGTTTACGGAAGGTTTGATGGGAAAATAGAAGGGCAGTTACGCGGCACAGTGCCCAGCAATGCTGCCTACCTTCCCCCTTATACGTCTCAATTCCTTTCTGAGCTTCCCTTACAAACTACTGGATCTCCCTCACTCCAAAGTCTCTTATGGCCAAACAAAGCCTCCCGCAAACCCCCCGGGAAATGACTCCAGCCTTCCCAATTATCATTGTCAACGTGATCTGCTTATGGTTCAGATGGGGAGCCAGACCGTGAGCAAGCAGTTAGGTAGATTATCTGTCTCCCTCCAAACTCACAACACCCTAGGAAGTGGAAACGACAACCCTCATACCTATTTTACAGATGAGAAAGCTAAGGCTCAGAGAGGGGCAGGGACAAAGAGAGGAGTCAGTCCCTTAAACCTGGGCAAGAGTGTCAATTTAGCTTCAACTGGACAGAGGTGGGGAAGCGTCAATCTGTATTTGCACAGGCATGAACTGGCAAAGGCATCCACCCGCCACCCTTTTCACTGAGTTCTCAAGGCAGCCTTGGAAGTGACCAGGTGCAGCCAGGAGACTCAACGCTGACCTCTCTGGTGTCACAAGTTTCCAGGCCTCTGGCTATAGCCCAGTTGATTGGGACTCAGGCCTCCAGACTCCAGCTGTAACCACCACCCTCTCTGCCTCCGCCCCAGGCTATATAGCTTAATTGATGCTCTCTTTAGCCAGTCTTCAATCCTATTGTCCCAAACTTGCAGGATTGACGGAGTCCTTGGAGCTCATTCTCCCCAGACCCCATGCCAAGTGCTTCGGTCGCTCCTCCTGTAGGAGCTCAGCTGAGTGATCAGACCACACACAGATACTCCACTTGGAAGTTTCTCACCAATCCTCAGAAGGTCAGTCCCATCTTGGGACACCCATGCTGTTTTTTCCTGTGTTTTGTGTTTCGGCTGTGCTAGGTCTGAGGTGCAGCATGCAGGGTCTTTGGCTGTGGCACGCAGGATCTAGTTCCCTGACCAGGGATCAAACCTGGGCCCCCTGCACTGGGACCGTGGAGTTTTAGCCGTTGGACCACCAGGGAAGTCCCCCGTGGCTATTTAAAGTGAACGGAATGCCAGGAGGGGGAAGATGGATTATGATGCTTGGTCCAGTCACCTGGGACCAGTCACTTCATCTTTCTGAGCCTCAGTGTCCTCACCTGTAAAATGGGGCTTTCGTGGGGCAGTGGGCAAGACTGAAAGGAAACAGTATAGGTGAACGGTCTTTGCACAGAACGTGCACAGAGTAGGCGCTCAGTAAAAGCATCCATCGCCAACAGTCCAAATGTGTACAGCCTTCCTGGAGGTAATTCCAGGCGTAGCAGGCGTTCTGACTGCTCATTCTCTGCACCAGGCACGTATTATTAAGCCTCACTTACAGAAGAGGAAACTGAGGCTCAGCAGTCACCCAGACAGCATTGGCCACAGTGTGGCCCTTGGCACGATACACACTTGCCACTTGACATGAGTCTGAGATATGGTTAGAAGTCAAGGGCAGAGGATCACTGAGAGGAAGCTCGTCTTTCTCTTTCAGAGGTTCTAGGAACACACCTTCCACAGACAGCTCTGCAAGGGAGGAGGCAGGAGGCCCAGGAAGGGACGTAACTCACCCAGGATCACCAGCAGGTGAGACCCGGACGCCTGGCTCTTTCTCCCAACGCACAGGTCCTGAATGGTGGCCCTGTCTTGGGGGCATTTTTGAACTGATACTTGAACTGGCATCTGGGAGATCGGAAACTCCTCACAAACCCAAGCACTAGTCTTTCTCTGCTTTAAACCAACCATAGCATGAAGCATATAATACGTGCTCAATTTGAACGTGTTGAAAAGGTGAGTGACTTATTTCATAGCACACTCATCAGAGAGTCATGACGCCCATTTGCACTGTGAATAAATTCCAAACTCTTTGCCATAGCTTACAAGGCCACGTTCGACCTGCACTCCCTTCACACACACACACACACACACACACCCATCTCCAGTGTCTTCTGGAATCCTCCAGCGATGCCAAACTGCTTTCGCTTTCTCAGTGCACTATGACCTGCCCTGCAACATGACCTTTGTATTTGCTATTTCTCTTCTGGGAATGCTCCCTTCAACTTACCTTCCCATACTGATCACAAAGACCTGGGTCCCCTTCATTTTCCAAACCTCAAGCTATATATTACTTCCTCATAGAAGTCTTTTGCTGATAAAAGGCTAAGTAGGTTCCCCCTGTTGGTCTCCTGTCGCATTTATCATGTTGTTGTTGTTTAGTCACTCAGTTGTGTCCGACTCTTTGTGACCCCATGGACTGCAGCACGCCAGGCTTCCCTGTCCTTCCCCATCTCCCGGACTTTGCTCAAACTCATGTCCACTGAGTTGGTGATGCTATCCAACCATCTCATCCTCTGTCGTCCCCTTCTCCTCCTCCCCCCAATCTTTCCAGCATCAGCGTCTTTTCCAGTGAGTCGGCTCTTCACCTCAAGTGGCCAAAGTATTGGAGCTTCGGCTTCAGCATCAGTCCTTCCAATGAACATTCAGGATTGATTTCCTTTAGGACTGACTGGTTGGATCTCCTTGCAGTTCAAGGGGTTCTCAAGAGTCTTCTCCAGCACCACAGTTTGGAGGCATCAACTCTTCAGCCATCAGCCTTTTCTACTGTCCAGGTTAGTAATGATATATTTATGTTTTTGTTTTTTTTTTTTTATAGTTGGTTTGTCTCTGTCCTTAGATTGTAGGCTTCATGGAGCCATGCTCGCTTTACCAGTGCCTACCATCAATGCCTGCCAAGTTTGTTGACTCAGTGGACAGAGAGATGAAAGGGAAGAGAAATAGATTTGGGTTGATAGGGACCTGCTATTTCCTGGTCCTGAACCTGAACTAGCAGACCAGTAAACTTGTGAGAATTACTTCAATTCCCTGAGCCTCAGTTTCCCCATCTTTAAAACAAGGATAATAATAGTCCCTCCTTTCTTATGAGAATTAAATGAGATAGTGTGTGTAATGGGCTTCCCAGGTGGCACAGCGGTAGAGAAACTGCCTGCAATGCAGGAGCCACAGGAGATGTGGGTTCCATCCCTGGATCGGGAAGATCCCCTGGAGAAGGAAATGATAACCCACTCCAGTATTCTTGCCTGGGAAATTCCAAGGACAGAGGAGCCTGGTGGGCTACAGTCCATGGGGTCGCAAACAGTCAGACACGCCTGAGCATGCACACGTGCCCAGTGTGAGTAATACACTAGTCCATGTTACGGGTTGAAGTGTGTTCCCTAAAAAAGATAGGTTGAGATCTGAATCCTCAGCCCCTCAGTGACCTTATCTGGAAGTAGTCTTTGCAGATAAAATTAGTAAAGATGAGCTCACACTGGAGCAGGCTGGGGCCCTACTCTAATATGATTGGCATCCTTATAAGAAGAGAGAGATGTGGAGAAGATGGCCACGTGATGTCCAAAGCAGAGACTGGATTGATGGGTCTGCAAGCCATGGAACACCAAGGATGGCTGGACAACAATAGCGGCTGGAAGAGGCAAGAGAGGATTCTCCCCCAGGGCCTTTGAAAGGACATAGCCCTGCAACAGACTTCCAGCTTCCGCTGCTGCGAGACAACAGATTTCAGCTGTACTTTCTACAGCAGCGCTAGGAGACGGATACAGTAGGCGCTCACCCAGTGTCAGGTCAGCGTGCCTTCCTCCTTTTTCACTCTGTCATGTTCTGTCAGGTACATGGAGTCCCAGGGAGAGGGTGCAGTCCTCAAAGCGTCTTAGTGTCTGATCCTCGTTGCGCGGCTCTGACCCGAGAGCCAGGAAGTGAGGGTCAAGCACATCAAGTGCCCTCGTAAGGCCCCTGTGCCCTGAGCGCGGGGAGGTCAAGGGCCCGCGTCCTGTCAGGCTTGCCTGGCTGGGAACCACCTCCCCATTGTGCACCGACAATAATGGTGCAGAGCTGGGCCCGCCCAAGACCTGGAGGACAACGGGGAAAATCTGGGTTTGCCCAGACTTCCCAGAGGTGGGACCTGCTCTTCTGAACAGCATCCTCTCTTATGCCTTCCCAGCCTCTCCCCCTGGTACAGCAGCTGGGGAGCCCCTCTGATGAGATGACTGTCTTCCTGCTCACCTGCTCCAAGCTCTTAAATATCACCTGGACGGAGCATCCTCTCCTATAGAAGGCCTGGTTCCTGACAAGGTGCTGGTAGGCTATACTCACAGTTTAACTGCTGTTTAGTCGCTAAGTCGTGTCTGACTCTTTGCAACCCCATGGCCTGCAGCCCGCCAGGCTCCTCTGCCCATGGAATTCTCCAGGCAAGAATGCTGAAGTGGGTGGCCAATTTCCTTCTCCAGGGGAGCTTCCTGACCCAGGGATCCAACCCAGGTCTCCTGCATTGCGGGCGGATTCCTAACTGCTGAGCTAATCCCTTGATTAAGACTCACCCCCAAGCCCTTTGCGTCTCAGTTGCCCAGATGCAGTGTCCTGCTGAGCATGGAAGAGCAAACCAGTGCCGAGGAAGCCCCCATTATTAATAACAATAAACTGTCGGTGCTGGGCCTGGGAGTGTGGTCAGTGTCCAGCCTCCAGGCTCCTGGAGAGGGACATCAGCCTTTCTTTCCACCCAGACTCACAAGGCGAGGGATTCCCCAATCTCAGGAGGGGCTTCAGATCCTGGGCAGCCCCATCAACAGACTGGTGTTTGCTCCAAGAGGGTGCTTCTATTTTCGAGGTTTGAAAGCCAGCTCAGCAAGAGGAAGTAACTCACTCAAGGTTGCATCGCAGCCAAATGGCAGCACTGGACCTCCACTCTGGTCTGCTGGACCTCAGAGCCAGATGCAAGGTCATTGCCAGAGCAAATTTAATAGGACCGTGACAGGCGGGGGGAAGAGGCGCTGGTTGAGTGGGGAAGGCGATGAGTCAGCCGCTGGGGACACGCTGGGGTGGGGGCCCCACCAGCAAGGCGACAAGTGCAGGGTGCAAGTCTGAGGCCTCAGGCAGAGATCAGGGTGAGGAGAGAGACACAGGAGTCCTTCATCTCCATAAAACTGCCCAGGGGTATGCTGAGTGATGGGGTGAAGTGGTAGATGGGGCGGGGTGGGGGGGGGGGCAGAGAAAGAAGAGGTCAGAGCTGGGACAGGCTGGCAGGAAGTAAAAGGGCCAGCGTGGAGAGAGTGTTTCCTGTGCTCCGGGCACTATCCTGACCCTCTCCATGGATTCAAGCATCCCCCACACAACAGCCCTCTCAAATGGGTATTTTATCACGAGACCATCTTACAGATGAGCAAATTGGTGAGGCTAAACAGCTGATGAATGTCAGAAAACTCCACTAAGCAGTGGAGCATGGCTTCAACCCAGTGGGCTTAACCATCGTGGTCCCCGACGTCCACCCTGGACGGTCCCTGGTGCCGCTGCTGAGGCTCCCTGCAGATAGGGGCAGAGAGGTAGGAATGAAGGAAAAGCCAGCAGCCCTCGGGACAAATTTGGAAGCATAATGGCAGGCCTCGACATTTGTACGGTATCTTAAGAGTCTGCAGAGGACAGCACGCCACGGATTCTGTTTGGCTTTGAACACAACCAACAGCTGAGTGGGGCAGGTCCATGACCTGTCCGTCTTCTCACAGAAATGGAAGCCCGGCGAAGGTCAGGGGGCTCCTCAAGGTCATACCGGGAGGCTGTGTGAGAGGCTTAATCTGAACTCTCCAGACACTGGAAGGGTGTCTGCCACCCCTAAGAGGAAAGCAGGGCCACCGAGAGGAGGGGTGGCTGGTCAGGAGGGGCTGACCTTGACTGACAGTGTCCAAGCTAAGAATCTTATAGGAGGGGAAGGAACACAAGGGGGAGTCCATGGGGAGCTTCTCTGGTCAGAGATCATATTCAGTCAAAAGCTGACTCTGGGGACTTCCCTAGTGGTCCAGTAGCTAAGACCCTGCACTCCCAAGGCAGGAGGCCCCGGGTTCAATCCCTCGGCAGGGAACTAGACCCTGGATGTCGCAACTGAGAAATTAAATTTTAAAAAGTAAATAAAAGCTGGCTTGGGGTGGACTTGCAGAACAGAGTGAAGTATGAGGCAGAGAGCAGGCTACAAGCAAATTCCGGTGCTCACCACACCTCCGTAGCGTGGCCTGGGGCCACCTAACCCCTCACAGCCCCCGTCTCTAATTGCACCTTCCTCTGCCGCTGGGGTGGGGATCAGGATGGTGTGAGGCAGGCACCTGATACACGGCTGGGGGTGGGGAGGCGTGTCAGCAAAGGGAATGCTAGTGTCAGGGCTGGACCCAGCTGAAGTGTGTACACATTCCTTTATTTATAAAACCAGGCTTTACTTCCTAGAGCAACTTAAGGTTCAGAGCAAAACTGAGTGGGAAGCTCAGAAATTTCCCATACACCTCCGGCCACTCCTCCCCAGCCTCCTGCTTTCATCAAAGGGTAGCTTCGTTGAAATTTTGTTTACAAAAGTGAAAGTTGCTCACTCATGTCCGGCTCTTTGCAACCCCATGGATTATACAGTCCATAGCATTCTCCAGGCCAGAATACTGGAGTGGGTAGCCTTTCCCTTCTCCAGGGGATCTTCCCAACCCAGGGATTAAACCCAGTTCTCCCACATTGCAGGCAGATTCTTTACCAGCTGAGCCACCAGGCAAGCCCAAGAATACTGGAGTGGGTAGCCTTTCCCTTCTCCAGCGGATCTTCCCAACCCAGGAATTGAACCCAGGTCTCCCGTGTTGCAGGCAGATTCTTTACCAGCTGAGCCACTAGGGAAGCCCTTGTTTCCAAAGTTCAAAAAAGTTGAAAAGTTCCAAAGTTCCAAAGTTGAAAAAAGTTAAAAAAAAAAAAAAAAAACAGGAGACTTTTGAAACCTTCCTGCATAAGTCCCCTGGGAAGGGGAAACTGAGGCCCAGAGCGGGAGATTACACACCCAAGGTCACAGAGAAGAGGAAGACTGGCCCCTGCTCTCCGTCCATCAGCGTGGGGCAGCAGAGCATCACCAAGTACTCTGGGCTCAGCCTGGTCCCACGCAGGCACCGGGCTGCAGAACCGCCGCCCCAGCTGGCATCCGCGGGAATCCTTGCTGGCATCCCGAACATCCAAGTCAGAGGGCACTTGGAGTTGTCACATTCCACTCTCGCTGCCTTGTCCTCACGCAGGGGTCACAGAGCCCAGGCAGGTGGTTCTGAGGCTGGTGAAATGAATGGTGGCAGCCAGACACAGAGGCCTGCAGCGGGACCCGTCCGTCTCCACACCAACTGTGCGTTAATGCCAGAGTCCTCAGGCCCCCTCTGCACTCCCTGGGGACCTCAGCCCACAGAAGCAGAGAAGCCATGGTAATCCCCAGTCTGTCCAGGCTGATTTCTACCCAGGAGTGTCCAGGGCGGGCTGGCACACGAAAATGTGGCTTCTTGCTTGGGAACACCGTTCCCGACTGCGCCCAGGAACACAGGGCTGTTTTCTCACGCATGTCCACTTGGACCACATTAGAGATGATCGTTCAGTCCTTCATCTACAAACTGGGAGAGCCGGTGGCGGGTCGGTGAGCACCACGGACAAGCTGACTGCTCTCCGAGGATATGGGTCTTGGGTGGAAGGGAGGCTGAGTTAAGGAGTAAACACACATACAACCAAGATAGTTGCAGACACTGATGAGCGCTGTGAAGAAAAACCCAAATGCAATAGGATGGTGGCATCGTGCCTGGGAAGCTGGGTTCTCTGAAGTGGGGAACAGGGAAGGTGTTTCTGAGCAGGTGACATTGTAGCTGAGCCTTGAGCAAGGAGGAGCCAGCTGTGCAAACATCTGGGGAGACAGGGTTCTGTGACGAGGAATCAGCAAGTGTTAAGGTCCGAGGCTGGAGTCACCCAAGTCTTCTAGGACCTTTATTAAAACCAATAATCTGAAGGCAAGGGGGCGCTTCTGTTAAGGAAACAAAGTAAACAAGATGCTTTCATTCGCTCGCCTGTAATCTTCCCCCACCACCGCAAAATCATACTTAGTCCTAGTTCATCCCTACTCCACTTAAATACCTCTTCCACCAAAGAAGACTTCTGGTTCTACTAGTTCATGGTTTATAAAATCTTGTCTGTGGCAAAATGAGAAAAATGTCAGTAAACCGTGTGTGTGTATGTGTGTGTGTGTGTGTGTGTACAAAGTTGACAACCATGTTACCTTTCTTCTGAAAATGTCTGAGATTTATTGTTACTACAGTCATCCCTCTGTTCAGCCAGGGTTGGTTCCAGAACCCTTTCAATACCAAAACTGGAGGATACTCAAGCCCCTTATATAAAATGGCACAGTATTTGCATATAACCCATGCATATTCCCCTCCTCCATACTTTAAATCATCTCTGCTGCTGCTGCTGCTAAGTCGCTTCAGTCGTGTCTGACTCTGTGTGACCCCATAGATGGCAGCCCACCAGGCTCCCCTGTCCCTGGGATTATCCAGGCAAGAACACTGGAGTGGGTTGCCATTTCCGTCTCCAATGCATGAAAGTGAAAAGTGAAAGTGAAGTCACTCAGTCCTGTCCGACTCTCAGCGACCCCCATGACTGCAGCCCACCAGGCTCCTCCGTCCATGGGATTTTCCAGGCAAGAATACTGGAGTGGGTTGCCATTGCCTTCTTCTTAAATCATCTCTAGATTACCTATAGCCTTTAATGCAATGTAAATAGTTATTACAATGTAAATGTTATGTAAATAGTTGTGGCAAATTCAAATCTTGCTTTTTGAAACTTTTTGGAATTTTTTTTTCCCAAATATTTTTGACCCACAGTTGGTTAAATCTATAGATGCAGACCCATGGACACAGAGGGCCGACTGTATTTTTACTTTTTTACTGTTAACAAGTCCTTTTCACTAAATACTGAGCATGTCGTTGTTGTTCAGTTGCTGAGTCATGTCCAATTCTTCGACCCCTGCCTCATGCCAGGCTCCCCTGTTCTCCACTATCTCCCAGAGTATGCTCAGATTCATGCCCACTGAGTCGATGATAATAAGTATAGATGACAACAAAGTTAACAATGTGGCAAAAATTAAAAGCTGACCACTCTTTGCCAATCCCTTATATTGGTGGGGAATTTCAGAGGTCTGTGAAATCCCAGGTCTGGGGGCACCTGAGAACTAGACTCCATTATTTGCCCCTTCTTTGCACCCAAGCCATCCTGGATTTCCCACAGCCTTTCATCCTCTCCCTCTTCCCAGAGTGTGATCTCCAAGAGGGCAGAGCCACCTGGCGCAACGGGATGAAGGGAGGGAGCTGTGTAAAGGAGAAGACAGACCCCAGACCTTAGAGCCAGGCGCCTGGGTTCAAATCTTGCAAGTTAGTGCAGTTCAAGGGAGCCAGATCTCCTCACCTACTCAGGAACAGTAAAACGGAGAGTCGCTCAGTCGTGTCCAACTCTTTGCGACCCCATGGACTATAGAGTCCATGGAATTCTCCAGGCCAGAATACTGGAGTGGGTAGCTGTTCCCTTCTCCAGGGTATCTTCCCAACCCCGGTCTCCCACACTGTAGGCAGATTCTTTACCAGCTGAGGCACCAGGAAAGCCCAAGAACACTGGAGTGGGTAACCCATCCCTTCTCCAGCAGATCTTCCCAACCCAGGAATCGGAACGAGGGTCTCCTGCATTGCAGGCAGATTCTTTACCAACTGAGCTATCAGGGAAGCCAGAAGTTGAGGTGGAATCCTTTACTTTCTCAGAGCCTCGGGTTGAGGGATGATCATGCTTTGGTCCAGCATTCTTCTCAAGAACAAAAGACAGGTGTACAGAGAAGGACTTGGTAGATACTGTGCAGATATCAATAGCTCATGGTCATTTCTCCAGCACCTGTAGCTCATAGGGTCTAGTTTCCCCCATCCCAGCCCGCAGGTCAGCTTCTCCCCCACCAGGAGCTGGTTCGGGAACCTGGCCTTTCAAGTTCCGAACAGCAAAGCACAGAGCCCGGCACCCAGTAGGCGTTCAACAAATCCATCAGGGCACCATGACATCCAGGCAGGTCCCCCTCCCTCCGAAGTTAAGTAGGTAACCTCTCGGGCTCCTCCTTCCTGTCTGGTGCCTTTTTTCAGGACAGGTCTAGGAATCACATTTAGGATAAGTAAGTGGGTGTGAAGAGACTCTGCTTCAAAGGTTAGTGCCTATTTTTGTTCCCACTTCCGAATCTTCCAGAATTTATTTTTGCCTCCTTAATAAAAAGAGCCCTGTCGCATTTCCTTAGCTTGTCTTCTGGATTTTTTCTTTCTTTTTTTTTTTAACCGGTATTTTAAACCGCCCACTGCAGCCATCCCAGGACGCGGCGAGGAGGTGGTGGGAGAGGAGGAGAGCACAGACAGGTGGAGCGTGTGCCCCCGAAGGCGGGGACCCGGGCGGCGGCGGCCCGGGGGCGGGGAGGGGCGGTGACGGAGTTCAGGAGCCCCACGCGCCCCTGCACCCGGGGGCGGGGGGGGGGGGGTGCGTCTCCGCTCCGACGTCCCGCACACCGCGGGTGGTGGTGGTGGGGCTCCCGCTTGCAGTCCTCCAACCCCCTTCCCGCCTGCGACCCCAGCACCCACCCGCCGCTGCACCGCTCCCACCAGCCAGCAGGCCCCTCTGTGCGCGCGCGCGCGGCCCCGAAGGCGCCCGGGAGTCGGCCGGAGGGGCGGGGCCGGGGCGGGGCGGCGGCGCTGATGTAATCCCGGCGCCTGGGCGGAAGGATATGGAGCGCAGCCGGCTGGCGGGGCGCTGAGGCCGGTTGCCGGGTAACGGAGCGGAGCGGCCGCGGTGCACCGCCCCCCCCCGCCCCCCGCCCTCCGCCGAGTGGCGCCGCCGCCGCCGCCGCCGCCGCCGCTTTACGTCAGGCGCCCGCCCCGGCCCGCCCGGCGCTCGGCAGCCGCTCGGAGCCCGCGGAGCGAGGAGGCGCCCCCGCCGCGGCCGCCGCGCCGCCCGGCCGCTCGCTCGGCAGGTACCGCGGGGCTGGGCCGGGGCCGGGCCGGGGCTGGGCCGGGGCGGGCGGGGCCGGGCCCCGGGCGTGTGGTACGCTCCCGGCGCGGGGACCCCGGCGCCTGGGGGGCGCGGGCGGCGGCGGCGGCGGCGCGCGGGCCGGACGATGAGTGCGCACAATGGGCCGCGCTGGGAGCGGCTCTCCGGGGAGTCGAGGCGGGGCGCGCGGGACCCCGAGGGCCGGGCCGGGCCGGCGGGGTGGGCGCTCGCGGCGGCGCTGCCTCCTCTCGTCCTGCATTGTCCTTTAGGGGCTCCCCTCCGACCCCGGGGAAGGGAAGCGGCCGGCGGGGGCGGGCGGGCGGGCGGGCGCGCGGGCCTGTGGCTCTCTGCGCGCGCGGGGCGGGCCCTGCGGCGCCAGGTCCGGCGAAGGTTATACGGCCGCGCGCGCGCGCGCTCCGGAGGGCCGGAGCCGGCCTCCTGTGCTGGCCGCCAGCGCGAGCGTACCCCCCGGCGCCACCGAGCAGCGGGGTGGTCGCCGGGGAGAGATGCCTGCGCCCCGGCATCCGCGGCGCCCTGAGCAGCGGGGTGATCACCGGAGAGATAGATGCCTGCGCCCCGGGACACAGCGGGGCGGCGCGCGCTTGTACTCGGGCCTGCTGGGGCAGACCACCAAAATCGTGGCAGAACCCGGGTTTTCGATTTCTCTCCTTCGCCACCTTTCATTTTTTTGTGCTCTAGAGGCAAGCTCAGGAGAGCCAACCTCGCCAAAAAAAAAAAAAACTCTAGGCGATTTAGCGGGTCGGGGGGACAGAACTAAGTATGGTTTCTGCTAATCACTTGCGGGTGAATGCTTGGATGTCTAGCCCGTGCGTGTGTGCTATGCTCAGTCGTGTGTCCGACTCTTTGCGACCCCCCACCCCCAATGGACTGTAGCTCGCCAGGCTCCTCTCCCCATGGAATTCTCCAGGTTAAAATACTGGAGTGGCGTTGACATGCCCTTCTCCAAGGGATCTTCCTGACCCAGGGATCGAACCCGGGCATCCCGCATTGCAGGGGGATTCTTTACCGACTGAGCCACCAGGGAAGCCCCCTGGATATCTAGGATACTTGGATGTCGGATATTTCGTCTAGGTTCCTAAGAGTGAGGTTTACACGTCTGGGTCTTTGCGTGTTTTTTTTTTTTTTTTTTTTAAAAAAAAACAAACAGTGGTAGGAGATCGGTGAAGAGTTGGGGGCAAGCAGTTTTGATAATAGGTGACGTCCTGGCTAAAACTAACTACAGTCAAATCCTAGAGCTAGCTAGGTGCCAGAGCACCTTGACTATTTCATAAGACTTTGAATCCGACGTGAGGAGTTCTCCCACTTTGCAGCCTGAAGGTCAAATATTCTCCTATCGGTTATTTTGGATTGATCCATTCAT
Organism: Dama dama; assembly: GCF_033118175.1. Taxonomy (NCBI): domain Eukaryota; kingdom Metazoa; phylum Chordata; class Mammalia; order Artiodactyla; family Cervidae; genus Dama; species Dama dama. The sequence continues at coordinate 4,426,922 of NC_083686.1, read as the reverse complement.
AGGTGGTTCTTAGGCTCTTGATGACATTTCTTTGCGACAGAAATGATTCCTGAAAGTGTGTCTTTGCATACCTATATTTATGCGTAGGTATACACTTTTGGGGCTTCCCTGGTGACTCAATGATAAAGAATCTGCCTGCAATGCGGGAGATCTGGTTCTCGTCCCTGGGTTGGGACGATCCCCTGGAGAACGTAATGGCCAGTCACTCCAGTATTCTTGCCTGGAGAATCCCATGGACAAGAGGATCCTGGTGGGCTACAGTCCTTGGAGTCCCAAAGAGTTGGACCCAACTGAACGACTAACGTTTATACTTATATGTAAGCTTCTTGCAATGAATACTTATTGTGTTCTATATTCAGTTACTGTACTTGCTAAATAATTTTTAGTAATTCAAAAATATTTACTGTTTCAGTTTGGGCACATGTGTAACAGTTTTTACATAAACCTGTGTCATCTAGTTTGGCCACTGAAATATTGAAGGAAGTAGAGAATATTACTCTTAAATATTTAATATTGCAGAAGATAGAAGTAGAGGTACAGATGCATTGTTTTTCAGGAAAAGTACAGGTCTTTACCATGAGGCCAACAGAAGGCAAATCTGTAACTATTTTAAGGGTAATTAGCTTATTTGTTACACAAGTTGTAACCATTTAAGAAAAGTAAATGGAATTTTAGAAACTCTTTTAAAGATGTCATAGATGACTCTGTGCTTTATTTTGCAGTAGCATTTTCAAAAGCAGTAAGATTGATTTTATTTTGCCTTGTGTGGAGAAGTGCAGAGCCTAGGTTCTCCCTATTGTAGCAGCATTTGACTTGGAGCAGTTAATGGCCCTCTGAGCCAGTTTTCTCATCTGTAAAATGGGGAGCGTAATGATACTTGTCTCACAGGATGGTTGGAATGATCAGGTGAGGGGAGATGTGAAGTTGTTCTGTCAGCCTTCAGTCCCTTTTAAAATATGAGCTGGTGCTAATGTGTCAAAGCTTCTGATTCCTGTCCTGGCTTAGAGCTTTCTTAGGCTCCTCCCCGACCTTTCCTGTCTGCACTTTGACCGGCTGTCAGGTCATCTTTCCGAAGCACAGATTGGATCTTGTCAGTCTCTGGCTCAGAAAGCTTCTAACCCTGCCTGTTGTGTGGAGACCGCAATCCAGACCCCGCAGTCTGGCCCCAGCCGCTCTGAACCTCACCTGTCGTCTTGGTTCCCTTCTCACACTGCCCCGCGAGAGGGCTCTCAGTTCTCTGATCAGCCTAGCTGCTTCAATCCCTTTTGTAATCTTTTTCTCCAGTTGGAATGCCCTGTCTCACTTCCACCCACTCCACTTTTTTAAAAGTCCACATCTGATTTTAGGTCCTGTCTGGAGCCCTTTGGAAATCCTATCAAAGTGAATTATTCATTTCTGCAGTCACAGTCCTCTATTTTTACTTTCATTATTGCCTGTATCACGTGTTGTGTTTGTTAAACTCTGGCTGTGGTGACCGTGTCATTGTTTTATCCCCAACATGAAAATGTCTAAATGTTTGCTGAATAAAGGCAAAGTCTGTAATCCACCTTATGAAGAATATTATTATTATAAAGTATTTTACTAGCAAACATCAGTACCAACCACGGCACTGGGAATCTGGGAATGAGGTTTAGGATGTTGAAGATAGTTAATACTGAGAATATTTCTTTTCAATTATTTTTGATCTCTCATAAAACACCAAGTGGTATTTTTATACAAAAATAACAGACAAACCACCTCTGCCCTGTGTGTTGAAACTTTCAGGGTCCACAAGCCAGCACTGCTGACTGAAGTCAGTTTCTTGGGAGAGGGGATCAGAGCACACGTTTTAAAACATTCCTTACCTTTGAAATATAATTGCATTCCCAGCAGATTACCAGCATTTTGTTTAAAACATTTTTGGTGGGTTTATTTTTTGGAGATTTTTATGCTCATAAAAAGTAAACTGCTTTAGAGGGTGCTTGTTTAAAATCCGTCAGGTCCGGATTTGGAAGACTCAGGTTTGTGTCTCGGCTCATCCCTCACCCCTGGGTCACTGTGGGCAAGTTAGCTAAATCTCTCTTGAACTTCTGTTTCTTTATTTTGTGAGAAGTCTGTGCTATTTTTGCTTTGCGGTGTCACTTAAAGTGGCTGTTCTTTGTGCACTGTGCGCCCTCCTTCAGCTAAAAGGTAAGAAGGATGGCATAACGTCACAGGACGCTCGTCCTCCTCGTCCCCAGGCTGGAAACTTTCTGAGTCTTCCTTTTCTTGAGATTTTTACCAAGTCTGTCTCCATGTGTCTTTTCCATCAACCTCCCCCCCCCCCCCCCCCCCCCCCCCCCCCCCCCCCCGCAGCAGTTCCTCTGCCCCTGCCCTCCCTGGCTCCTGTCTGTCCTTGTGGAGGTTGTTCCTGTAGGTAGACCTGCTGACTGGCCTCCCTTTCTCTAGTGCTCCTGTTTTTACCAGAATTATTCAGTATGTAAAGTCAGATCATATCACACCTGCGCCCCACCCCCCAACTCTGCCCCAGGTATATAGCAGAGGTTCTCAACATCTCCCTCCATTCTATCACACCTGAGGGTTATGACCTAGTTCTGTCCCACAAAGATTTTCCCCTTGGAGGCATCACCACCTGGCCAGCTGAGAATTAGTGTTAAAGGGTTAGGAAACCATTGAGACCTATGCCATCTGGCATCATTGTAACTTTTAGCTTCATCTCTCACCACCTGGTGTTTCAACACTTAGACCTCTGGCCACTTCCGTGGTTGTTTGTCTGATTTCTTTACTCTGGAATGGCTTTTCTGCTTTTTTTTTCCCTTCTTAGCAGAATCCTTAATACCGAAGGCTTGACTTCAGTGCCGCTGCGTCTATGAAAGAAGCTTCCTCTGACTTTCAGAATCAACTCCTCACTGTCCGCCCACACGGTGCTTGAGGCTGCCCCCACTCACCTGTTTCTTCTTTCTGACTTTTCAGTTTATTCGTTCCATGGATTATAAACTCCTTAAGGAAAGAGAGGAAATTCTTGACCATGGCTGACTCTCCCTCTAGTGTGTGATACAGTGTTTCACACAGTCTTACTGGTTTAAATGCTGGGCTGAATTAACTCGAGCAGTCTACGTTCTCTGAATTTGGCAGAAGGGGAGTGGGGTTGGAATGGCTGTGTGTGCGAGCTTCATGAACCTACGAGCCACTCAGAGCAGGGCCCAGCGCGCAGTCAGTGCTCAGGGAGTGGCAGCCTTTAGCTGTTAATTGCAGCAGGTGTAGAGAACACCAGCGGTTGGGTAGGTGTGTCGATTGAGTGTATATGTTGGTTACTGTTACGGTGTTCCCAGATTTATTTCTGGCTCCTGTGTAAAGGAGAAAGAATAATCATCTGGTCTCCCCACCCTCATTGTTCCACTGGTTTTGAGAATAAGCAAAAAAGTGAGTGTTGGGTTGGAGGGAGCGTTTGCACAAGCAGATGCATGGTGGTGGTCTGGAATTATTCTGAAGACAAGTTAAGTCTTTCTGTAAGTGAGCTTAAGAAAGTGGGAAAGGGATTGTCATGTTTTCTCCTCGGTTTTTTGTTGTTTTTTTTTTAAGTAAAGCACGTGTTTTTGTTGTAATCTGGCGGTAGAATCTTACATATATGTTTCTCACTTTGCTTTCCTTTCCTGCTGCGCGGGGTCTCGTTGCGGCACGAGGGTTTTATCTGGTTGCAGCGCGTGGGGGCCAGTCTGGCCGCAGTGCGCAGGCGTCTCACTGCGGGGGCTCCTCCTGTCGAGCGGGGGCTCGGGGACTGCGGCTTTGGTCGCTTTGGCGCCCGGGCTTGTCTGCCTCTCAGCATGTGGCCTCTTCGCAGACGAGGGGTTGAACCCACGGCCCCTGCACTGAAAGGCATCTTCTTTGCCACTGAGCCAGAGGGCCGTCCTCCTTATGCAGTATCTGTAATGACTGGAAGTTCTGTTTCTGACATCATCTCCGAAGCTTCTTCCTGTCCCCAGGCCTTCTCTGGAGTTCTCTGTCTCTCCCTATGTCTGCTCAAGCAGTCTTGCTGGAGAGGGAGAAGCTTGGTGCTGAAAACCAGCTGTAATTCTGAAACTTTTAATGAAACATTGAGTTACTGTTTTTAAGATGATACACGTTACTGATTGACAGGCTGTATCCGGCGTGGTATCTGGTTCTAACACAACATGAAATTCCCTAAACTTGCAGCCACGTAAGAGTGTGTTTCGATTGCTACTTTGCTGACCTTATTTATGATTATGAGCTTAAAAAAAAACACACACACACACATTGGAAATCTCTATATTTCTAATCAGTCTCTCTTAAAACCCACCGCAGAGAATTGAGGGTGATCTGTCCCAGGGGATGAGCCTAGTATGGGTTAGAACTGAAAGCACTAGGACAGTTTAGAAGGGGAACAACTGCAGAAGCGCTGGCGATGGTGTTGCTTTGCGTCTGTGTTCCTCATTAACGGAGTGAAGAGAGAAGGTGAGTTCTGTGAGTGCGGGCTCTGTGTGTGTGCACACGTGTGTATGTGTATGTGGCTATGTGACAGGAAGCGAGACCAGACACCGTGTGTGTGCGTGTGCGTGTGGTCTCTGTCGGGCCGGCATAGGGAGTGGTCACTCAGCGCCCTGCGTGCCCCCTGAGCCAGTCACGTGTGGAGGAGCGGCGGGCCCCGGCAAGTCTTCAGAGTTCTTGTTCGGTGATAACGGTTGTTAACTTCAGTAACAGGGAGAGGTAGGAAGCGGGGCGGGATGTGTTTTCCCTTCCAGCCAGGAGTCTGTTTTCTAGCCCAGTTACATTTCCCAAAGTACCTGTGGTATCTTAATAGCCAGGGCAGAACTGTTTCAAAATTGTTTGCCCAAGTTTGGGCCTTCAGTCAAGCTCTTTATTTATTTATTTTTCCTTCAGTTATGAGCCTTTTCTTAGGTGTCTGATAACCTTTTGCTCCTCGCTAGCATCTTCCTTGAAGATTTTAATGGTGAGAAAGTTGAAGACAATACTTCATTGAAGTACAGTCGACTTACAAAACTGGATTAGGTTTGGTCTCACAACATCGTGATTCAGTTATTTTTACACATCGACAGAATGTCACCAGGAGAAAGCTGAAATTGAACAGACTCACTTGTGGTCCTTTATTTGGTGGTGGTGACTTGCCACTGCTTCCTTTGATTACCCCCATAGATAATGATTACTGGTCATATTGTTAATTTTTTGTTAGTATCATCAAAGCTGTTTCTTATTTTTATAAAGTATAAAACTTAATTTATTAAAACTGTTTTGTATGATTTACCAAAACATGGTTTTGAATGTGTGTGTGTGCTCAGTCGCTAAGTTGTGTCCGACTCTGTGACCCCGTGGACTGTAGCCCGCCAGGCTTCCCTGCCCATGGGGTTCTCCAGGTAGGAGCACTGGAGTGGGTTGCCGTGCCCTCCTCCAGATCCCCCCGACCCAGGGGTTGAATCTATGTCCCCCGCTTGTCTTGCCTTGCAGGTGGATTCTTTACTCACTGAGCCACCTGGGAAGCCCCTGTTTTGAATACAGGCAACTCTTTTAAAACCTGTTTATTTATTTACTTTTTTAAGCCTTTTTTTTTTTTTTTAAGTACATGTTAAATCTAAAAAAGTAAGTTTAAGTTGATCAGAAAAATCTCTTTCACTCCCTGCCCATCCTGTACTCATTTTGAAAAATGACTGATAAACTTCTTGGCTGTCATAGAAAAAAAAACTATGTCTGTACTTGAAACTTGCGGAGTCTCAGTGGAGAGTGTCATGTGTAAACACACACTTTATATCTGGAGTGCTTTCCGTACCAGCATCTGTGTCTTCCCCACTTGTGTAGATCTGCTTCACTGTGTTTTCCTTGATGTGCCTAGTTTTCTATGGTGTGGATGTGCCAGAATTTAGTTGATGGAGTGGACTTCCAAGTTGTTATTGTAACACTGCAAACATTTCTGTACATAATGTTTTGGTGAACTTTCTTGAGAAACCCCCTTACTCTAGGCAGCCTAAAAAAAGAAAAACTAACCAGCAAGCTTCTAATTTCTTTAAATTATCATTGATAATATTAATGATCATGATCATATTAATGATTATCATAATTATAGTATTAATGATTATGATCAATTAAATGATCATATTAAACATTTTCTTGGTGGCTTTATTAGTTTTAATAATTTTAGACATTAGCCTGGGCGTTTTCTTCTTTGAAGTAGTCCTGAGGATTCAGTTCAGTTCATTCGCTCAGTCGTGTCTGACTCTTTGCAGTCCCAGGGACTGCAGCACGCCAGGTCTCCCTGTCCATCACCAACTCCCGGAGCTTGCTCAAACTCATGTCCATTGAGTCAGTCATGCCATCCAACCATCTCATCCTCTGTTGTCCCCTTCTCCTCCTGCCTTCAGTCTTTCCCAGCACCAGGGTCTTTTCTAGTGAGTCAGTTCTTCACATTAGGTGACCAAAGTATTGGAGTTTCAGCTTTAGCATCAGTCCTTCCAATGAATATTCAGGACTGATTTCCTTTAGGACTGACTGGTTTGATCTCCTTGCAGTCCAGGGGACTCTCAAGAGTCTTTTCCCAAACCACAGTTCAAAAGCATCAATTCTTTGGCGCTCAAGCTTTCTTCATAGTCCAACTCTCACATCCATACATGACTACTGGAAAAACCATAGCTTTGACTAGATGGACTTTTGTTGGCAAAGTAATGTCTCTGCGTTTTAATATGCTGTCTAGGTTGGTCATAGCTTTTCTTCCAAGCAGCAAGCATCTTTTAATTTCATGGCTGCAGTCACTATTTGCAGTGATTTTTGGAGCCCAAAAAAATAAAGTCTGTCACTGAGGGTGGCAGTCCTGAAGGTGCGTAGGGTCATTTGGGGCTTTATTTAGTTGACAAGTGGTCAGAGTTGGTGGTGAAGTCGGAAGGCGAGGGATTCTTAGAAGCAGCTACAGAGGAGAGTGAGCTCACACTTGGTAAAGTACGTCCTCCACGTGAGGCCTGTTGTTGGGGACCTTAGGTGAACTGTCTGTTGTACTCCTCGTGACAGCTCTTGAGAGAGGTGGTGGTGTCTTCATTTTAGTGATGAGGAAGCTGGAGCCCAGAGGTCTCAGGACACTTCCCTAAAGTTAACACACGACGCACGGCAGAGCAGGAGCCCCACCGTCTTTCTTTGTAACTTAAAAATGGACATCCTTTCCATGGCCCGGCTCTTCCTGGAGATTCACTCGTTTCCACAGTACTTGGCTGCGCTCACAGTGTCCCAGGCGTAGATGCCAGGATGGTTAGACGCGTGGGAGACGACCACGAGGGGGCGAGGGAGGGAGCAGGGGTGCTGGGAGGCGCCCTCGGCTCCCCCTCGGCTCCCCGTCCCCCGTCCCCCGTGCGATCCTGCTCACGCAGGAAGAAGAGGTGGCGGAGGGCTGGGCAGTCTGGAGGCAGCCTTGGCCAGGCTTCGGGCTCTGTTAGAAGACGAGGGCCGGCACCCCCTCCTGGTCAGCACTGCTGGGAGCAAGCAGCCCGGGGAAACATGGCCTGATGTCTGCCCTGGTGATGCTGCACATGCAGCGGCCGGAGGCTCTGGTCAGCTCGGCCCCCCACGGCAGGCGGTCTCAGGGGACTGTCCGACCACCCGTGGCCCACCACACCGTCCCGTGTTGGGGGTGGGGGTGGGGGAGAGTCAGCAGGTGGACACACGGGCCACGTGAAGACGTAGGCCAGAGGGCTGCTGTGTTTTTAGGGTGGACAGGGAGTGGCTCTCTCGCAAGAAGACCCTCAAGCGGAGACCTGGGGGAAACAAGGGAGACAGGTGGGGAGCCATCTGAGAGGCAGAGCAGCGCTCGGGAGGGCAGAGCAAGTAGAAAACCCCCATCCTGGGTCATCATGAAGGCAGGACCAGGAGGATTGGCTGATGGGTCGGTGGAATGTGAAAGGGACCGGAGGAGTCAAGGCTGATTCCAGAGCCTTTGGCTTGAGCAGTGGGAGCATGGACTTGAGCTCGATCGATGTTGGGAAGGTCATGGCAAGGATGCTGGTGGTGGTGGTGGTGGTGAAGAATTTGTGGGGTTTTTTGGTTTGTTTTTTTTTATTTTTAAGAGACGTTGTGAGTTGAGATACCGATTAGACACCTGTCCGGTAGCTTGATGGTTCTATAATTTTGGGATTCAAGAGAGAGGAGAAGGTGAGAGGAAGTGTGGAAAGATCTCTTTGTAGACGTGTTTACAGTCATAGGAGTGGAGATCAGCTAGGCCTGGCCATTGAGTAAGGTGGCCGCCTGAGCCACATGCGGCTTCAGGGTGCAGGAAACGGGGCTAGGTTGACTTGAGATGTCCCGTGTCAACGGTGCGCCACATTTCAAAGCCTTAGTATGGGGGGAAAGAACGTAAAATAGGTCACTAATGACTTTTACCTTGATTATATTTGGAGTGATAAAATTGGGGGTCTCTCGAGTTATATTATTAAAATGAATTTCATCTGTTTTTCTTTAATATGGGTGCTAGGAACTTTTAAATCACGTTGGTGTGACTCGGGTCTTGCTGCTGGATGGTGCCCAAGGAGGAAGTGAGTGTGAACAGAGAAGTGCCAGGGAGGCCAGGGCAGGGGCAGGGCGGGGCGGGCGCGGTCGTCGCCTCTGCAGCTGGAGGGGAAGAGAAGTGCCGGAGAGCGGGGCGCCCTGAGCCCCTCTCCCAGCCGGGCGTGAGTCCAGGGCAACCGAGGCTTGGAGCTGGGCTGTCGAGCGGGCTCGCTCCCTACCCTGTTTTGTTTTTGTGTTTTAAGTGAGTCTCATCAGGACAAGAAGGCAGCCTTTCCCACAAGAGTTATAACGTAGCCTCTGCGGACGCAGCCCTTGGCGGTAGGAAGGAGCCCACATTCAGAGGACTGGACGCAGTTCAGGCAGGCAAGTGACTGTAACCCTCAAAGCCTTGCTGCCAAGGCTTCCTCTCATCTTGCAACCTTCCCCTGATGAAACGACTGTGAGAATTCGTCGCCTGCCTTTTCCCGTTCTCAGCCCCTGAGTGAACCTCGCTACCGTGTTACCGTCCGCTACCTGAGCCTCTGGTTTTCTGGTTTACAGGTAGCTCAGGTGGCTGGTGCCTCCTCGGCGTGATTCCCACCCCCCCCACCCCCCACCCCCAGGTCCACTTCCAGCCTGCCCAGGGCTCCGGAGCTGAGGAGCATGCCTGGGGCTTCACTGGCAGCAGGCGGGCAGAGGACCTCCTGGTGCCGCTCAGGGGCTTCTTCTTAGTAGGTCAGTAGGTGTCCCAGGCTTCCCTGGTGACTCAGAGTAAAGAATCTGCCTGCAAGTGCAGGAGACCTGGGTCCAGTCCTTGGGTCAGGAAGATCCCCTGGAGAAGGGAATGGCAACCCATTCCAGTGTTCTTGCCTGGAGAATCCCACGGATGGAGGAGCCTGGCTTGTAACATTGTACAGGAGGTGGTGACCAAAACCATCCGAAAGGAAAAAAAATGCAAGAAGGTAAAGTGGTGTTCTGAGGAGGAGTCAGACGCGACTGAGCAGCTCAACTGAGGAGGCTTTACAAATAGTTGAGAAAAGAGAAGCAAAAAGTAGGGGAGAAAGGGAAAGATATACCCAACTGAATGCAGAGTTCTAGAGAATAGCAAGGAGAGATAAGAAAGCCTTCCTAAGTGAACAGTGCAGAGAAATAAAGGAAAACAATAGAATGGGAAAGACTAGAGATCTCTTCAAGAAAATTGGAGGTATCAAGGGAACTTCATGCAAAGATGGGTATAGTAAAGGACAGAAAGAGTAAGGACCTAACAGAGACAGAAGAGATTAAAAAGAGGTATGGTGTGTCTACCTCAACATATTTAATCTAAATTAAGCTCGTCTTATCTTGCTATTTTCCTTAACTTTGGATTTGCTGTTTTCGTAAACTTTCAATGGAAAATTAAATGCTTGAACTTGACATCTAAAAAACAAAAGAGGTGGCAAGAATACATGAAGAGTTATACAAAAAAGGTCTTAATGACTCAGATAACCATGATGGAGTGGTCACTCACCTAGAGCCAGACATCTTGAATTGTGAAGTCAAGTGGGCCTTAGGAAGCATTACTACAAACACAGCTAGCGGAAGTGATAGAATTCCCGCTAAGCTATTTCAGATCCTAAGAGATGATGCTTTGAAAGTACTGCATTCAATGTGCCAGCAAATTTGGAAAACTCTTCAGTGGCCACAGGACTGGAAAAGGTCAGTTTTCATCCCAGTCCCAAAGAAGGGCAGTGCTAAAGGATGTTCAAACTACTGCACAACTGCACTCATTTTACATGTTAGTAAGGTTATGTTCAAAATCCTTCAAGCTAGGTTTCAGCAGTTTGTAGACTGAGAGCTTCCATATGAACAGGCTAGGTTTAGAAAAGGCAGAGGAGTCAGAGATCAAATTCCCAGCATCCATCGACTCATAGAGAAAGCAAGGGAATTCCAGAAAAACATCTGCTTCACTGACTGTGCGAAAGCCTTTGACTGTGTAGATCACAACAAACTGTGGAAAATTCTTAAAGATGGGAATACCAGACCACCTTACCTGTCTCCTGAGAAACCTGTCTGCAGGATAAGAAGCAACAGTTAGAACCGGACATGGATCAACGGACTGGTTCAAAATTGGGAGAGGAGTGCGTCAAAGCTGTGTACTGGCACCCTGTTTATTTAACTTCTAAAGAGAGTACATCATGCAAAATGCCAGGCTGGATGACTCACAAGCGGGAATCAAGATTGCCAGGAGAAATGTCAGCAACCTCAGATGTATAGATGATACCACTCTAATGGCAGAAAGTGAAGGAAAACTAAAGAGCCTCTTGATGAGGATGAAAGAGGAGAGTGAAAAAGCTGGCATGAACCTCTACATTAAAAAAACCAAGATAATGGCATCTGGACCCATAAATTTGTGGCAAATAGATGGGGAAAAAGTAGAAGCAGTGACAGATTTTATTTTCTTGGGCTCCAAAATCACTGTGGACGGTGACTTCAGCCATGAAAGTAAAAGACACTTGCTCCTTGGAAGGAAAGTTATTGACAAACCTAGACAACCATATAGTTTTTCCAGTAGTCATGTATGGATGTGAGAGTTGGACTGTAAAGAAGGCTGAGCGCTGAAAAATTGATGCTTTCAAACTGTGGTGCTGGAGAAAACTCTTGAAAGCCCCTTGGACTGTAAGGAGATCAAACCAGTCACTCCAGAAGAAATCAACTCTGAATATTTATTAGAAGGACTGATGCTTTAGCTCCAATGTTTTGGCCATCTGATGCAAAGAGCCAGTTCATTGGAAAAGACCCTGATGCTGGGAAAGATTGAGGGCAGGAGGAGAAGGGGGCAACAGAGGATGAGATGGTTGGGTGGCATCACTAATTCAATTAACATGAGTTTGAGCAAACTCCGGGAGATGGTGAAAGACAGGGAGGCCCAGCGTGCTGCAGTCCATGGGGTCGCCAAGAGTCGGACATGACTTAGCAATTGTACGACAACTTATATCAGGCGAGTATTTTTGCTCTTAGATATTACACTTCCCCCCCCCCCCCCCTTCATTTCATTCTCTTGTCTCCAGACAAGCACATGTTCAAGTGGAAGAACAGTGTTTCTAGGCTGTTTCACTGACCACGCGGTAGACACTGTCCCAGAACCGAAACGCGTCTTAAGTGGGACATACTGGGGCCCTGCCTGCGCGGGCCGGCCGTACCCTTGAGAGGGCTCGGGGAGCACCCCGCCGTCTGTACGGCTGCCCTGGAGCAGGGCCCATCTCGCTCTCTCTCTGGCTCTGGCCTCAGCTCTCCCAGCTTCTCACGAAGCCTCGAGACCTGTGGGGACAGTGACGCGTATCCAGAAACCATCATTAAGAAGGATATGCTAGCTGGGGAGGTGGGGTAAGAATCTGCCTGCCAACACAGGGGACACAATCGATCCCTGGTCCAGGAAGGTCGCACATGCCTTGGAGCAACTAAGCCTGTTCGCCACAACTACCTAAACCATAGCCCTAAAGCCTGTGCTCCGCAACGGGAGAAGCCGCTGCAATGAGAAACCTGAGCACCGCAGCTGGAGGAGCCCTCGCTTGCCTCAACTTAGAGAAGGCCTGGGTGCAACAGTGAAGATCCAGCACAACCAAATAAGCAGATTAATAAAAAGAAGGATGGGCTAGATGCGAAGTAAAAAGGCTTGTCTTTGACTCTTCAAAATCGTATGCTGGCAAGGCTGCAAGTCACATGGTTTGGCGGAGAGGACACAGCTTTGGACCTGGGCCCACAGTGACCCCGATCCTGATACGGGACCTTGAGTGCACGCTTCAGTTTCTTAACCCATGAGACGAGGAGGTTTGGCTGACCTCAGTGCTTGCTGATGCTGTGAAGGAGGGATCTGCACAACGTAGGGGCTCAGACGTTTGCTGAATGAATGAATGGGTAGAAGAATTCTTAGCCCGGGTGACTTCCTGCGTGAGGCAGGGGCTGGGGTGATGGGCAGGCCCCCCCCCCCACCTGTGCCCCTTCAGCCCCTCTGAGGTTTAGTCCTGGGATCTGCCACCTTGAGAAATGTTTGAACAACCCTGGATTAGGCGGCCCCTCTCTGAGCATGTCACCTCCCTGGACACCTTTTACCGGGATAAACGTTGCTGGAGAAGAAACGCAGCTGGAGTCACACGTAGGGTGGGCCGTGCCGCAGACGGCTAGGGCCGTTAAATAGGGCCCCGGCGGCTGCGGACCACAGATGTTCTCGCTCGGTCCTGGAGTCAGCAGGCCCCCTGGCGTCGGCAGGGTTGGCTCCTGGAGATGCTGCGGGAGGACCCGCTCCGTGCCCCTCCTGACCTCTGGGGCTGCATTTCTCGGTGTGCAGGCACACCAGTCTGGTCTCTGCCTCCGTCTTCATGTGACGCCCTTTGAGTGTGTCTGCCTCGATTTCCTCTTCCTTCTGAGGACATCAGTCGCTGACACAGGGTCTGAGCAGAGGTAGATGGAAAAATGAATAGTGGTTGTGAGAGAATGAAGAGGAGTGACTGACTGAGAGTGAGTCCATAGCCTAGGACTTTGATTAGTGCACTCGTGTTCTTAAAACGCGTTTCCACAGAGTGGAATCGTGGGCTCGGCCTCTTCTGCAGGGCGAACCATGTGCAGGCATGATCATTTCGTGCATGTGCTGAAGTCACTTCTCCTGGCTTTTAAATTGCTGGACAGTATTCCACCACTGCCTTCCAGGTGAGGCTGCCTGTGTCCCCCACGGTGTCTTGCACGAAGTAGACTTACCCCAAGTGGCGGCTGTTTCTGATGTTTCAGCTAAGGGGCCTGTGACTCTGATGGGGCCGTCGGTTCCTTTGTGAGTCCTTTGGTGGGCGGGTGCTCTAGAAAGCAGGTGCAGACAGTTTAGCATGCAGCGTGGGGATTCGGACGTGCCCGAGGGGGCCGCACCTGCACGCGGAAGGGAGCTGTCGGGCCGCCCAGCAGGCCCAGCCCAACCTTGCTTCCTTCCCGCCATGGGGAGCCGCAGAGCTCCAGTTACCCCAGATTGGAGCCGTGTGCGTGCGCCAGTCACTCACCACATGGGGCAGTCCTGGGAGGGGGCACGGTGCGGCCAGTGGGGCGGCGTTTTTATTAGAATGTTTTTGAGTGACTTGGTTTACTGGCTGACCTTCTGGAGAAATACAGGGTAGGGCTGTTCCCCTTTGTCTCTGACTCCACTCAACACCCCCCCACCATCTATGTAATATGTACATATGTGGGGGGGGGTGACACCCCTGTGTATGTAATATGTACATATGTGTGTGCAGGGATGACACCCTCCATGTGTGTAATATGTACATGTGGGGTGGTGACAGCCCCCGTCTATGTAATGTGTACATATGTGTGTGCAGGGGTGACACCCTATGTGTATGTAATGTGTACATGTGGGGGGGGGTGACACCCCCTGTGTATGTGATGTGTACATGTGTGTGTGGGGTGACAGCCCCCATCTATGTAATGTGTACATGTGTGTGCAGGGGTGACACCCTCTGTGCGTAACATGTACATGTGTGTGGGGTGATACCCCCCCACTGTATATGTAACGCGTACATATGTGAGAGGGGCTACACCCCACCGTGTGTAGCATGTACATGTGTGTGGGTGACACCCCACCATGTATGTAATATGTACATATGTGGGGCGACACCCCCACTGTATGTAACATGCATGTGTGTGGGAGTGGCTCCCCTCACCATGTGTGTAATGTGCACATGTGGGGGGCGCTGACACCCCCACCGTATGTAACATGTGTGTGTGTGGGAGTGGCTGCCCTCACCATGTATGTACTGCGCACATGTGGGGGGCGCTGACACCCCCACCGTATGTAACATGCGTGTGTGTGGGAGTGGCTGCCCTCACCATGTATGTACTGCGCACATGTGGGGGCGCTGACACCCCCACCGTATGTAACGTGTGTGTGTGGGAGTGGCTGCCCTCACCATGTATGTACTGCGCACATGTGGGGGCGCTGACACCCCCACCGTATGTAACATGTGTGTGTGTGGGAGTGGCTGCCCTCACCATGTATGTACTGCGCACATGTGGGGGGCGCTGACACCCCCACCGTATGTAACATGCGTGTGTGTGGGAGTGGCTGCCCTCACCATGTGTGTACTGTGCACATGTGGGGGGCGCTGACACCCCCACCGAGTGTGTAACATGCACGTGTGGGGGGTTCGATGGGGAACAAAGTGATATGCACATTAAGCTTTTCTTTCCCAGATTAAACACACTGGCTTCCTGAAACTTACATTACTTCACGTGTTATCTGTGCTGACCTGCTGTTTTCTTGGTGTGGTCTAGCCTTCCTTGATTTTCTGCGTGTTTTCAAATATTTATCAGTCGCATGGAGCTCCTTGGAGCAACAGCTTCTCAAAAATTTGAAACCCTGTATAATGTGAATTAAATCCTCATCTCATTTAATCCGGCCTCTCTCTTTCCCCTGCTGATTCATCCCGCTTTGATGATGGTAGGATCTCTTACAGAATCCATGGTCCAGTTGTGCTGTTCAAGCAGGACGGAGTCCCTGGAAAGCCAGACTTAGATGCAGACCAGTGCCGCTGAGGCCGTCCCCTTTGGGGCCAGAAGGACCCCTCTGGGTTGTTGTGAGTCGTTACGGGGTAGTCTGCAGCGGTGAGGAGCTTGACTCTGGCGTCAGCTCAGCCTGCTTTCAAATCCCAACTCTTCCTCTTTTCTTTCTGTTTGGGGAAATTCATTTCCTCAGTTTCAGTTTCCTCATCTGTAAAAAAGGGAACGCTTAGATGGTAAGGCTTCAGTAAGCATAAGCTGCTTCTGTTGTTGCTGGAAGAAAACCACAGCTTCTGTTATAAGGAAGAGAAAGGATCTTTGCTCACTCATTCTGGATTCAGGTGACTGAGCTGTTCCTATGGTCTTAGATGTCATCTAGCAGGAAATGTGCTTAACCAATAAAGAATGTCTGCGGAAAACCTAGAGAGACATCCTCCTTAGTGAGGAAGTGTGGAAACATTTCCTGTATAATCACGTCCACGACGCAGGACGCCCCGCTGGTGCCGCTGCCCTTCCCCGCGCTTCGCAGCCCAGCCCGTGCGTCAGTGGGGCGGGATGTGCAGATGACCACTGTGGAGAAGACCTAGGAGCATCTGGAACCTGGTATCTGGGAATAAAGCTAACAGCCACGGTCCATGTAAAAAGCTTAGGATTTGAACACATCCGTGAAATTTTAAAGAGTTTTGACCTGTATTGGGGCTCTTTATATAAATCATTTCACTCTGTCTTTTGAGGGAAGGAGTTACTTAGTTTTGTTTTTTCAATAATGTTTTTTTTTTTGCTGCACCTCGTGGCATGTGGGATCTTAGTTCCCCAACCAAGGATCAAACCCACACCCCATGCGTTGGGAGCATGAGTCTTAACCCCTGGACCACCAAGGAAATCCCGGAGAGTTTTAATTAGTGTAAAATTCCAATCCATAATGTATCACCTTTGTTGAGTATCACACTTTGCTGAGTATGGTTTTTTTTTTTTTTTTTTTTGTATCCAAAACTTGTTTATTGGGATGGTTTCCCGTTCATCTTGAGACAGGGTGCTTTTAGTGCTGCTTCCATCTGAAAGAGCATCCTTCTGTAAGCCTTGCTTTTCCTCCTGTGGGCTGGCAGAGGACAGTAGAGCAACCAACACACAAAACTACTGTTTGTGCGTGGCTAAAGACGGTGGTGGTTTTATAGCATCCTGGGCATTTTACATCCATGAAATAGGAATTGGGGCTCTGCACCAGGCGCTTCTTGTGTTTCCTCTTCTCCTCTTCTGGAGAGGGATGAAGAAGATCCTTTGCGAGAGGCATGTTCTCATGAGGAGGTCATCACCGCCGGAAAGGGCTGAGTATGGTATTTTAAATATATTTTTTAGGAATGTTGCACTGTTAGCCTGTCTTTAAGCCTGTCTCATATTTTGGGTTTTGAAAAGCATATCCGTTTCATTGATCTAAGGAGAATTACATAAGACAAGTAGTCACTTGGGCTCCAAGTGTCATAGGGCTTCTCAGCGTGTTTCCCAAATTCAGGGATGTAGCATTTCTGAGGTTTGCAGCACGTTTGTTAGATCAGGTACCGTGCTTCTCGCCTGCATCTCCACCAGCCCCAGGGTCTACCCTCTGAGCGCCATCCTTTTTCCTCCAATGTGGATCCATTGGCCAGTTGGATTCACTCTTGGCAGTGGTTCTGCCCATAACATCCTGTGTTAACATCAGATGTCTGCACTGATCCCCTAAAAAATAGCTTGGTGGTTGTGTGAAATAGAAACACACTCCAGACCGTTTCCGTGGCTGCAGACACCCCCGCGGTGTTCAGGTGCCTGCCTTCCCGCGGTGCTTGTCGTGTGTACCGGTAGATAGTCACAGCACGGAGGATGTGGGCTCAGCCAGCGGCCTCTATGTGTACGTCATCAAAGGTGATAAATGAGAACCCAGGCATGCCCCGGGGAAAAGGGAGACCCTGGAAGCTTCCGATACCACAAAGAAAGGAGTACTGATTGACTTTACTAAATAGAATAGTACAGTTTATGCAGATTATTTATAGAAAAGGAGAAGGATATACCTAGTGATATCATTCCTAAATTAGTCTTCAGTTTTTTTTTAATTTTTTAAAATTAAAAACTTATTATTTTTTTGGCCACGCTGAGTCTTTGTAGCTGCTTTCTCTGGTTGCAGAGGGTGGGGACGAGTCTGGTTGAGCTGTGCGGGGCTTCTCCTCGTGGGGGCGTCTCCTGCTGAAGACCACAGGCTCTGGAGCACTCGGGCTTCAGCAGTTGTGTTGCACAGACTGAACTGTCCCACAACATGCGGATCTTCCCAGAGCAGGGATCGAGCCCTGGTCCCCTCCATTGGCAGGTGGATTCTTAACCACTGGACCACCAGGGAAGTCCCAGGTTAACTTTTCAGTCCTGTGAAAATTGAGGCTGTAAGGACCTTAGGTGATCTATGTCTTGCTCACAGTGTGGGCCTTAGAGAAAATGTTAATTCTTTCTGGTTAGAAGATTATATTTACCAAAGCATATTCTGAGGAACACAAAACAGGTCTTTAGCAAGTATGGAAATGCCACTTTGTTTCCTTCCTGGAGGTTCCACCGGCATATTATTACCATATTAAAAAGTTTCAAGATGTCCTAAAATTAAAAAAGAAAAAACTCCTAACTCATGCAAAAAGGAAGTAGTTCTATAACAGAAGTGATACATTTTTATGTCACCTGGAATACACCTTGGAGAAACTAGCAGGCTCTCTTTTAAACCTTGACACTGTTCATTTAAATAGCTTCCCAGAGGCTATACATGGTTATCTTAAGAGTTGCATCTAAAAACTTGATCTAATCTTTGAAGCATGTAATTAATGGATGCAGAATGAAAATATGTATAGCAAACCTGTTCTGAGTTTTCAAATCTGTATCATTTTGCAAAATCAAATAGAGGATTTTATTTCGATTCTTGAAAATTTCTGACTAGTAAGATACAAGTCAGATAACCTGTATAAAATTTTCATACTGAATTAGGTATCTCTCGTTGACAGACCTAAAACATTACCCAAATAGTGCTTCTTACCTAGGTTCATTTTAGAGAACTGTGATATTATTATTAATATTACTTTTCATACTGTTCGTGGGGTTCCCGCAGCAAGAATACTGGAGTGGTTTGCCATTTCCTCCTCCGGTGGACCACATTTTGTCAGAACTCTTCATTGTGACCCGTCCATCTTGGGTGGCCCTGCACGGCATGTTTCACAGCTTCGTTGAGTTAATACAAGCACTTCTTTCATGACAAGGCTGTGATCCATGACACGGGAGCCTGGCATGGTGCATTCCACGGGGTCACAAAGAGTTGGACATGACTTAGTGACCGAACGACAACAATGCGTATTAAGTAATACAGTGGCTTTTAATAGTAACTACCAAAAAATTGGCTCACTGTCTCACCAGTGAGTTGTAGGATTTCCGGCCGTTTTTCTCCCACTCATTCAAACTCAGAAGATAGATTACTTTGTAGTTTTGAGATGAGTAGTTGAAAGCTGTAAAATTTTTGTACGTAAGACATCTTGACAGGCAGCAGTATCACTTTGAAAACTTACTGTAATTCACAGTGATCTACTCTTTTACTTAATAGAATGTTTCATCCTTGAGAGAGTAGTTTTCATTATGTTGGAGTTTTTTGCATTTTCAAAAATTCCAAAAATCTGCCTGGTTTGTTTTGTTTTGTTTTGTTTCCAAATAAACTTGCTTTTGAAACTTCCCCAGCGGTCCAGTGGTTAGGAATCCGCACTCCACTGCAGGGGCACAGTTGCCATCCCTGGTCAGGGAAGCTCCCTGTGAAAACAAAACTAATAAACTCACTTTGGGTTCGTGAAAATATGCATTTATTAAAGTAAGGTCAATTTAACTTGCTCCTAACAATTTTTTAGGTTCCTAAAATTTAGTTGTTCCATCCCTTTTCCAACATTTTTTCTAAAAGCTTTCCAGAATTCCATAGTAGTGAACTTTGTTTCAATTTGGGGGTTTTCTTTGATAGCTGCGTTGTAATCTTTTAGACTACTACTTCACTTCAGATACAGGTATATACATTTCTGTCTCCCTTTTGACCCAGATGGCTTCATGTATGTTTTTTTATCCTGTAAACTGTATGACATGAAATTTGCCCCTTTTAGGGGAAAAAAAGGGCATTTTTCTAAATCTCTGTAAAGACTTTTTTAAAGGCATAAAAACTACCATTTTACAGCCCCGCTAAAGAATTCTGATGTCTAAGCTAAACGCTTCATTGGTTACTGTACCGTGACAACCTGCAAATAAATTACAATCTTTGAAAAAGCAGTTCGGCTTTTCAGACCAGAAGTGTTAAGCAGTGAGTAGTGAGTCAGCAAGTACCTGCCAGTCCAGTAAGACTTAGAAATAAAGTGGGGCTACTGGATGCAAGCAGTTCATCTGCTTCATGCTCAGCCCAGTTAAAGCTATCAGAATGGGAAGGCTAGTCTGGACTGTGATTTCTATGAGCATTTGACAATAGCACAGTCCGTAGAGGAGAATTCATCCCAGTTGGACAAGTTCTTCTCTTTTATTCATTCTCATCTCACACTTGATCTGCATCGCATCCGTTTTGCTTTAATGGGAGTCTGTTTAGTACTTCTGATTCTCAGGTAGAACTGAGCACTTTCTCCTGTTTTTTGCCTTCATACAGTCGGTTCTTCCTTCTAAACAGATACTAACCAAGGTCTGTTACACGGCAGTGGTTTATTAAGGCATTTGCTAGTTACTTTTATTGTCAGGTAGTAGTCTTATTTATCTATGAGAACTGTCCTACATTCATGAAAAAAATCCATTTTGTTTGTCCCTAGAGGATATACACTGATCATTTCTGATTACCTGGCTAGTAAAAGTGGAACTTCTTAATCTATTATGCAGTTCTTCCTGTTTGCACAGAAGGAACTCATGTCCCACACTAGATTTGTTGATTGCATTATATTATAATGGAGCCTTATTCATTTCCTAGGTCTAGACACACTTCTCGATGGGGAAGAGACTGTAGGTCTGATTGTCCATTTCTATACAGTTTTCCAGTTACATGGCTAAACAGGTTTACATGACCAGCTTTTAGCCCCTGATCCTGTCCTCAGTGATACAGCTGTGGGGTAGAATCCATAGTTCTCTGTGGGTTTTCTCTTCGAGCCATACATTGGCTCTGGAGCCAGGCTACCTACTAAAGAGAATAAGCAGTACGTTGTGTTCCAAATCGGTGTACTGAGATCTGAAAATAATAGGCAAGGGTTACATGTATATGCTTAACCCCCTCATTATGTGAGTGCCCTCTCTGATTTCCTGGCAAAAGTTATTTAGGAAGTTTGTGAAAGTAGTAGAATATGAACAGTCATAGTGTTTCAGACATCTATCTCTTTATTCTCTTTTCTGTGTTCTTTTTTCTATTTTATACCCTTTACCCTTCCCCTTCAAAGGCTTTTCTTTATGTGAAAATCCTATGGACACCCAAATTGAAAAATTATGAAAAGATAGTCACAGGTAGTATAGGCCTTTGATGAATATTGAGCACTTTTAACAATTTTTTGATGAAACTGGTAGCGAAGAAGGACCTGTTAAAAATAGAGTGAAGGCATAAATTACCCCATACCAGGTCACAGGGAGGGCGGTGGGTTCCATGGGAAGAAGTCTATATCGTGCCTAGGACGCGGGAAGCCTCCGGGAGGCGTTGTGTGTCTGGGGCTTCCCAGGTGGGCCCCCCCAACACCCCCCTGCCGTGCCAGTGTATGAATATTGTTTTATCTTCCAGACTTTCTTCAGAATTCATTCCCCCGTTAGGTTGGGAAGTATTTGGCTAGACTCGGTTTTGATCACCTGCCAGAGGACTCAGCTCTGCCGCACAGCACCTGGACCGTGTCACGGCCAGGCCCTGAAGACCAGCCTCGTTTGGAGGGGGCCCCCGCACAGGGGGCGGCTGGAGAAGTGTGGGGATGGGGGGGTCACTGAAGGCCGAGGCTGCTGAGGACAGCGAGAGCCCTCAGTGCCGCCGGAGAGCACAGGGCGGCCTCGTGTGAAGGCTGCCTAGAGGGCCCGGGGCAGGACTGCACTCTGTGACCGCCTAGCCCTTCTTACCTCTGCAGTGTTCCTGCCCTCCAGAATCCTTTCTGAGCATTAAAATGAGTCTCTTTTGTATGGATTCTTTTTCTTTTTGCGATGTTTTAATTCATCCGTGGCTTTGAATGTTCCGTCTGAGTTTCCCAGATGGCTGGGTCCAGCATTAGACTCCACATGTCAGATGCAGAGCTGTTGCCTCTTGAGCCCTCTGTTCGTTGCCCTCTGAAGTAACCGTGAGGACCGGGGCTGCTGCTGCCTGTTGCTGCCCTTCCTTCTCCTCCCTGGCACCGCCCCCCCCCCCCCCCATACACACACCCCTTGTGTAAATGAAGTGAGCCCCTGAGACTTGCTTTGGTTGGTGAGGGGGGGAGTGACTCGCTCCAGGAGAAGCTTTCAGAGCTCGGGTACACACTTGGGTTCAGATAGCCTTTCTTTTTCTCTCACTTGTGGACTGGCAGGGTTCAGGGCTGGCGGCCAGGGTCATCCTATGTCCCAGGGTGGTTCTGCTCAGTGATTGTGCCAGGCGTCCCTGCCCGTCCAGGATGGACATGTAGCACGAGCAAGATACTGGCATTTGCGTTCATCTCTAGCGGTTGGGAGTGGTTTCTGCAGCACACCCACTGTATTGGACTTAATAACCTTCCTCCCAAATGTGGCCCTTGGCCCCCTGTCCTGTTTATTGTCAGTTTTCTTTTGTCATTTATTTTTGCTCTTTTCAGTTCAGTTGCTCAGTCGTGTCCAACTCTGTGACCCCAGGGACTATATCCCAGAGCCTACTCAAACTCACGTCCATTGAGTCGGTGATGCCACCCAACCATCTCATCCTCTGTCATCCCCTCCTCCTCCCGCCTTCAATCTTTCCCAGCATCAGGGTCTTTCCCAATGAGTCAGCTCTTCACATCAGGTGGCCAAAGTATTGGAGTTTCAGCTTCAGCATCAGTCCTTCCAATGAACACTCAGGACTGATCCCTTTAGGATGGACTGGTTGGATCTCCTTGCAGTCCAAGGGACTCTCAAGAGTCTTCTCCAACACCAGAGTTCACTGCATCTCTTCTTACCATTCTCTACAGTCTGGCTTTGTTCCACAGTCGTAATTGTGTGAATATGTTCTGCTGTAATGAAATCTGACTTGTTGAGACGTTTGAGGCCTCTCAGACCTGAGGGTGAAGCTTTGCCAGTTCCCTCACACAGTTCCTCTGGGGCGCAGGTAGGCACCCCATCTTCTGGTATGAGGAGGAGCATCTGTGCAGTGTGCAGGCACATGAGGAGGGACGTGGGGACTCTTGAAGAAAGAGCCGACGGTTCTCATTTAGCCCAACACAGTCATCAGCTGGGGAGCGTCAAAGCCAGCCTTGTCCAGTAGGACTTCTGTGATGAGAGAAATGTCCTGTGTTTCATATTTACAGGGTCACCGCTAGCCGCATGTGGCTATAAGAGCACTTGAAATGCAGCTGAGGAACTGATTTTTAAATTTAAATAGCCAGTGTGACTAGAGGCCGCTGTATTAGACAACGCAGTAAGGCTCTAGAGCAACACTGGGGTGACATAATGTTAGGTGAAAAATGCAGGGTATGAAAGTATATATTCGTATTTAATATGTAGAAGTGATGAAAGCTTTTAAGTTCTGTGTGAAAATAGTCACATAAACACTGACGCTCATACCACTATATTAACAGTGAACTGTAGTAGAGTGGAGAAATTGTATATGTCTGCTCTTCTGTTTACATATTTTAAAAAATCCTTTAAAAAAATTTATAGGAAAAATATGTATTATAAATTTGCGCGTAAAGAAAAGGGCTCTGAGACCCTAAAAGAATGCTTCAGCAAGTGAATATTTGCTTGCGCAGAGCTGCGCAAGATTTACACTTGGCCCGAAGAAGCCGGGTTTACGGCTCTTTGCGGTCTGCTGCTCTCTGATCAGCTGTGCTGTGACACACGTCAACTGAGAAGAGAGCCCACAAGTAACACGAACGTTCCGTGTCAGAAAGAGAGCGTGCTTTTCGAAATAATTTTTATGAGTTTTTGAGCAAACCTAAAAATACGTATGTCACCAAAAAAAGAAGGGATTTGGGGGGAGTACCTTAGTATGTTTTACTTGCTGCTGGTGTCTTTTCTGCTTGAGGCTGAGGAGGCTGAGCTGCAGAGTGTCTCCTGTAGCTGTCTAAGGACCCTGACGGGAGCTGCCTTTGAATTGTTCTCATCCCTGTTGGTGGTGTTACAAAGAGTGTAAGAGACGGCCACTGTTTCTTACAGCATTGTTACATGGGGAGGAAATTTTGAAAGGTCAGTGAACTTCTTCAGACCTACCACCTCAGCACCAACAGCCCTGCAGGGGGAAAAAAAACTGCTTCATCATTAAATTACTCATTTGAAGATTGTGGCATTACCAAGTTTTGTCTGGCAGTTTGTTGAAAAAGTTCTTATGTAATGACTTAGGTACTTAGATGTGTTTTCCTTTCTCCTAGATAGAGAAATCATCTGGGACTAATTATATCACTCTGAAAACACTTGGACCAGATAATTAAAGAATTAAATGCGTTCATTTTTAGGAGTCAGTTTGTTGTTCTAGTTCCCGTAGGTGTCACAGGCCCCAGGGCCCTGACTGCTGGAGATGGAGGGTGAGGCCGGGTTTCTTGTGTGGGGGGCGGGGGTGGCGTGGGAGTGAGCGGGGCTTGACGGACCCCCCCCCCCCCCCCCCACACACACACACACACTCCACCAGGCTCATATTAATAACTTGGCCTGGAGGCGCTCGTCAACCCCCAAGTCTTTGGGGGGTGATGTTCATTCACTGCCGGGACTATTTTTAATTCTAGAGCCCTTGAAACACGTGGAAACAGTACAGTAGGCCGCACAAGGAAAGTGGTGTGTGCTGAGCGCCTGCGTCTGTACTGCTGGGGACAGTGTGCCTAACAGTGCCTCTGCGCGCCGTCCAGACCGCGGGAACCGGCCGACGGGTCCATGGCGCTTCTGCGGCTGCGCGTGGCTCAGAACACGGGAGACGGGGCGGACGGGTCCATGGCGCTTCTGCGGATGCGTACAGCCCAGAACACGGGAGACGGGGCGGACGGGTCCATGGCGCTTCTGCGTCCATTATCTGCACTCCGCCACCTGAGCTCTTGGCAGTCCCATTGGAAGTTGTGCTAGAGACCAGACTGTTCCTCACAAAAGCAAAGACTCTGCTATGACTAGAACTAGGTTATTGTAAATGAAGGTGATGTCATCGTTTTTTGTTTTTAAGGATAGTGAGGAAATTTAGTATTTTTTGTACTAAAAGCCTAACGTATTTTACATTATTACTGTTCTTCACATAGTCATATTAGTGAAGAGTCCTGTAAGCGTAAGCAGTTGACAAGGGGAGTTTACAGTAATACCACCTTCCCTTGGTAGGACATTTCGTGAAATGCAGAGGCCACGAGTGCTTGGAGGCGTTTCTCACTGGCTCATTGCAGCAACCTTGTGAGAAGTCAAGAGGTCGGGAGCAAGGAATTACTGTTCTCTTTTACGGATAAGTTATGGGCCCCAAACCTACGCTGGTGCTCTTTCCACTCGTCTGTCTTGCCTTTGAGAATTAAAGAAGGCACATCCTTCCATGGACATTTGATTAGCTATATATATATATATATATAGGTTTCAAACCATTTAAAATTTAAAGTAAAAAAGACAAAAGAAATTCTAAAATGAGACTATCATTGTTGGACCTTTAAAATTATCATTTATTCAGCCCACTCTTTAGGATCAGTTCAGTTCAGTTCAGTCGCTCAGTCGTGTCCGACTCTTTGCGACCCCATGAACCGCAGCACACCAGGCCTCCCTGTCCATCACCAACTCCTGGAGTTCTCCCAAAGCCATGTCCATTGAGTCAGTGATGCCATCCAGCCATCTCATCCTCTGTCGTCCCCTTCTCCTCCTGTCCTGAATCTTTCCCACCACCAGGGTCTTTTCAAATGAGTCATCTCTTTGTATCAGGTGGCCAAAGTATTGGAATTTCAGCTTCAATATCAGTCCTTCTAATGAACACCCAGGACTAATCTCCTTTAGGATGGACTGGCTGAATCTCCTTGCAGTCCAAGGGACTCTCAAGAGTCTTCTCCAACACCACAGTTCAAAAGCATCAATTCTTTGGCTCTTAGCTTTCTTTATAATCCAACTCTCACATCCATACATGACCACTGGATGGTTTAGGTTAATTTTGTGTGGGAGAAAGATGCTCAAGATAATTTGAAGGTTCTTGGTTCTTTTTTTCTCAGTGTAAACCTTTGTAGAAGAAAAAGTTGGGAAAATGAGGCAAAACAGCCTTTGAATATATACTGTTGTGTTTTTTCTTTTTTTTAGAGAATTTTAACTAAATGTAATTTACCTTCACGCTAACTAAACTTCATGTTCTGGAATAAGTGTGAAGGTGAACAGACAGAGTTTGGCATTTTGGTATTTGCCAGCTGTGTTCTTGAATTTGCCAGGTGAATGATAAGTGGATTTTGCATATGCTTGTCAGCTCCGGGCATAAAAAGCCATAAACATGGTTAAACATGTAACTTTCAGTTCAGAACTAGAATATCAAGGCTTCCATTGGGTCAAATGTTTGCTCCTCTGCCAAAGGCTTGCAGCTTAGGAGAAGGGAAGCTTAGTTAACAGCCCAGTATTTGTACCTGGGTCACCTGTTAACAGTGCAGGTTCACAGCGAGGAGCTTCGGGAACGTTCAGGCCTGCCGTCGTGGTGCTGGCGTGCTTCTGTCTCAGACCCTTGCTGCCAAGGTCCTCTCCCCGGTGCGGCCCAGGTGACCACGTAGTCTGATGCCCCTGACACGCCAGCCTTTCCTCTCTCTCCTTCAGTCCTCTGAGTCTGTTCTGTGTAGACAGTAAGAGCAAACTATAACCCCTAATGACTGTAAGGATATGGGCAAGTTAAAATTTCTCTGAAATCAACTATTGAACACATTATAGCAAGAACCTCTTAGGGGTAATGATGCAAGGTTTTAACTGGCTTTGATGAGATTCTGAGCATTCAGTCTGTTTTGCTTTATTTTGTCTCTCACCTCCTTCTTGGTTCCTTCCCCCTGGCTAACTCTCTTAATGACAACAGAGAGAATCCCACAACCATGTTTTAAAGTAAACATAGTACACTAAAACGGTTTTTTTGTTTTAATCGGTCTTTACAGTGAACCGAGTCTGTCGTGTGAATTTTTAAAGTCTTTATGCATTTAAATAATGGGGAAAAGCCTTCCACCAAGTTGTTCGCAGTGAAACAGATTTTTAGAAGTTCTCTGGCCAAGACAATTAGTATACCGTTTGTTAATGATGTTCTTCTGATTCCACTGTACTGTGGGTCTGATGTATATTGTTGGATTCAGTTTCCTGAACCTTTGTTTAGAATTTTTTGCATCTGTGTTCATGAGCCATAGTGGTCTGTAATTTAGTTACAATGTCTTAGTCTGGGTTTGAGAATAATACTGGCGTCTAATGTGATTTGGAAAGTAATATCTCCTCTTTAGTTTTTGAGAACAGTTTATATAGATTTGGCATTGTACTTTCCTTAAATATCCGGTAGAATTTACCTTTGAAGCCAGCTGGGCCTGGAAGTTTGTTTGTGGGAGAGTTTTAAACCGTAAACCCAGTTCCTTTTATAGGTACAGGGCTATTCATGCTGTTTCTTCTTGGGTGAGCTTTGGAGCTTTGTGTTTTCAAGGAATTTGTCCATTTCATCTGCATTCATTTTATTTCATTTATTGGTGTGAAGTTTTTTTCTAACATCGTCTTGTTATCTTTCTTATATCTGTAGAGTCTGCAGGGACCTCACCTCCCTCATTCTTGATATTGGTAGTTATGTCTTCTCTCTTTCCTGAACAGTCTGGCTGAAGGTCCATTTTGTTGTCTAAAAGAACCAGCTTTTGATTTCGTTCTTTTTCCATTTTCTGTTTCTTTGGTTTCTGCCCTCGTCTTTTATTTCTGCTCCCATCTTTTATTTCCCTCGTCTGCTTAGCTTAGGTTTCACTTGCTCTTCTTTTTCAAATTTCTTAAGATGAGAATTGAGGTCATCAATTTGAGCCTTTTTTTTATATAGGCTCTTTGTGCTAAAAATACTTCCCCTAAATACTGCGTTAGTGGCAACCTATTGATACGTTGTGTTTTTATTTTCATTCAATTTAACATACTTTCTAATTTCTCCTTTGATTTCTTGTTTACCCTATTGGTTATTTAGAAATATGTTCTTTAGTTCTCAAATAGTTGGGGAATTTTCCAGACATCTTTCTATTATTAATGTGTAATTTAATTCCATGGTCAGAGAATATACTTTATATGAGTCGAATCCTTTTGTTGCAACTTTTTCTGTGGTCCAGGATATAGCCTGTCTTAGTCCATCCTAAAGGAGATCAGTCCTGGGTGTTCATTGGAAGGACTGATATTGAAGCTGAAACTCCAATACTTTGGCCACCTGATGCGAAGAGCTGACTCATTTGAAAAGACCCTGATGCTGGGGAAGATTGAGGGCAGGAGGAGAAGGGGACGACAGAGGATGAGATGGTTGAATGGCATCACTGACTTGATGGACATGGGTTTGGGTGAACTCCGGGAGTTGGTGATGGACAAGGGAGGCCTGGCGTGCTGTGGTTCATGGGGTCGCAAAGAGTCGGACACGACTGAGCAACTGAACTGAACTGAACTGAGGTCAAGGTGGTTGGTAATGTTTTTTGAGTCCTCTATAGACGGCCTTCCTGATTTTCTGTCTCCTGCTTCTTTCAGAGACTGAGAAAAGGGATACTGAAATCTAGCATACTTGTGGATTTGTCTGTTTCTCTTTGTAGTTCTGTCAGTTTTATTCGTGTATTTTGGAACTCTGCTATTAGAAATATTTTGATGAATTGACCCCTTAATCATTATGAGATCTGCTGTGTCAGATATTAATGTAAACACTCTGGTTTCCTTTTCATTCATGTTGGCATGATATGTCTTTTCCCACCCTTTTACTTGTAACCTATTTGTGTCTTTACTCTTAATCTAGCATTTTTAGCATTTTTTTTTTATAATTGGGTCTTGCTGTTTTAAAATCCCATCTGACCATCTCTGCCTTTTAATTGGTTGTTTATGCCATTTAAATCTATTATGGTTATTAACGGGTCTTTTATCACAGTCTGTCTTCAAGAGATATTATACCATTTCATATGATGTATAAGTACCTTATAATACTGTTCCATTTCCCCACTCCTGGTCTTTATGCCGTGACTGTCATACATTTTACTTACACATATGTTATAAACCTCACAACGTGTCCTTACCTTTGTTTCTGTTAACCGTCCTGTTATCTTAATTCCCTGACCAGGAATTGAACCTGGGCCCCCAGCAATGGAAGCATGGAGTCCTGACCACTGGACTCACAGAAAAATCCCTCAGTTACCTTTCTTTTTTTTTTTCTTTTTGGCTGCATCACTGTGTGGGCTTTTCTCTAGTTGCAGCGAGTGGAGGCTAGTCCCTGGTTTCGAGGCACTGGCTCCTCCCTGCGGCAGCTTCTCTCGTTGCGGAGTGTGGGTTCTAGAGCACAGGCTCAGTTGTGTGCATAGACTTAGTGGTCCCGCGACGTGTGGGATCTTCCCCAACCAGGGATCACACCCGTGTCCCCTGCGCAGGCGGGCGGATACTTAACTGCAGGACCACCGGGGAAGTCCTCCTCCTCCTCCATTTTAAATATCTTAATAATATCTTAATAATGTTTAAATATCTTTTAAAGATATTTAAGTAACAAGACAATTTTAAGTTCCTGTCTGTGGTGCTCTTGTTCCTTTGTGTGCATTCACATTTGTTCTGTTCTTTTTCCTTCTGCCAAAAAGACTGCCTTTAACATTTCTCTTAGGGCAGGATTGCTGGTGATGCTGTCTTTCATCTTTTTCATGTCTGAAGAAGTCTTATTTTTCAACTTCACTTTGAAATACGCTTTTGTTGAGAATTCTCAGTTGACAGATTTTTGTGTTGTTGTTTCAGTACTTTAAAGTTTCTGCCCTGTTATCTTCTCATTTGCATTGTTTCCAACCATCTGATGTCATTCTTATCTTTGTTCTGTTCTCCCTAATGTGCTCTGCACCCTCCACCACTAAGATTTTTATCACTGGTTTGAATAGTTTCATTATGTGTTGATGTCTGTGTGTTTCTTGTGCTTAGAGTTTATTGAACTTTGTGGATCTGCATGTTTTGGTTTTGATCAAATTTGGAAAAAATTTTGGCCATTATTTCTTCAAAAACTTTTTTTCTGTCCTTCTCTCTTTTCCAATATGTAATTGTAATATGTAACAATTCTCTCTTCCAATATATAGTTTTCTTAAAGTTATCACATGGCTCGCTAAAACTGTTAATTTTTAAAAATTTTCTTCCTCTCCATATTTCGTTTTATATAGTTTTTGTGTATGTGTGTGGTTTAAGATTCAGTAATCTTTTCTCCTCAAATGTCTAATTTGCCATTAGTTCCATCCTATATTTTTAATCTCAAACATTGTAGTTTTTATCTTTAGATATTTGATTTTTATCTTTTTGAACTTATGGAATATAGTCATAATTTCTGTTTTAAAGTCTTTTTCTCCTTATTGTAACTGTTGTGTCAATTCTGGATTGGATTCAGTTAATTTTCCTCCTCATTTCCACTCCCTTTGTGTTCCATTTCTTTGCATGCCTGCTAATTTTTTTATTTTTTGGCCACACTGTGCAGCTTGTTGGATCTTAGTTCCCTGACCAGGGATTGAACCTCGATCCTCAGCAGTGAGAGTGCAGAGCCCTAACCTCTGGGCCTCCAGGGAATTCCCACATGTCTGCTAATTTTGATTAGGTGCCAGATGTTGTAAATTTTATCTTCTTGGGCGGTGGATATTTTTGCATTCCTGTGAATTCCTTGAACTTTGTTCTGGGGCCTTAGTGAAAATAATTGGAAGCAGTGTGATCTGTGGGGCCTTGAATTTTAAGACGTACTAGGCAAGTCCAGAGCAATGTTTACTGTAGGGCTAGTGACTCCCCGTTACAGAGTCGAGACCCCCTGAACCCTCTACCTGATGTGGCCCGACCTGTGAGGTTTTCCAGCCCCGAATGGCAGCAACCAGCAGCGTCCCCGGCCATGCTGAGCCCTGGGCCTGTCTCCGCCGTCCCTCCGTGATCCTTTCTTGTGCACCAGCTGGGTCCTCGCTTGCATGCCCCGATTAACACTCTGCTGAAGGTGCGGGAGCAGCCCTCTGCCAGTGTCTGATGTTTTCCTCTGGGCAGCGTGCCCCTCTCGGGTGCATTTTCCCTCTATCTTCAGCTGCCGTACCTTCTCTCACCTACTTCCTAGAACCACTGCCTCAAGTCTCCGCGTCGTCTTGGGGTACCTTCCTTGGATGAGTACTGACTTGTCCACCTGCTTCAGGGGGTGTCCTGAATTGAATGTATTGTTTAATTGATGATCCGCCTGGCATCCTGAGATCCACATGTGTTAAAAGAATTTTGGAAGATGTTTTAATTTTGAGAGTCAGCTGGAAAATTTTAGCAAGTAAAAACATAGAAAATCTTTGCTTTATCTAGTTTTTATAATTCAGAAAAGATAGCATGGTAGAGAAGATTTTAGAAAGTCGCAGAAGACATATGACTGTGTGTGCACGGTCAGTCGTGTCCAACTCTTTCTGACCCCGTGGACTGTAGCCTGCTAGGCTCCACTGTCCATGGAATTTTCCAGGGAAGAATACTGGAGTACATTTTCATTTCCTACTCTAGAGGATCTTCCTGACCCAGAGATCAAACCCGCAGCTCTTGTGTCTCCTGTGTTGGCAGGTGGATTCTTTACCACTGTGCCACCTGGGAAGCCCAGAATATATTAACTTAGTGATACATTAATCTAGTAACATCATCCTGTGGTGGATTTAAGCATATTTTGTTTGTATTTAATGTATGTAACATCTAATATGTAGTTCTAGATAAAATGCAGAAAGCTGAGTCTTAAATTTTTGGTAAGGAGTGTCTGTCTTTCTGGCTTGATGCTCTTACTAGAAATAACTACTCATACATTTTTTAAGTCATATTTGGTAGCCCTCTGATTATCTGCTAAAATTCATATAAAAGCTGATCCAATGAGATTTACCTATCACTGTTAGTTTTCATTTTCTAGTGGCATAAATTAATCAGAACTCTAGCATAAAGAATATTATGACTTAATAAAGCCATTGTTAGATTAGTTTGACATGTTGAAAGTGTTAATTTAGTGGGAAAAGCTATTAAAAGAGTGGCATGTATCACAAGTGGTCAGAGAGTCAAAGAGGAATGGTTCACTTGGATTTTTTTTTTCAAAAGATCAATAATTTATATCTATACATAATGCTACCTTTTTTCTCTCTTATTTTTGTAGGTTCTGCTGGAGACTTACATTTGGCCTCGATGTGAAATTAAAGTAGAAAATCATATCTACATGTATGTTAATATCAGGATGTTGATGATTCATTGGTCATGCCTGCAGAGGGAAATTCAGTTGTAGATGGCTGACTGCCAGCAGAAATAAATGCTTACCCTAGATGTCCAGCATCTCTCCTTTTTACTGGAGTGAAAATCCCCTCCAGACACCAACAGAACATCACTGCAGAAAATGCTTCGCATTTTAAGGATGTCAGCCACCTAAGTTCATGCGCCCTGTCTGTACAGTTGCTGTGGACGGTTTACCATCTGAAAGCTCCTCCAGCTCTTACCCAGGCCCCGTATCTGTCTCTGAAATGTCTCTGCTTCATGCTTTGGGTCCCGTGCAGACCTGGCTGGGACAAGAGCTAGAGAAATGTGGCATTGATGCCATGATTTATACCCGATACGTCCTCAGTCTTCTGCTGCATGACAGCTATGACTACGACCTGCAGGAACAGGTATTTACATACTGTAAATGTTTTGTGAAAGCTCATGATTGTGTCTGCATGTCTGCGTTTTCCTCCCGAGAGTGCTTTCGTAATCTGGAGCAGGTAGATGGCTGTGGTCCAGAAACTTTTAAGCTGATAGCAGAGTACAGATGAGCAAGTCACCGAGCACACTGTCTGGTTCAGTCACTGTCTCTGAGACTTTCTTGACGTCCTGGCACAGACTCGATCTTGTCACGGATGGTAGTAGTTAGATGACCTGCTGCCTGGGAGTAGCACTGCTCCAGAATGTTGGTTTAGGAAAATGAGACATTATGATTACATGTTTTAATCATTGTGTCTGTTAACACTCCTTAACATTTCAAAGTTTAATATTTCATCTCCAACAGTCACGATAAGCTGGTTATTAATCCAAGTGTGTGTTTTGAACCAGGAGACTTAAAATTTTGGTAAAGCATATAACCTGAAATACTCAGTGGATATGAATTTGAGCAAACTCTGGGAGATAGTGGAGGACAAAGGAGCCTGGCGTGCTGTAGTCCATGGAGTCACAAAGAGTGGGACATGACTAAAATGACTTAAGTGAGCCATTATACACTTTACTTGACTTAGGTGTATCGGTGAATAAAGCAAGCAAATCCGTGTTCTTGACAAAGATCTCAGCTTTGGTCTCACTCACCAGGAGAAGCTGCTGAGTGTGAGGCTTGCTGAAAGGGAAGCAGCGCTCTCACCACCGAGCGGGTGGTTTCTGAGTGACTGCGGGGCACAGATTTCACCTAAAAGGGAGTGGCTGGGGACTTCCCTGCTGTTCCGGTGGTTAGGACTCTGCGCTTCCACTGCAGGGGCCACAGGTTCAATCCCTGGTTGGGGAACTAAGATCCCACATGTGGCGAGGCGCAGACAAGCCAAAAAAAAGAGCTGAGTGTTTTGTGGGCAGTTTTTAGTTGCTGTTTTAAACCATTGTTAGGAACTCTGAACGCAGGAACAGAGTTTCATTGACAGAAGAAACTGGCTTTGATGTTCCAAACCACAGAGGAGTCTTGTAAATACAGGGGGTTTCGCAGCAAGCCCAACACTTGTCCTGCGTTAGTTGTGCAGAGTGTTCTTCACTGCTGGTGTTCGCTCGTTCCTTCTACATTTTCCTTGCTTCCAGATTGGTTACCGGCCTGTCTGGTGACAATTGGGTCAAGTAAGGTTTAGAGGGGGTTGACCTGTAAAAACCTAATCCTCAGAAAATGTTTTATTTTGGTGGTCAATAGTTTGTATAATTTTCTTGCCGAAGCTCTGTTATTTTCCTTCATCTTTCCAGTAAATGTAAATATATTTTTTTAGGGGCAAGTAAAATGTTAAATCTACCAAATAGAGTGGAGATCTGTTCAAGAAAATTAGAGATACCAAGGGAACATTTCAAGCAAAGGTGAGCACAATAAAGGACAGAAACGGTATGAACCTAACAAAAGCAGAAGGTATTAAGAGGTGGCAAGAATACACAGAAGAACTGTACCAAAATGGTCTTAATGACCTGGATAACCGTGATAGTGTGATCACTCACCTAGAGCCAGACATCCTGGAGTATGAAGTCAAGTGGGCCTTAGGAAGCATGACTGTGAACAAAGCTAGTGCAGGTGATGGAATTCCAGAGAAGCGATTTCAAATCCTAAAAGATGATGTTGTAAAAGTACTGTACTCAATATGCCAGCAAATTTGGAAAACTCAGCAGTGGCCACAGGACTGGAAAAGATCAGTTTTCATCCCAATCACAAAAAGCACTGCACAACTGTACACATTTCACATACTAACAAGGTAATGCTCAAAATCCTTCAAGCTAGGCTTCAACAGTATGTGAACCAAGAACTTCCAGATGTACAAACTTGATTTAGGAAAGGCAGAGGAACCAGAGATCAAATTGTCAACATTTGTTGAATCATAGAAAAAAACTAGATAATTCCAGAGAAACATCTATTTCTGCTTCATTGACTTCACTAAAGCCTTTGACTGTATATATCACAACAAACTGGAAAATTCTTAAAGAGATGAGAATACCAGACTACCTTACTTGCCTCCTGAGAAACTTGTATGCAGGTCAAGAAGCAACAGTTAGAACCAGACAGGAACAACAAACTGGTTCATAATTGGGAAAGGAGTACATCAAGGCTATATATTGTCACCCTGCTTATTTAACTTCTATGCAGAGTACATCATGTGAAATGCCGGGCCGGATGAAGCACAAGCTGGAATCAAGATTGCTGGGAGAAACATCAATAACCTCAGATGGGCAGATGACACCACCCTTATGGCAGAAAGTGAAGAAGAACTAAAGAGCCTCTTGATGAAGGTGAAAGAGGAGAGTGAAAAAAGAAAAGCTGGCTTAAAACTCAGTATTCAGAAAACTAAGATCATAGCATCTGGTCTATCACTTCATGACAAATAGATACGGAAACAATGGAAACAGTGACAGACTTTATATTCTTGGGTTCCAGAATCACTGTGGATGGTGACTGCAGTCATGAAGTTAAAAGATGCTTGCTTCTTGGAAGAAAAAGCTATGACAAACCTAGGCAGCATATTAAAAAGCAGAGACATTGCTTTGCTGACAAAGGTCCATCTAGTCAAAGCTATGGTTTTTTCAGTAGGCATGTATGGACGTGAGAGTTGGACCATAAAGAAGGCTGAGCACCAAAGAATTGATGCTTTTGAACTGTGGTGTTGGAGAAGACTCTTGAGAGTCCCTTGGACTGCAAGGAGATCCAACCAGTCCATTTTAAAGGAGACCAGTCCTGAATGTTCATTGGAAGGGCTGATGCTGATGCTGAAGCTCCAATACTTTGGCCATTTGACGTGAAGAATCAACTTATTGGAAAAGACCCTGATGCTGGGAAAGATTGAGGGCAGGAGGAGAAGGGGTTGACAGAGAATGATACAGTTGGATGACATTATCGACTCAATGGACATGAGTTTGGGCAAAGTCCTGGAGACAGTGAAGGACAGGGAAGCCTGACATTCTGCTGTCCATAGAGTCACAAAGAGTCAGAACCGACTGAGCGACTAAACAATGAGCAACAACCAAAGTAGAATTATTCTTTCCAGAAGTGAGGAAGGTGTTTCTGTTAACTCAGAAATCATATACTTCAATTGTAAATATATACTCATATGAAACAAGTCAAAGTATTTAAGTGTTAAATGCTATAGGACATTGAAAGGGATAAAACGTAGGACTGCTGCTGAGATTACAGTTGAGCACTTACGTGATCAGACTTGTTTGTGAACCTCCTCTGAGTTCTTTCTTCGCCGTAGGGAGTTGGGGACAGGGGTCCTGGCCGCTGTCAGCGTGCTGCATGTTTGCTCCTCCCTGTTCTGGTTCATGTTTAGGACACAGGACGTATAAAGGTCAGTGGAAACAGCATGTCTAGAATTACAAGGGGAATCCACCAGGAGCCAAAAGGATCCTGAAATTCTTTCCTGCTCACCCCAGGCTAGCACAGTTCCCGTAAGTCTCGTGCTGATGGGGAAGGTCATATTGGAAATGCCCTTTCATAGGAGAGGACCCAAGGGTCAGCCAGCCTCTCGGTAACTTTTCTGAGCCTCAAGGAGGAGGATGTGGCAGGGAGTCAGGGCAGGGAGCCACGGGAAGGTGCTGAGCTGACCTCCTGTGGCTCAGACTCTGCCCAGGAGGCATGCTCGAGAGCCCGCTGTAGGCAAGGGGGCGTGCCGCCTCCCTGGTCCCTGGGTCACACCCAGGGTGGCCTCACCTCCCCCATCCATTGGAGATCAGGTGACTCCACTTTGGGGGTGTTTGTTTCCTCACCCCTCAGTCCTTGAAATTAGCCTGACCTTGCAAGTGACTAGTTTTAGGATCCTGGCTTCAACTACTGGCCTTATTTGTCATGATGAATTCATGGCTTTTCTCAGTTTGGGTTAAAAGAAACAGAGAGCTCCTGAGGTCTAAGAAACAGGTCTGTACTTGTCCCAGCATCCCCGGACAAAGGGGTAGGAAGTGCAGCTGATCAGGCCCTCATCCAGGTCGAGGCTGACAGGCAGCCAGAGTGAAGTGTAAGCCTCTGATCTGGGCAGGGCTGGGAGCACCGTTGTGGCATCAGCTGATGACTGTGTAGTCCTGGACAACAGCCGCCTTCTAATATGTAGATACTGTAGTTGGTCACAGTCATTTTACTTTCACAAAGTGTTCTTTTTTTTTTATCTTTTTGGTTAAGATTACCATATTCTGATAAACGTATGCTTAGATAAACCAAGTATTCATTATAACCGCTTTTACCTGTAAATATAAACCACTTTTCTAATCCATCCCTCAAGGCCCAGGTCACCTTTCTCTGTGAATGCACTTCTGACAATTCCTGATGAAAACAATATCGTTGTTTTCCAAACTTGACCATATTTCTGCTCTTCATTATGGTTATTTGAATGTGTCTTTCCCAGTAATTTATAAGATGTTTAATGCCAGAAATCATATAATCATCTTAAAAATTTTTTAACTTATTTTTTTAAAATAATTTCAAACATCAGAAGAATTTAGAAGAATAGGGCAAAGAATTTCAGTCAGCCCCTATTGCTAACATTTTCCCACTTTCTGCTTATTTCTCCCCTCTCCTTTTGATGCCCATCTCTCCTACATGAATCAGCATATGATTTATTGATTGCATCTTCTCTAAGCCATAGGACAATTATAAAATCTGGGAAATTAACTCCAACACATTATGACCTAGTGTACTGTTGAGATTCAGTGATGTCCTCCATTGTAATTTTTTCCCTCGCCTAGGATCATGCATTGACTTTCGTGGTCATGTCTCTCTGTAATTTTCTTTAACCTGGAGTGGTTCCTCATCTTTCCTTTGTGTCTCATGACGTTGACATTTTTGAGGCGTACAGACCAGTTATCTTGCAGAGTGTCCCCTATTGTGGGTGCGTCTGTTTCCTCCTGTTTAGAGTGCACGTGGGCCTTAGGGCAGTAGCATCACGCAGGCGAAGAGCTTCCTTCTTGGTGCGTCACGGCGGACAGCGCGTGACAGCAGTCTGTTTGGTTCTTGTCGACGCTGACTCTGGTTGCGCCGGCGGCCGCCAGGTTTCTGCACGACGACGCTGAGCACCTTGCTGCGTGGTTTTCAGGCCACCTGTCCAGGGGAGACTTTATGAGTTTACCGTCCAGGATGGCTCCCACCTGGATCCACTGTCACTCTGTCACGACACGGTGATTCTTTCTGTGACTCAGTTATGCCCCGCTCCTTCAGTCGTCAATGTTCTGCTTGCAAGTGCCTTCATCTTGTTAGCGTTGGTGCCCCTGTGGTATAGAGAATGAACCGCAGGCCGCTTCCCACCACGTCTTGAATTGGTTTACTTTTTAAAAGAGGGTATTTGTGTATTTACTTGTTTAGTTTGCTGTTTATTTGGCTTGTCTTAGCCTCAGTCTTTCTTTGACCACCACATTTAAAAAGAAGCCTTCCATTCTCAGCCTTCTTTTCTGCTTTATTTTTCTTCATAACACTTGTTTAACCAGTGAAGTTGCTCGGTTGTGTCCGACCCTTTGCGACCCTGTGGATTGTAGCCTACCAGGCTCCTCCATCCATGGAATTTTCCAGGCAAGAGTACTGGAGTGGGTTGCCATTTCCTTCTTCAGGGGATCTTCCCGACCCAGGATTGAACCCAGGTCCCCCACATTATAGGCAGACACTTTACCGTCTGAGCCACCAGGGAAGCCCGTAATACTTGTTATACCCAGAATTGTAGGATTATTTGCCATGCTTTCTGTTTATTTGTAAGTCTTCTCTGCTGGAATATGCAGTTCACAAAGTTGGGGAGCTTGCCTGCCATGCTTTCTGCTGTATTCATAGCCCTTGAGACAGTTCGTGGGATGTAGGAGAGGCTCAGATATTTATTAAAGAAATGAACGGACCTGCGCTTCTTTGTCAGGCGTGTGACTTGTGTGGAGGGGGGTTGTGGTGGAGGTGAGCGCAGAGGCCGAAGCTGCACACTGGGGCCGCCCTTCGGAGAAGTGACTGAAGCTTCTTCCTCACCACCGCCGCCGTCTCTCCCATCTTGAAGTGTACACATTTCCACGGTGTCAAACGCATTCATAATGTTACGCAGCCATCATCCATCTCCGAACCCTCTCCATCTCATAAAGTGGAAACTTTATAAAATTCCCCTCCCCCAGCCGCAGGCAACCACCATCATCTCGGCTGGCCAAAAGGTTCATTGAGGTTGTTCCCCCCACCCCCCAAAATGTTAACATAAACCCGAGTGAACTTTTTGGCCAACCCAGTGCTTTCTGTCTTTATGATTTTTGACTACTCTTAGGGACCTCTTATCAATGGAATCATACGATACTTGTTTTTGTTTTTTTGTGTGTGTGTGACCGACTTATTTCACCGAGCATTGTCTCTTCAGGGTTCATCCGTATTGCAGCAGATGTCAGACTTTCCTTCCTTTTTAAGGCCAAGCAGTCTTCTGTCATGCGGATATGCCACATTTTGCATATCCATCCATCCAACAGTGGACACTTGCGTTTCTTGCATGTTTAAGCTTCTGTGAGCTGTACTGTTGTATGAACACAGGTATGCAAATATCTCATCAAGACACTGGTTTCAGCTTTGAGCAGTACCTGTCCAGAAGTGGAACTGCTGGGTCTGTGGTGGTTCTGCTTTTACACGAGAGCTGCACCAGTAATGAGTAGGCCTCCACTTCTCCACGTCCTCACCAACCATCGTTCTGTCCTGTTGGTTTGTTAGTTTTTAATAGTAGTCATCCTAATCGGAACCTTGTTTTCACTTACATTTTCCCTGATGAGTGATGATGCTGAGCATCTCTTCATGTGTTTACTGGTCATTTATGTGTATCTTCTTTGGAGACTCTCAAGTCTTTTTCCCATTTTTGAATCTCTTTTTGTTGTTGTTGAGTTCTAGATATTTTCTACAGGTTTTGGATACTAACCCCTTATCATATATGTGATCTGTGGCTATTTTCCCCTCCTCCTGTGGAGTTTGCCTTTTCACTCTATTCATTGTCTTTCGTTGCACTAAATTTAAAAAACTTCATGAGCCCATTTTATCTGTTTTCTCTTTTGTTACCTGTGTCTCTGGTGTCATATCCAAGAAATCTTTGCCCTACATTTCTTAGTTTTAGCTTTTAAGTATTAGGTCTTTGATCCATTGTGAATTAACTTTTGTATATGTTGTGTGTTCAAATTTCCTTCTTTTGCAGGTGGATATCTAGTTTTCCCAGCATCATTTGTTGAAAAGAGTGTCCTTTCCTCATTGAATGGCCTTGACACCCTTATTAAAAACATTTTGAGCATGACTGTAAGGGTCTGTTACTTGGCCGTCTGTTCTGGTCATTGGTCTGTATGTCTGTCTTTATGCCGGTACCTCACTGTCTCGATTTCTGTAGCTTTGTTATTAGTTTCTTTTCTGTTTTTTGGCCGTTCCATGTGGCATGTGGGATCTTAGTTCGCTGACCAGGGATAAGACTTGAGCCACCTGCATTGGAAGCACAGAGCCTGCATTGGAAGCACAAGAGTCTGCACTGGAAGCACAGAGTCTCCATTGGAAGCACAGAGCCTGCATTGGAAGCACAGAAGACCACTGGACTGCCAGGAAAGTCCCAGATGCAGTTTCTTTTAAATCCCTTAATTAATTGTATCTTCTCCCTCAGAGTCCATTATTCTAGAAATGTAGCTGGATTGTTGCATTTTCTATTTTTGCCCACAGGTTAAGAAAGAATAATCCTAGTACTAATTGCTCTTGAGATGGATCATTTCTATATTCAGCAGAACTTGTTTGTTCTTTCCGCCCACTTGTAATGTACTTTGCAGTATATCCCTGTTAGTTTAGCATTTCACTGCTTGGAAAGGCGAGCATCTGCAGTGTTTTCCTTTACCATAATCTTTAACAATAACAACTGACCCATCCTGCGTCCCTCAGGCATCTTGCTGCGTATACTGTATTTCAACAACCATTCACTTAACAGACATTAAATTAACTTTATATATAAGGAGTAGGGGTTAGTAATAATGGTGGGTGCACAAGTTCATGTCCACAAACTTCCTCAGATACCATAGTAAAAAGGGTGGGGTGTTTCAGTAAAATCTTTTCATGGAATAGAGAAAATGGTCTGACTAGAAATACTGCATTTAATGCACTTCTCTACGTTTTTACTCACCACATGAGTGCCCATGCCTTGCTGGGCACTGATGACGACAGGATGGTGGCGATAACTGGGGATGGACCCTGGGAGACAGCTGCCAGGTTAGGGGTCCCTGCCACACTCTGGCTGCAGAGTTTGGGGCAGAACAGCCTTGAAAGGAAACAAACAAGAGGCCGCAGAGGCAGGAGGGCCTGATGCTGGGAGCCAGGGGGGTGCAGTGAGGGGTGGGAGGAGATTAGACTGAGAAGGGTGAGCAGGAAGCTGGTTTGCAAGAACCTGTCATTGTGTTTCACTAGGGGATTGATATTTTAGTCCCAGAAGCAAGAAGACCTGCTGCTGTGTTTAGTCAGCAGTGCCAAATGGCAGCATTGTGGTGGGTGAGCTGGGTTGGGCAACTGAAAGCAGGAAGGGCAATGAGGAACATGTTGGCTGATGACCTAGTAGGAAAAAAAAAAGGATGTACTTAAGGTGACATTATGCTCATTTAATTTGTGCTACTCACTTAGAGGCAATTTACAGTTCCTCTGAGTTGTTAGAAGTGAATTTATTACTGAGGGCTCTCTTCAAATTCTAGCTGCATCTTTCATTCACACGCAGTCAAAAATCTGGCATACATTGGCTTAATTGGGGAGGAATGTCATGTATCTAGAAGTCTGGAATCAGGACCACCCCCGCCTAGTGCAGCAGAGCTTCCCTGGGGCTGGAGGGCAGAAGGTGAGCATCAGGTTTAGCAAACATCCTGTCCTATGTGTGGACATGTATGGATGTGAGAATTGGACCATAAGGAAAACTGAGCACCGAAGAATTGATGCTTTTGAACTGTGGTGTTGGAGAAGACTCTTGAGAGTCCCTTGGACAGCAAGGAGCTCCAACCAGTCCATTTTAAAGGAGACCAGTCCTGAATGTTCATTGGAAGGGCTGATGCTGATGCTGAAGCTCCAATACTTTGGCCATTTGACGTGAAGAATCAACTTATTGGAAAAGACCCTGATGCTGGGAAAGATTGAGGGCAGGAGGAGAAGGGGTTGACAGAGAATGATACAGTTGGATGACATTATCGACTCAATGGACATGAGTTTGGGCAAAGTCCTGGAGACAGTGAAGGACAGGGAAGCCTGACATTCTGCTGTCCATAGAGTCACAAAGAGTCAGAACCGACTGAGCGACTAAACAATGAGCAACAACCAAAGTAGAATTATTCTTTCCAGAAGTGAGGAAGGTGTTTCTGTTAACTCAGAAATCATATACTTCAATTGTAAATATATACTCATATGAAACAAGTCAAAGTATTTAAGTGTTAAATGCTATAGGACATTGAAAGGGATAAAACGTAGGACTGCTGCTGAGATTACAGTTGAGCACTTACGTGATCAGACTTGTTTGTGAACCTCCTCTGAGTTCTTTCTTCGCCGTAGGGAGTTGGGGACAGGGGTCCTGGCCGCTGTCAGCGTGCTGCATGTTTGCTCCTCCCTGTTCTGGTTCATGTTTAGGACACAGGACGTATAAAGGTCAGTGGAAACAGCATGTCTAGAATTACAAGGGGAATCCACCAGGAGCCAAAAGGATCCTGAAATTCTTTCCTGCTCACCCCAGGCTAGCACAGTTCCCGTAAGTCTCGTGCTGATGGGGAAGGTCATATTGGAAATGCCCTTTCATAGGAGAGGACCCAAGGGTCAGCCAGCCTCTCGGTAACTTTTCTGAGCCTCAAGGAGGAGGATGTGGCAGGGAGTCAGGGCAGGGAGCCACGGGAAGGTGCTGAGCTGACCTCCTGTGGCTCAGACTCTGCCCAGGAGGCATGCTCGAGAGCCCGCTGTAGGCAAGGGGGCGTGCCGCCTCCCTGGTCCCTGGGTCACACCCAGGGTGGCCTCACCTCCCCCATCCATTGGAGATCAGGTGACTCCACTTTGGGGGTGTTTGTTTCCTCACCCCTCAGTCCTTGAAATTAGCCTGACCTTGCAAGTGACTAGTTTTAGGATCCTGGCTTCAACTACTGGCCTTATTTGTCATGATGAATTCATGGCTTTTCTCAGTTTGGGTTAAAAGAAACAGAGAGCTCCTGAGGTCTAAGAAACAGGTCTGTACTTGTCCCAGCATCCCCGGACAAAGGGGTAGGAAGTGCAGCTGATCAGGCCCTCATCCAGGTCGAGGCTGACAGGCAGCCAGAGTGAAGTGTAAGCCTCTGATCTGGGCAGGGCTGGGAGCACCGTTGTGGCATCAGCTGATGACTGTGTAGTCCTGGACAACAGCCGCCTTCTAATATGTAGATACTGTAGTTGGTCACAGTCATTTTACTTTCACAAAGTGTTCTTTTTTTTTTATCTTTTTGGTTAAGATTACCATATTCTGATAAACGTATGCTTAGATAAACCAAGTATTCATTATAACCGCTTTTACCTGTAAATATAAACCACTTTTCTAATCCATCCCTCAAGGCCCAGGTCACCTTTCTCTGTGAATGCACTTCTGACAATTCCTGATGAAAACAATATCGTTGTTTTCCAAACTTGACCATATTTCTGCTCTTCATTATGGTTATTTGAATGTGTCTTTCCCAGTAATTTATAAGATGTTTAATGCCAGAAATCATATAATCATCTTAAAAATTTTTTAACTTATTTTTTTAAAATAATTTCAAACATCAGAAGAATTTAGAAGAATAGGGCAAAGAATTTCAGTCAGCCCCTATTGCTAACATTTTCCCACTTTCTGCTTATTTCTCCCCTCTCCTTTTGATGCCCATCTCTCCTACATGAATCAGCATATGATTTATTGATTGCATCTTCTCTAAGCCATAGGACAATTATAAAATC
The DNA here is from genome assembly GCF_033118175.1 of Dama dama. NCBI lineage: Eukaryota > Metazoa > Chordata > Mammalia > Artiodactyla > Cervidae > Dama > Dama dama. The sequence continues at coordinate 4,384,060 of NC_083686.1, read as the reverse complement.
TGGGAAATTAACTCCAACACATTATGACCTAGTGTACTGTTGAGATTCAGTGATGTCCTCCATTGTAATTTTTTCCCTCGCCTAGGATCATGCATTGACTTTCGTGGTCATGTCTCTCTGTAATTTTCTTTAACCTGGAGTGGTTCCTCATCTTTCCTTTGTGTCTCATGACGTTGACATTTTTGAGGCGTACAGACCAGTTATCTTGCAGAGTGTCCCCTATTGTGGGTGCGTCTGTTTCCTCCTGTTTAGAGTGCACGTGGGCCTTAGGGCAGTAGCATCACGCAGGCGAAGAGCTTCCTTCTTGGTGCGTCACGGCGGACAGCGCGTGACAGCAGTCTGTTTGGTTCTTGTCGACGCTGACTCTGGTTGCGCCGGCGGCCGCCAGGTTTCTGCACGACGACGCTGAGCACCTTGCTGCGTGGTTTTCAGGCCACCTGTCCAGGGGAGACTTTATGAGTTTACCGTCCAGGATGGCTCCCACCTGGATCCACTGTCACTCTGTCACGACACGGTGATTCTTTCTGTGACTCAGTTATGCCCCGCTCCTTCAGTCGTCAATGTTCTGCTTGCAAGTGCCTTCATCTTGTTAGCGTTGGTGCCCCTGTGGTATAGAGAATGAACCGCAGGCCGCTTCCCACCACGTCTTGAATTGGTTTACTTTTTAAAAGAGGGTATTTGTGTATTTACTTGTTTAGTTTGCTGTTTATTTGGCTTGTCTTAGCCTCAGTCTTTCTTTGACCACCACATTTAAAAAGAAGCCTTCCATTCTCAGCCTTCTTTTCTGCTTTATTTTTCTTCATAACACTTGTTTAACCAGTGAAGTTGCTCGGTTGTGTCCGACCCTTTGCGACCCTGTGGATTGTAGCCTACCAGGCTCCTCCATCCATGGAATTTTCCAGGCAAGAGTACTGGAGTGGGTTGCCATTTCCTTCTTCAGGGGATCTTCCCGACCCAGGATTGAACCCAGGTCCCCCACATTATAGGCAGACACTTTACCGTCTGAGCCACCAGGGAAGCCCGTAATACTTGTTATACCCAGAATTGTAGGATTATTTGCCATGCTTTCTGTTTATTTGTAAGTCTTCTCTGCTGGAATATGCAGTTCACAAAGTTGGGGAGCTTGCCTGCCATGCTTTCTGCTGTATTCATAGCCCTTGAGACAGTTCGTGGGATGTAGGAGAGGCTCAGATATTTATTAAAGAAATGAACGGACCTGCGCTTCTTTGTCAGGCGTGTGACTTGTGTGGAGGGGGGTTGTGGTGGAGGTGAGCGCAGAGGCCGAAGCTGCACACTGGGGCCGCCCTTCGGAGAAGTGACTGAAGCTTCTTCCTCACCACCGCCGCCGTCTCTCCCATCTTGAAGTGTACACATTTCCACGGTGTCAAACGCATTCATAATGTTACGCAGCCATCATCCATCTCCGAACCCTCTCCATCTCATAAAGTGGAAACTTTATAAAATTCCCCTCCCCCAGCCGCAGGCAACCACCATCATCTCGGCTGGCCAAAAGGTTCATTGAGGTTGTTCCCCCCACCCCCCAAAATGTTAACATAAACCCGAGTGAACTTTTTGGCCAACCCAGTGCTTTCTGTCTTTATGATTTTTGACTACTCTTAGGGACCTCTTATCAATGGAATCATACGATACTTGTTTTTGTTTTTTTGTGTGTGTGTGACCGACTTATTTCACCGAGCATTGTCTCTTCAGGGTTCATCCGTATTGCAGCAGATGTCAGACTTTCCTTCCTTTTTAAGGCCAAGCAGTCTTCTGTCATGCGGATATGCCACATTTTGCATATCCATCCATCCAACAGTGGACACTTGCGTTTCTTGCATGTTTAAGCTTCTGTGAGCTGTACTGTTGTATGAACACAGGTATGCAAATATCTCATCAAGACACTGGTTTCAGCTTTGAGCAGTACCTGTCCAGAAGTGGAACTGCTGGGTCTGTGGTGGTTCTGCTTTTACACGAGAGCTGCACCAGTAATGAGTAGGCCTCCACTTCTCCACGTCCTCACCAACCATCGTTCTGTCCTGTTGGTTTGTTAGTTTTTAATAGTAGTCATCCTAATCGGAACCTTGTTTTCACTTACATTTTCCCTGATGAGTGATGATGCTGAGCATCTCTTCATGTGTTTACTGGTCATTTATGTGTATCTTCTTTGGAGACTCTCAAGTCTTTTTCCCATTTTTGAATCTCTTTTTGTTGTTGTTGAGTTCTAGATATTTTCTACAGGTTTTGGATACTAACCCCTTATCATATATGTGATCTGTGGCTATTTTCCCCTCCTCCTGTGGAGTTTGCCTTTTCACTCTATTCATTGTCTTTCGTTGCACTAAATTTAAAAAACTTCATGAGCCCATTTTATCTGTTTTCTCTTTTGTTACCTGTGTCTCTGGTGTCATATCCAAGAAATCTTTGCCCTACATTTCTTAGTTTTAGCTTTTAAGTATTAGGTCTTTGATCCATTGTGAATTAACTTTTGTATATGTTGTGTGTTCAAATTTCCTTCTTTTGCAGGTGGATATCTAGTTTTCCCAGCATCATTTGTTGAAAAGAGTGTCCTTTCCTCATTGAATGGCCTTGACACCCTTATTAAAAACATTTTGAGCATGACTGTAAGGGTCTGTTACTTGGCCGTCTGTTCTGGTCATTGGTCTGTATGTCTGTCTTTATGCCGGTACCTCACTGTCTCGATTTCTGTAGCTTTGTTATTAGTTTCTTTTCTGTTTTTTGGCCGTTCCATGTGGCATGTGGGATCTTAGTTCGCTGACCAGGGATAAGACTTGAGCCACCTGCATTGGAAGCACAGAGCCTGCATTGGAAGCACAAGAGTCTGCACTGGAAGCACAGAGTCTCCATTGGAAGCACAGAGCCTGCATTGGAAGCACAGAAGACCACTGGACTGCCAGGAAAGTCCCAGATGCAGTTTCTTTTAAATCCCTTAATTAATTGTATCTTCTCCCTCAGAGTCCATTATTCTAGAAATGTAGCTGGATTGTTGCATTTTCTATTTTTGCCCACAGGTTAAGAAAGAATAATCCTAGTACTAATTGCTCTTGAGATGGATCATTTCTATATTCAGCAGAACTTGTTTGTTCTTTCCGCCCACTTGTAATGTACTTTGCAGTATATCCCTGTTAGTTTAGCATTTCACTGCTTGGAAAGGCGAGCATCTGCAGTGTTTTCCTTTACCATAATCTTTAACAATAACAACTGACCCATCCTGCGTCCCTCAGGCATCTTGCTGCGTATACTGTATTTCAACAACCATTCACTTAACAGACATTAAATTAACTTTATATATAAGGAGTAGGGGTTAGTAATAATGGTGGGTGCACAAGTTCATGTCCACAAACTTCCTCAGATACCATAGTAAAAAGGGTGGGGTGTTTCAGTAAAATCTTTTCATGGAATAGAGAAAATGGTCTGACTAGAAATACTGCATTTAATGCACTTCTCTACGTTTTTACTCACCACATGAGTGCCCATGCCTTGCTGGGCACTGATGACGACAGGATGGTGGCGATAACTGGGGATGGACCCTGGGAGACAGCTGCCAGGTTAGGGGTCCCTGCCACACTCTGGCTGCAGAGTTTGGGGCAGAACAGCCTTGAAAGGAAACAAACAAGAGGCCGCAGAGGCAGGAGGGCCTGATGCTGGGAGCCAGGGGGGTGCAGTGAGGGGTGGGAGGAGATTAGACTGAGAAGGGTGAGCAGGAAGCTGGTTTGCAAGAACCTGTCATTGTGTTTCACTAGGGGATTGATATTTTAGTCCCAGAAGCAAGAAGACCTGCTGCTGTGTTTAGTCAGCAGTGCCAAATGGCAGCATTGTGGTGGGTGAGCTGGGTTGGGCAACTGAAAGCAGGAAGGGCAATGAGGAACATGTTGGCTGATGACCTAGTAGGAAAAAAAAAAGGATGTACTTAAGGTGACATTATGCTCATTTAATTTGTGCTACTCACTTAGAGGCAATTTACAGTTCCTCTGAGTTGTTAGAAGTGAATTTATTACTGAGGGCTCTCTTCAAATTCTAGCTGCATCTTTCATTCACACGCAGTCAAAAATCTGGCATACATTGGCTTAATTGGGGAGGAATGTCATGTATCTAGAAGTCTGGAATCAGGACCACCCCCGCCTAGTGCAGCAGAGCTTCCCTGGGGCTGGAGGGCAGAAGGTGAGCATCAGGTTTAGCAAACATCCTGTCCTATGTGTGGACATGTATGGATGTGAGAATTGGACCATAAGGAAAACTGAGCACCGAAGAATTGATGCTTTTGAACTGTGGTGTTGGAGAAGACTCTTGAGAGTCCCTTGGACAGCAAGGAGCTCCAACCAGTCCATCCTAAAGGAAATCAGTCCTGAATGTTCATTGGAAGAACTGATGCTGAAGTTGAAACTCCAGTACTTTGGCCACCTGATGCGAAGAACTGACTCATTGGAAAAGACCCGGATGCTGGGAAAGATTGAAGGCAGGAAAAGGGGACAACAGGATGAGATGGTTGGATGACATCACCGACTCAATGGACATGAGTTTGAGTAAACTCCAGGAGTTGGTGAAGGACAGGGAAGCCTGGCGTGCTGTGGTCCATGGGGTCGCAAAGAGTCGGACACGACTGAGCGACTGAACTGAACTGAACTGAACCACACGCTCCAGAGGGTGTGGTCCTTGCATTCCCGGCAGAAACCTTTTGGGGCGGGGGAGGTGCTTTATTTCAATTGTTCGCTTCTGATTGGTCATCTGCCTCTCTGTCAGCCAATCCTGTGGCCAGATGCATGAAACGTGCTGATTCCTATTCAGCTAATCAGGGCCCGGAGCTGGGAGGAGCCTTAGTCCCATTCAGGCGCTGGTGATTCTGGTGTTCCAGGACTGCTAAGGAGAAGGAGTGGGCGGCGACAGCAGACGTCACTGATCCTAGCTGTGTTTCAGAACGTGTTCTTTTTCTTCCTCCAGCTCTCAATTGCCTTTGTGATAGAAGACAGCAAGACAAAGTCAATCAGAACTCTAGCCTAAGTTCGTTCCCTCACGATAGTGACCGGATAAGTACCTGACAATAGGTTCTCAGCCATAGCTTCTTTGGGGACTTGATAATTGCATTTTATCTTCAAGGTTATGACTTTGAAAAGTCATAACTTGATTTACTGAATTCATTGTTGTTCAGCCGCTCAGTCGTGTCCGACGCTTTTGCGACATCGTGGCCTGCAGCATGCCAGGCTTTACTGAGTTTACCTAGTGAATATTCGGCACACACTTAATGTTATGTGTTCATGTCCAAGTGGACTTTTAATGAGTTTGCAGCATAGAAAATATAACAGTAGAAGTATAGAGCTTTTTTAAAAATACTGTGTTCTTTTAAAACCTAATTGCTAGTTTAATTCTAAAGGTTAGTAAGTCATAATACATTCACAAAGTAAATGAAGCTTAAAAACAGAAAAACGGAGCTCTCAAATATAGTAAGTGGAAAGAGCAGAATACATAACAGTTATCGCATATGCTAGTGTTTGTATAGCTTTACCTATAGACTTGATGTTGTTTCTTCATGAATTCAGCCTAAAATTACAAGGCAAAATAGCACTTAAATGAAAATTTGTAATAAGGTAGGCTCACTCTAACAGCTAACGTTGCTTGAGTCACAATTAATGTCAGGTTGCTTCATTCATTTTCATTATGTCAAAAGTTAAAACAAGAAGCAGAACCTCCGTTCCCACACAAGTCTGCACTGGGTATGTTGTGCAGTTTCCGCAACATCGTTCACTCCTTAACGCAGTGCAGAGGAAAATGTCCTATCTCGGAATCTGTGTAACTGTTCGCTGCAGAGCTCCCACTTCACTTTCACTTGGGAGTGATCTGCAATGTGATAACACGTTGAAAAGGCACATATCAAGAGAAGAAGAATTTTATAAATGCCTTCTAAGCAACAAATAGTTTCCATTAAACCCATGCCTGTTGATTAATACCAGTATTCGGCAGTATCTGTGTGAAAAGACATTTTCAAAGATGAGATACATAAAATCTTACAAATCAGCATTAACAGGGCAGTTAGGTAAGGGGAAAAAAAACAACAGGTTGGAAAGGAAAAACAAAAACTATTGACATGACGTGGCATTATATGTAGAAAATCCTAAGGAAGGAAATTAGAAAAATTAAATTTACAGTAGAATCAAAAAGAATTAAATTGCTAGGAATAAGTTTAACAAAAGAAGTCAAGATTTGCACACTAAAAGTTACAAACATTGTTGACAGAAATCAAAGAAAACCTAATAAGTAGAAAAGCATCCCATGTTCATGGTTAGAAAACTTAATATCCATCACGTCTCAGTGCTCCCTAAACTGATCTGCAGGTTCAGGGCAACCCCTGTCAGAATCCCAGCTGCCTTTGTTGCGGAAATTGATGAGCTGATCCTGAAATTCATGCAAAATGCAAGGGACCCAGAATAGCCAAAAGAATTTGAAAAAGAACAAAGTTGTAGGACTCACACTTCCAATTTTAAAACCTACTGCATGGCCCCTGTAAGCAAGACGGTTTGATCCTGGCCTACATGTGACTGGCTATAGGTAACAGAACTGAGAGTACAAAAATAAACCATTGTAATTTCCAGCTAGACCCTTCAGTGGGGAAAGAGTAGTCTTCAGAGAAAGGTGCTGGTAACCACGTGTAAAAGAATGAAGTTGGACTCCTGTCTCATACCACATATAAATATTAACTCAAAATGGATTACAGACTTACATGTAAGAGCTGAAACTGTAAAACTTAGGAGAAAACATAAATCTTTATGACTTCATAACTTGGGTTAGGCAGTGATTCTCTAGATAAGGTACCAAAGCACAAACACCAAAGAGGACATCAGTAAATTGACTTCATTACAGTGAGAAGCTTTTATACATAAAAGGACAGCATCAAGAAAGTGAATAGACAGGCCTGGCATCTCTTCAGAAGATTGAACCCTAGAGGTAACCATGTGACCCAGCAGTTCCACTCCTAGATATATCCCCAGCAAGACTGGAAATATATGTCCATAGAAAAACTTGTATTTGAATGTTCATAGCTGTATTATTCACAGTAGCCAAAAGGTGAGAAGAATTCAGATGTCCATCAGTGGATGAATGGATAAACAAAATATGGTACATCCATGTACTGAAACATTAGTCATAAAAGAGAATGAAGTACTGATAATATGCCACAACGTGCATGAGCCTTTCAAGTGTTACACTGACCTAGAGGAACCAGGCGGGAAAAGAAGTGGATTGTGTAATTTCATTTATACGAAATACCCAGCACAGCAAAGTCCATAGAGACAACAGGTTAGTAGTTAACGGTGAGCTGGGGGAGAAAGGAAACAGGATGTGACTGCTGGTGGGCACAGGCCTTCCAATTGGGGTGATGAAAAATGTTTTAAAAATAATGATGATTTTGTATTACCCTGTGAATTATACCCAAAACCCCTGAATTGTATATTTAAAAAGTAAATTCTGTGGTATGTGACAGACAAAGCAGGTACCAAACACTTGTTCTAGGCAAAGAGCTATTAGGAACTCTTTTCATTTCTCTATTCTTGACTTACAAGTTTTGCATTTGAAAAAAAAAACAAACAACTTTTGACCATTCAAGGAGTCTGACCTAGTTACAAGAAAAATTGTAGACTCCTCTTGCCGCTCACCAAGCGTCAGGCTTGGTGGTCTCTTTGCACATTTCTCTCAGACACTTGAATGCACATTAACAGGCGTGCATGTGTACTTGAACCAAAAATGAGATCATACTGTTGTAGGAACTGCTGCTCTTGAATATGTTGGGGATAGCTTCTCATGTCGATAGATGTGCTTCGTCATCTCCTTAATGGCTGTATCTTACTGCCTGGTCACTTATAACTTATTCACCAAGTCCTCCTCTCTTGACATTTAGGTTGTTTGTCCATGTTTGCTGTTGTTGAGAAATGTATGTTGAACATCACTATAGCAAAATCTGTGCATATTTTGGTGATTTTTTTTTTTTTTAGGCTAAATTCCCAAGAGTAATTGATCAGAAGTACATATACGTGTTTAAGATATTGGATGTGTATGGTCAAACTGCCCTCCCGAAGGACTGTGTGTCCATGTGAATTTTGAAAGTCTGTCTGTCTATGAAAACTTTGTTTGGACCTTTAAATGTGTTGTTAATCCTCCTGAGCTTAAACATGGCTTAAGTAGAGAAACGTGTTCGTAATGCTCAGTAAAGGGAAAGCCAGTCTCAGCAACTGAGACAGAAAGGAAGGAGCCCTCTTCTGAGTAATGACACAGACCGTCTCTACCTTTACTGTTTACACCGTGAGCAACAGAGCCAGGCTAAGACCATTCTCTGCCTTCAGAAGCTTTGACTCTACATTGTCATGGTTCCGTTCCCATCCTTGTGAAAGGACAAGCTCTATCTCCCGAAGATATCGCTGATAAGAAATGTCAGAGTCAGGTTTTAGATGTCATCTAGCCAAACACGGTAGATAAGCGGAAACAGACTAAGAGTTCTTACTTGGCCATCAGGCACATTTTCCCTTGGCAAATGGAATTCACACCACTCAGCCAGAAAATGTTTTTTGGGTTCATGAGATCCTCAGACATGCCCAAGAAATTATGTAAAAAGTATGTTAATTGCGATGAGTATGGAGAGAAGGGCCCTCCCACTCTTTACCTGGTGGCAGAAAAGTAATTTCTATGTATTTGATCAAAGTAAAGACTAGATAGGCAGTTGATGGTATATGAATTTGATCCTTAAAGATTTTTTGAATTAATTATTATTGTGCTTTTCCTTCTTTATTCCAGCTCATTTGTTAATTCATATCCATTTCCTGAGGGCTTACTGTAGGCCAGATATTCTTCTGAGTAGTTTTCTTAATTTGCCTTAGTCTTTCTTTCTAATCTCTTTTTTTCTAACTCTTGTCATATGTCCATTGGTTTTAATAGTAACTTACCAAATGAAAGGCAAAGTGAAGTAGCAGAGCAATTAAAAATATTCAAGTCCCAGTTTAGGGAAGTGAAGTAAACCTATTGGAATATTATGTAGCCAAAGAATTTGTAGTAACATGCAGGTAATGTTTACAATGGAGAAGGCAATGGCACCCCACTCCAGTACCCTTGCCTGGAAAATCCCATGGGCAGAGGAGCCTGGTGGGCTGCAGTCCATGAGGTCACGAAGAGTCGGACACGACGGAGCAACTTCACTTTCGCTTTTCACTTTCTTGCATTGGAGAAGGAAATGGCAACCCACTCCAGTGTTCCTGCCTGGAGAATCCCAGGGACGGGGGAGCCTGGTGGGCTGCCGTCTGTGGGGTCTCACAGAGTCGGACACAACTGAAGTGACTTAGCAGCAGCAACATTTACCATATAAGTGCAAAATTATACAGATAGTGTGAATTCAGTTGTGTTTTTTCTTTTTTTTTTAAGTGTGTGAAATTGTTCTAATTTTCACTGGTGGTAGGATCATGGAAGATTTGCTTTTTTCCTATTTTTCAAATTTTCCTTAGTTTTTATAACAGGCATTATATAATCAAGGGAAGAATAAGCTAAGAATACTAACATAGAATATTTTATATCTGTTGCTTTCTGGACTGCAAGATATAGAAATAGGAATGAACCTTCCAACTGTTAAATGTTAAAATCTGTTAGTAAGGGACTTTCCTGGCTGTCCAGGGGTTAGGACTTTGCGCAACCTTCCACTGAAGGGGTTCATGGGTTTGAAGATCCCCCTTGCCACGAGGCATGGCCAAAAAAAAAAGCTAATAATGTGAACACTTGCTATTGACAGGTGGGAAGTACAGAAAAGAGGACATTTGTGTGTATAGTTTTTAATACTGAAATTTAAATAACACTGAAATTTGCATATGAATGTCTGAGTTGTTTTTTAGCATTTACTACAAATATAAATGGGTCAGATTTATTGAGATCATAAACCCTAAATAATAATCTAATAGTAATCTCAGTAATAGGTACTAAAACGATGGGTTATCCTGAATAATCTGATTGATGATTGATTATTGTTCTGATTGACAGCATTCTATGGCCTCATAATTTATTAATGTGTACCAACTTGTGAATGAAGATATTTGTAGGGGAAATGTGTGTGTAAGTATGTGGGATATAATAAGTGTTTGAAACTTTATGTTGATCACTGAAACTGGTCTTAATTTTATTTCAGGAGAATGACATCTTCCTGGGCTGGGAAAAAGGAGCTTATAAGAAATGGGGAAAGAGTAAGAGAAAGGGCTCAGATCTAACTCTAGAAGAAATGAAAAAACAGGCTGCTGTCCAGTGTCTGCGATCTGCTTCTGATGAAGTGAGTTTACATTTGGTTTCTAATACCTAGGGGAGGAAAAAGGGGGAGGTGTTTCTTAAAAGTTTATAAATAATACATCTTGACCAAAAAAAAATACAGCTTAGAAAAATAAAGTACTCATTATCTTACCACTGTTATGTAAACATTATCATGTTTTCCTTTATAGCATTTTTCTGTATGTATTGAGTTTTCTGTAATGTGTTTTTTTTTTTAAGTACTGTTGTGATTAGAGAATACCTCATTTTATATCTTTTCCCCACTCAACATATACTTCATTTTGTTATTACATTACCTTTTAGTGGCTAAGTTATATTATCCAGTAATATTCCAATAGCCATCTGGTATGCTGTTTGTTATTGGGTATTTAGATGGCTTTTTATTTTTTGTTACACTATCTAGAATGTTTTCATGTGTGCTTTTTCCACATCTCTATTATTTCTTTTGGATATATTGCTAAAAGTGTGATAATGATTCTAACAAGATCACTATATTTGCTTGATTCATAACTTTTTGTTTGTTTTTAAAGAAAATACCATAGGATGATGTTATTGCTCTTTTACCATTTCCTGTAAAATATTTCTCATGTCCTTCAGCAACCTGAAATAGAATAGTTGTAGAGTATAATCACCTATTTAAATTCGTGCTACAAATTCTTACTTTATTACTCACTATAAGATGTAATCTCTAAAAAAAAAAAAAGATGTAATCTCTACAACTACTTAGAAAATTATTTTGTTTTTACCATGCTATTTGACCTAGGTGCTTTTCGGTGCCTTTATAATACAGAGTTAAACTGAGAAGATTCCTACAGGGTGTCTGTAGAGAGGCTTCTGGCCTTCAGAAACTTCCTCCCTAAATTATCTAGTGGTCTGATGTTGGGGTAGCCAGCTTTGCTACACTTGATAATCCGCATATTCTGTCTGACTGCCACCTTCCATGCGCGCCTTGTCAAGCTCGATCCGCACTTCCCAGCCGTGTGTTCTCATCCTGCTTAGAGCGGCCTGTGGGAGCCCTGTCTGTGCATTCCCGTCTTCCCTTCACAGCTGCGCCAGGACTCTTGAGTTCCCCGTTCCCCTGCTTTGCTTCTCCTGGTGCCCAGCAGAGTGCGTGCCTGTCATGTGGAAGGTACTGACCGTCTCTTGAGCTGAATGAACCCCAGTCGCTGAATGAAGAGTTTGGTTTTCGCCCTGTCCTCCTCTTTCCTCTCCCTCTCCCCCTTCGACATTGTTAACTTCAGATTTCTTGAAGCTGTGGCCTCATAGACTGTGGGGTAGGAGTTTGGAAATTACCGCTCCGGTGGCTGTCTTAGGAACCTTTTCATTACAGAGAGTAGAAACATAATTAACCTTGTTTAAGACAAAGTGGAAATATACGTGAAGGAGACAAGGGTCTCTCCCTGAAACCCAGTGCTGGAAATGCAGCAGCCTGAGCTGGGAGCCAAATGATTGACAGCCAAAGTTATTGTGTCTAATGACCTACAGTCTCTCATCTGCTCCTCTCCCTGTTTCTGGGTCGTTCCTTCTCTACCTGAAGTCTGGTACCCAAGCCCGTTCAGTTAGAGGGAGAATCTGATTGGCTGGACTTGGGCCAGTTGTCCACCTCTGGTTTGATAATCTGCATCAAGGGGACAGAGTTGCCTGGAGCAGGGGCTGAGTGATAGGCAGTCCTCAGAGAAAAGGAGGTGGTTGGACAGTTACCCAAAAAGTGTTTCCTGTGTGACCCTGAAGGGGGTAGTAGATTGGGAGAGGAATTCAGAGTTTTTAAAGGAATTCAAAATGCAGATAGCTCTTAAAAGTGAGAGGTTAGTTCAGGTAAATTCTCTGGGCAAAATCCAAAGACGCTACTGCTGAGTCATGGCTGGGAGGAAAATCTGAGTAGGGAGTTTCAATCTGGGAAAGGATCTTATTTCTGCTTTGGAGCAAAGTTGCTGAGAAATGACTCTAGCCTTTAACTCATGGCGAAGTGGAGCGAAAGATGAGGAGCTAGGCCAGTGGGCAGAGGGGGAGTAGAGACAGCTGACGTGCAGTACAGGGCCCTGTCCTCCTGCAGTGAGGAGCCCGTGGGGTCTGGGGGTGCCCACCGGAGGTCGAGGTCAGGCAGAGAGGACAGTGCAGGGAACTGTTGCTTTAGCCTGGCTGTCAAAGGTGGGGTTTTTGTTTTCAAAACCAGTGAAGCATACCTGTCTTCTTTCCTTCTCCTTTTATTAAAAACCGTTGCATTGCTTTTTCCTAACAAGGATTTTTTTTCCCTAATCTTATCAAATGAAAGTTGGCTGAGGAAGTGGAAGTACCAGGCATTCACCAGGAGCTTGGTGTAGGCCGTTTGCAAGCCCCCTGGTTTTCTTTGCAGGATCTGCTTCACTGAAAAGGAAAGAGCGGAGAAGGCCCCACGTGGGGAGCTACAGCACAGATGTCTTCTATTTCGGCCACAGTGTATGTTGTATGCGGGGGGGTTGTTCCTTCCCCGAGTACCGAGGACGGTGACGTTTGCGCTTCTGTGCTTCGCTCGCTCCCGCGCAGGTCTAATACCAGCTGCACGCCCTTCTCAGCGCAGCGCCCTGCGGTCACTGCGAACCGATGAGAGCCAGAGCCATGAACAAGTTCACAGTCTGATCGAGTGTTAGACGCAGTGTTAGAGACGTAATCACGAGACGGGGATGCAGGTGGTGCTCTCACCCTGTTAGGGGGGTGGACAGGTAGCGGTGACGTCACCTGTCACATGTGAGATGAGTTCTTGTTTCTTGCCTGTGTGCACACGTGACCACTGCAGCTGCAGCGCTGGCTGTTCTGTAAAAGCGTCCGCCGTCCTCAGACTCTCGACTGCGTCGTGATTTAAGCAGAACGGCGGCCTTCTCTGACTGCACTTTGCATCCCTGTGATGTGATTCTTGTCCCCCTTTCATCCCTGGCATCAAGGTGTACCCACATCACAGCAGGCCTCTGGACCTGCTCCGCTCTGTAGTCATCTGAGAAGTGTTCAAAACCATAGGCAAGTTCAGTTATGTCAGAACTTTGTACATTGGTTATAGTTTGGCAGCACCGTGAAGATGTGCGAGCCGTTGGCTTACTCCTCCAGGGGACCCTCCTCTGTAATGGACTTGGCTGTTTGTCAGGTCCAAGCTGAAACTGCCTTTGCTGCAGTCTTCATTCACACATGCAGGTAGCATGGAATTCTCTGGTACTCATTGTTTTCTATAACATTTTGCATTCGCTTCAAGTGCAGCTGGTCCCAGGGCCGTAGAGGAATGGTGCTGTGACTCAGTGGTGGCCCCTGGACGTCCCCCAGTGGCGTTTCTCGCACGTGATGTCAGCCTGAGCTGCTTGTTTCTGTCACCGGTGGACACGGCACGTGCCTGCTGTGGTTAAGTGGACATGGACCCCCTTTCCCCCTTTCCAGAATAGAGTTGAACTGTGCCAGCGATTGTTTCTTGAATCCTCAAGTTTCCTTCATTTTGTTTTCCTTCTGCAGAGTTAGAGCTTTTTGTATCATTTTGCTTTTGTCTTTAATAATTATATTTGTTTCATTTTTATTGAGCTACTTAAAACTGAATCAAAGCTAGTATTTCATCTCCCATTTGGGGAGTGATTAGGATATTAGAAACTCAACAAGGGCCCTGTTTGGGGAAGAAATAAAGTTAGAATGCAATGATCACTTACTATAAGGTAGTTCAGTTAACTTAGTTTTTATTTTTCAATATATATTTTTCATTTTTTATTTTTTTTTCCATTTATTTTTATTAGTTGGAGGCTAATTACTTACAATATTGTAGTGGTTTTTGCCATACATTGACATGAATCAGCCATGGATAACTTAGTTTTGAAAGTAACTGCACGCTGCTTACTGCGGGTCCCTGACTTGATCTGAGGTTATTTAAAGAGCCTTGTAGAGAATCTATGTCTTTGGTACCGTGGAGTCTCATTGCAGTTGCTCATATTCTCTCACTGAGCTAAGTTCACCAGTGACATTCTTCTTGCCAGTAAAAGTTCATAGTACATCTCAGTATTTTGCATATGTATTATTTATTTGCTCTACAGAGATGTGTATAAAAAACACATAAGGCTGTTCATGGCGGTTTACTGTCAGGGTGGATTTTGACCAGGTACGTTGTTCCTTTGCCTGCCAGCACCTGGACTTAATTCATTCTGGATAACAGAGCATCCGACACGTGCAGGGCCCCGTCTGGGTGCCCTGTGTGCCCCGCGCGCGGTGATGCCGTGCTCCCTCCACAGGCCAGACCCCCGAGAAGCCCGTGGGCTTTAAAGCTGAGATGTTCCTGGTTGCTGTGTTTCACAGCCAGCCCTGCCCACGGAAGCCCAGGCCTTATCTCCTTGGGCAGAGATGGAGCTGGGCCTTCAAGGAAGCCCATAGGCCCTTATGAGGGCTCCGGCTTTTCCTCTGAGAAGCCTCTAATGTTGGAGAGTTTGGAGCAGAGGAGTAATGCAACTTGACTTAACCTGCTAATAGCGTGCCGCTGGCTGTTACATGAAGAGTGCATGGGCCGGGTGAGGCCGGGTAGGTTCCTAGGCAGAGGTAGACCCAGAAAGCAGGTGAGAGGCTGTTACAGGAGTCCAGAAGGCCACCGACGATAAGGCCTGGTTGGATTCTAAATATATTTGGAAGCAGAGCTGACAAGATCAGGTGTGGGGTGGGGCCGCGGTTCCCAGCCGTTTTGGTACTGGGGAACGGTTTAGCGGAAGACAGCTTTTCCTCCTGATGGGGTTGGGGGTGGGGGGATGGTTCAGGCCATCATGTGAGCCATGGGGAAGGCAGATGAAGCTCTGCCCCCCGCCACCTCCTGCTGTGCGGCCCCCAGCCCCGGGGGGTGCCACCCCTGCAAGGAGCGCAGAATCAAGGCAGACAGACCTGAGCAACTGCAGGAGTGGACTCTTCCCTTACCAAGGAAAGGGAATTCGGGAAGGAATACTAGCTCTGAGTGGATGGGTATGAATTAAGACTTGAACGTGAGGTGCCTGGGAGAGCCAGCAGAGATCTTGAAAACGCAGTTGGATACGTGTGTCTGGGGTGCAGGGGCTGGTGATCTCAGCAGGGAGCATCGTCCCGGGGGTGCCGGGTCTTTTTGTCTCTTTAGGAAAATGTGGGGATTTTTATAGGAAATTTCCTGAACTATTAAATGCTCTAAGCGAGGGTGTGAAAAAGGAAACAAATGAGACGGGCTGCTATAACAATGTGAGGCTGAGGGCATAAAAAGAGGCATATGGGGGCTACTGTCTGGAGCCCGGAGCAGCGTTGCGCCCCTGTGGACGCGGCTGGGGAAGCATGGAGCTGTGAGCACGGCTTGAGCCCCCCACGTCCCCTCCCTGGGTGCGCCCCCTCTGTCTCTCTCTGTGGGCACCGCCACGCGGGACCTGTTCATCTCCCGTGCACGTCTGTATCCTTCTACTGAATGTTCCGTGAGACGATAACCAAAGCCGGACTCTTCTGCATGTAAACTTTAAAGGAGCGGTATCGTCCTGTATGTATTTTACAACTTGTTTTTAGTTACCGTTTTGAGAGATTTTATCTATGTTGATGGTACAACCTTATTTCTTTGACTGCTCACTGTCCACTGTGACACTTATAAAGCTGTTTCTTCTCCGGGTCCTGGCCCTTTCAGGGGCTTCCCAGTTCTGACCGTGGTAAAGACCGCAGCGGGGACTGTTTCTGAGTCCCCATCCCGTGCAGCGCTTTTGCTCAAGGATGTCCTCCGTCCTCAGCCTGCTGCACTCCAGTCAGCTGTTTTTTCAGCATCTTCTGGCATCACAGGCTGAGTGTCTGATGACAGCTGCGGACCTCACCAGAAAGACTGTCTTCTCTTACCTGCCTCCGTGGTCTGTGGAAGGCGCCTCTCTCCTCCTCTGCAGCACGGACTAGAGCTCACAGCGCAGTGAGAGCTGGGGACGCCCGTGGGCGGGTGTGTGTGGACCCCCCTGCGCTCAGGGGTGGAACTCCAGCCCCCCCCCCCCCCCCCCCCGGGAGGGCAGACAGCCTTTTGCGCGTTTGGGCTTTTTCTAAAGTTCCTCGCTCTCGGACGTGTTCTCACCCTCGGGCCCGTGTGTCCCGCCGCTTCCTGTAGCACCGTGCATGTGACACCCGCCACGCGCTGGTACGCCTCCGCGGCCACCGGAAGGCCTGGCGCCGAGCCCTGGCGTACATTCTGGGCGCGCTCCCCGCTCTCCCGTCTGTTTCTTCCTGAACGGTGCTGTGGGCCGGGCTGGGCCCCGCTGGGCAGCCCCGAGCCGGTCCTGTGTGAGGGGTCAGCCGGTTGCCGCCCACGGAGCGGGGACCCGACCATCCGGGCTTGCCCTCCTGGCTTGTCCAGCGCCTCCGCAGGGCCGGCTCAGCGCTGAGACCCTCTCCGCACGAGGCTGGGGCTCTGCTGATGGCCGATGGAGTCCGGAGTCGGCATCCCCAGAGGACAGGCGTCGCCCCTGCCGGTGACTCGCCGAGGAGTCCCCGTAGACCTGTGGGGCGAGTCCCCGAGACCTGGTCCCCAGAGTGCACAGTGTGCGGCTCCGCCGCCCCGTCGGTACTTCTGGAGACGGGGAGCCAGGCAGGCGCAGCGCCCCGCAGCTCTGTGGGGAAGCGTGAGACCTCACGGTGAAACCGGAGGCTGGCGGGTGCATCCGCGGGGCTCTCTTCTCCCTGGCTGCCACAGCTCTGAAGACGGGGGGCGCCTCACTGAGGGGAAGGTTGCTGCAGAGAAACAGTCACGTGGCAGGATGGTCTCCTGAAAGTCCTAAACGTGACAATAGGAATGAAAGGCTGGAAGAAGGGTGGGAAGGTATAGCTGAGGAAGTCAACCAGGAAGTAGACCCAAAAATGAAGCAGCGGTAAATAGAAAAGATAGAAGAAGTTAGGGGATCAGTACAAGAAGTCAGCTTCCCTGGTGGCTCAGATGGTAAAGAATCTGCCTGCAATGCGGGAGACCCAGGTTCAATCCCTGGGTTGGGAGGTTCTCCATGAGAAGGGAATGGCAACCCACTCCAGTATTCTGGCCTGGAGAATTCCGCTGACAGAGGAGCCTGGTGGGTTACAGTCCGTGGAATCGCAGTCGGGCACGACTGAGCAGCTAACACATAAGAAGTCAAAAACCCAGCTATTTGGAAGTGGTATTCTTAGCATTTTCCCGGTGTGGAAAGTAAGGCTTCAATAGGGGAATAACTTACCGGTGGTCCTGTGGCTAACCCTGAGGCGAAATTCAGACCCACGTCTGTTTGACTCCGCCCCCACCCCCGGTCCCGCACGGAATGGGCAGCTGAGTGCCTCTGCATGTCACACCGGTCAGTGATCACAGGGCTGGTGTGGGGCTGTCCGTCCAGCATTTAGGGGATGTCCAGTCTGAAAAGGTTCTCCGTAAAAGGTTAGCCTTTGAGATGATTAACATGAAACCCACAGAAACCTTTGTGGAGAGGAGGGATAACCAGGCAGGACAAGTCAGACTGCCTTTGCTTTCTTGATGCTAAAGATTAAAGTCCTTAGCTGAGCAGGATGGGAAGAGAGGAGGAGGAAGCCCCGTGCTGTGGGATGGGAATGGAAGTTTGTCAGGAAACGAGTGAAAAGGCTTTCCCAGAAGCCGGGGGACGGTTTGTTGCTGAGGGTCTGACCGGGCTCCCTCATCCCGGAAGTGCCCCTGGGTCCACCCTGGGCCTGAGGGGAGTGAAGGCGGCAGGGCCCCACCGTGGGGTGCAGGCAGGACCCAGAGGACCTTGCGTTCTCTGGATCAGGTCGGTTTCTCATCCTTAATCGTGCAACCTCAAGCTCAGAGCAAAAATCCCAAGGTGTTTGAAAAGCGATGAATCCAAAAATGAGACTCTGGAAAATGAAAATCATACCCACCATCTAGAGAGGCACCAGTATTCGAGTGACTAACGTGACAGGCATGCTCGCCTTGGTTTACTCTCGAGAACCTTGAGATGGGGGTGTTTGGAGACAAGGAGCAGGCCTGCACTCGGCCGCCCAGCAAGTGTGGGCAGGGCCGGGGACCCAGGCCCAGGTCCATCGCTCTGGGCCGTCTCCTGAGACGTGGGAGTTAGTGGAGTGTAAGCTCCACGGGGGCGGCGGGCTCATCTCGCAGGCTGTTCTGAGTGAGGGAGGAATAAACGAGTAAATGGCCATTACGGAAGACTGCCTCCCAGACCTCTCCTGAAAAGCACCAGGCTCTGTGTGTGGTTTCCTGGTATAAAGATTTGGATACTGTAACTTGCATTTTAGAGTGATCCTATGGTCTCCAGATAAATTTTTCATGTTGGTTTGATACTGGGAGGTAAATGGGTATTATCCATCTTGCAGCTGCAAAAGTGGTTCTTGAGTTAAATGGTAGAACGTTAGTGTTTGTTTTTCTTTTTTTTAATCTACAGCATTTTTCTCCCTTTGAGTTATCCCTAATGCATGACTATAATATACTTCTTCCTTAAAATACTGTAGGCTCTGGGTGTTCTTGAATGCCCTTGTGGATATGGTATGCTATTAAAGTATGATAATTAAAATTATCTAGTTAATATAATTGGGAAGAAGGATAAGATTTCTCATTAGTAGCACCAGATCCTCACTTTAGAATGCCTGCTGGGAGATGACAGGGTCCAGTGCGGCTTTTGACACCCTTTTTTGTTCTGTCTGCTCATGTGATAATCCAGCGGTCTAATGATTTTGTTTTTGAGAAGCTGTAGTTAGGATGCTGCAGGAATCAAGGAAGGCAGACAGGCCTGGTGGCAGCGCCTGTCCCTTGTGGAACACGCATGTTGCTCCTCTCCCATTTTCATATGAGAGCAAATGGATACACTCCTAAGCTGCATTACTGTCCAGAGCCACTGAATTTTACAGTTGCTCGGAAGGAGTTTCCAAGACAAAGCCTAAAAGCGAGTAGCGTCCAGTGACTGGTCACGGCCGGCCCGTGGAGGACAGTACGTGCCCACTGGCTCAGAGCACTGACCGGAGTGGAATAAGCGATGCCCTGGGCTGGGTGTTCTGCACTGGAGGCTGGCGCCGGGTTTAGAAACAGCGACACAGGCTTGCTGCACAGAGAGCAGCGTGCCGCCGGCAGTCAGCTGACACTGGTGTTAGGTTCATGGTCCGGAGGAAATGGAATAAAGCAGCCATACTCATCACACCTTGAACGCTATGGTAAGCGAGTCTCCCCGGTGGAATTGTGTAGTCGGAGTCGTGTTTATGACTTAGTCCCTGCCGTGGTTTCTAGGGCTTCTTCAGGAAAGGTCAGCTCTCTCCTGGCCCATTTTCCCTTTTTCTCCTTTCCTGTCTCCCATCAAACGCTGTGCTGTGATGTGGATAGCATGTAACTTAATCAGTGTGTACAATTAGCCGTTCGCATTGTGATCCTTCTTGCTGCTCAGACTGTGTGACCGTGCTGTTTCTCCTTCAGGATATCTCTAATGCTCGTGCTGAGTCATTTTGAGGGAAGCAAATGGGGTAACGTTCTATTTTTAGCCCCTCGAGGCCCTGCGAGGGCGAAGGGCAGCAGAGTCCTGTGCGTCCGCTCGGGTCATGCCCACCTAGAGGGACTCGGTTCCAGTTTAAGTAGGACTTTTCAGCTGCTGAGTAAACACAGAGCTCCTGGGAAATGCGTTCACTTTTCCGGTACCTTGTGAAAGGTTGTTTCCTTTTCCTCCCTTGAGAGAGAGAATTTTACCAGTTTGAAAGTCTGCGTAGTGAAAGGTTTGCTCACGCCTGTCTGCATCATTCATTTTTCCGTCAAGTGAGGCTCTTATTCTCCCCCCACCCTCCCACCAATTTCAGACTCTTCCACGCCCTCTCCTTAAATTTTACCCTGATTCTGTACAGAGGTCAGCACCCTACCCATGACCCATGCAGTGCAGCTTTCACATTTGTTCACAGTGATGACATCTGTTTTCCATCTGCTCTTTCTGTTCCAGTCATGAGTGGTTCACTTTAAAAGAGGAAAAAAGAAAAAGAAATCACCTGTTTTCTTTAGACCGTGAACTGCTGAGAGGACCAGAAGGCAGTTTTTGTGATTTTAATTTGTATCAAGCCTGGGACAAGCCCTTTGCCCACACGGATGCTACAGATGTTGAATAATGTTTTTGACAGTGATGGGCTCTTAGCCGTAAGACAGGCATTTAGGTCCTGAGGCTCCCCTGTGAGCAAGCTGCTGTACCCCCGGGAAGACGGGCCCGTCCGGAAGTCTCATGAGTATTTTCACATTCTATCAGCTAGTGCCGGTGAATATGCTTTATTAGTAAACTATGTCTGCTGGATTGAATCTACAGACCTGTAGTTTTTAGACTCTTATGTTCATTTAAATATGGGTAATGTATTTCTTTTGAAACATGAAAGATCTGTAAAGCTTTCCTGTTAAGATGACAGTGTACCGACAGCTTGACTCGTCCATACCTGGCAGTCACCGTGTCGCTTCTGTCCCCGCAGAGCTCTGGCATTGAGACTTTGGTGGAGGAGCTCTGCTCCAGGCTGAAGGACCTGCAGAGCCAGCAAGGTGAGAGCGCGGTCGCTGCGGGCCGTCCACGTCCACCACGCAGGGCACCGGCCTCAGAACCGATCGGAAAGAAGGAGCACGGAGCCGAAGTCTTCAAGCCCAGTGTGTCGCCAGGCCGGTGTCCTGCCCCGTCTTTGGCTGTGGGTGGCTGCTGGTCAGCCCACGGCCATCCTCTGCAGAGAGGTCCCTTGCTCTCAGAGGAGTGACTTCATCTCCCGGAGCACTCCTGGAGAGGAGATGAAGCTCTGGGTCTGGAGCAGTCATCTCTCATCTCTTCCATCCTCCCCCTCCTCCCCACCATCCCAGACTAACACTTGCCTGGGTGACAGCAAGGCCTGCAGAGGTGTGTCACCTCTCACTCAGGTTGGCCGCGGGAGCTCTTGCCTTGAGTCTTGATGGTTTCGGAAAGGCAGACTCGACAGGCCCATCGAGTTGTTGTGATCTGTGAACACTCACAGCTTCTTTCCCAGCATTTCTGCATGCCCATAGAATGAGAATTACCTGTTAAGGGTCTTTATTTTGCTTGTCCTCTTCATGGTCATCTTGCTGCACGCCCCCAAGTCCCAAGCCTTTTTAAAGGCACAGTTTGTTTCTAATCTGAGGGCAGGATCATGAGCTAAGAGTTGAAACACAGCCCTTGCTCCCCTAGATGCTAAGTAACAGAGCTAATTGTAGTAACTTTCTTTACATATCAGTGTTAATCATGAAGAGGCAATATAAAGTCCGTGAGTGCAGAATCTTGTGAGAAAATATTTTTGGAATCCTAACAGATGTTCTGCCCTTGCGGTGTAATTAATAAGCACCCAGGGATTTCAGTCTCGTAACTACGGGCCTCTAGCGCGCTCTGTCAGTGATGAGGTGAGAGAGCTCGGCCCAGTGTTAACGGCTGAGCAGAGTTTGCTCTGCCTCACTGAAGAAAGAGTGGCTGAAGAAAGACTGTCTTTTCAGCCGTGCCACGGAGCATGTGGGATCTCAGTTCCCTGACCAGGGATCGAACCCACACCCTCTGTATTGGAAGCGTGGAGTCTTAACCCCTGGACCACTAGGGAAGCCCCTGAAGAAATAAGATTTTTATTAAAAAGATAAACTGGTGTTGAGTTCTTTTTAAGCCATAGAAGCCTGTGTCATTTCTGAGTAAATTTACTTGAGAAACTTTTAAAAACATGAGCATTTACTGACTTGATACAAGACAGATCTTTCTGAATTTTTGTTTCGTTAACAGAAGAGAAGATTCACAAGAAGTTAGAGGGGTCTCCCTCTCCAGAGGCAGAACTATCGCCCACAGCGAAGGATCAAGTGGAAATGTACGTCAGACTGTGTTCCATGATAAAGTCACTCTAATGACTGCCCCGCTGCGTGGTTTACAGGTTTAGTTTGTCATCTTCTATTTGGTTTGCTATTTTATAACTCAGGAGTCTACTGAGCACATACTGTGTGCCCGACACAGAGAATCCAAAGGTGGATAAGATGGTCTCATCTTTTTTCACACACATTGAATCAATATTTGTGAATCTGATGAAACGAACAAGGTTATTATTTATGGTCCGTTCATATATGACCTTTGAAATTCAATGCCAGTCCTTTGAGCCAGTGGTGGGAATGAAGTTTGTCCTTGTTTTACACACAAGGAAGCCAGCTTCCCCCTGCTGATTACAGAGGGAGCGTGGGCAGGTCAGGAGCCCGTGTCAGACTTGTTTCCTGAAGATGCTTTTCCGGCTTTCTTCATAAGTGGTTTGTATTTAAATTCGCCGCATTGTAAGCAGAGTTCCTTACCACCACGTGTCAGGGGAGTCTTCCAAACTTGTAAATCTTAAGGGGAAAGCAGGACGTCGTTGGTCATGTGGCGTGTGCCGTCCGGCATGGTAGGCGTGGCCGCCTGTGGCTGGTGCCCGTTCTCCAGGTGGCTGTTTCAGATGGAGATGAGCTGTTTGCGTTCCGACCCCAGAGTCCAAAGATTTCATATAAAAAAGAATGTAAAGCATTACATTAGTGTTTTTACTACTGAGTATATATGAGATGATCATGTAGATATATCTGGCTAAGTAAAATACAGTCTAAATTAATGTCACTTGTTTCTTCTTACACTTCTAACGGGACTCCGAGAACATTAAAAATGACTCACAAAGCTCACAGTATGTTTCCGTTGGGCAGCTTGTTGTAGACGGAAAAAGAGAGTCCGGCGTAGGCCCGTGAAAACCCAGCCCTCCATCACTCCGTGTGTGACCTTGACTGGCCTCCGCAATGACAGTCCCCACGCTGGCAGCCGGTCTGACTCTCCCGAGTCCTCCTTTGCCAGTCTGGTCTGTGTGGCTCTGAAACCCTCCGTGGCTACCAGTTTTCTTGGAAACTGAAACCCTGTTTCCAAGCCCTCCGACGCCAGCCTCCCTGGTTTCCCGCCCCTTGTTGCAGTAGCCGCTGCTCTCACGAGGCGCGGGGAGGGGGCATCTTCGTATCCTCACCCAGGTTCCCACGCCGCACAGTGGGCGCTCAGCAGACCGCAGCGTGCCTGGAACATCAGGCCCAGGTGTGGTCCACCTCGTTTGAACAGTCACAACCTGATTGTTCCGGGCCTCGCCAGCATCCATCCCCTTTCCCAAACCCTCGAATCCCACGATCGCTGCCATTTCTGACGGCCTGCTTAACCAGCTGGGTGTCGCACTTGGCTCCTGAGGAGACACAGTGAGAGTCTGCGAAGGTGCCCTTCTGCCTCCCTGTGCATGTTCATTCCTCCCCTCCTCAGCTCTGTGACGTAGATACTGTGGTCAGCCCGTGTTCTAGGCCACAGAGAGGTTTAGGAGCTGTGCCTCAGGTCACGGAGCTGGCAGATAGCAGAGTGAGGACTCCAGCTCGGGGAGCGTGGCTTCAGAGCGTGTGCTCGAAGCTGCTTTGCTCTCCAGCTCCTCACCCTCATCTGTTTCTAGTGCGTGTGACAGCCGTGTGAGAGAAGCCACGGTACCCCCACTTTCCAGGTGAGGCAACGACCCGTGACACTGCATGAAGTCACTTAACGTCACAAGCAGAGTAAATGAGCTGAGATTCACATTCAGATAGTCCTTATCAGAATATCCCATTTGTACTTGTAACTTTACGAAAATCCAAAGTTTAAAGTCATCATCTTAACATATTCTCTAAGTATTCCTGTAGCGCTTACCTCGATGTTGAACGTTGAAAGTGCTTGATCCATGGACCTAAATTTAAAGGTTTTACTGTATTGTCAGTTTTATTTTTTAAGTTGCTCACTCATGGGTGACGTGTAAACACTGACTGTTGAAATGAAATATCCCATTTCTCTGATGGGTGATGTTGTTTTACCATATCGGATACGTCTGAGCGCCTGCTTTTGAAATCTCTTGCTTGTTTTTTCAGGTACTATGAAGCGTTTCCACCGCTCTCCGAGAAGCCAGTTTGCCTGCAGGAAATCATGACCGTGTGGAACAAGTCCGCAGTCGGCTCCTACTCGAGCTCGTCCTCGTCGTCCACAGCCCCTCCAGCCAGCACAGACACGCCCTCCCCCAAGGACTGCAACAGCGAAGGCGAGGTCATCCGGGAGAGAAGCGGCGATGCGCCCGCCAGCCTGCACGAGAGAACGCAGGGCGGCCGCAGCCACAGCGAGAAGGAGAACAGGTTCAGGAACGGGCCCGGCGAAGAGCGGCCCGCGCCGCCGCCGTACAAGAAGCAGAGCCGGCACCGGCCCGACGGGAAGCCGCGCCCGCGCTCCTGGTCCTCCGGCTCCAGCGAAGCCGGCTCGAGCTCCAGCGGGAACCAGGGGGAGCCAAAGGCGGCGGCGAAGTGCGTGAAGGCAAGGCACAAGGCGCGCGAGATCCGGAACAAGAAGGGAGCGCGCGGCGCGCAGGGCCGGCTCTCGCTGAAGCACGCCGAGAAGGCGGAGAGGCACCCGCACGCCGCCGGCAGCAGCAGCAGCAGCGGCGGCGGCTCCGTCAGACAGCTGTGCAGGCGGGGCAGGCGGCCGCTGAAGGAGCCGGGCAGGAAGGAGGCGGGCGCCGCCGAGGGCGGAGACCTGCTCCTGGAGAGCAGGGCGGACCGCGAGTACAAGGAGGAGCCGCTGTGGTACACGGAGCCCATCGCCGAGTACTTCGTCCCTCTGAGCAGAAAGAGCAAGCTGGAGACCACCTACCGCAACAGGCAGGACGCCGGCGCCGCGGCCTCGGCCACCGTGGAGGAGCTGTCCGAGTCTGTGCGCGGCCTCTGCATCAGCAACACCGACATTCACAAGACATACCTCGCGGCAGGCACTTTCATCGATGGTCACTTTGTAGAGATGCCTGCAGTCATAAATGAGGATATCGACCTCGCTGGGACCTCATTCTGTCCTCTGCCAGAGGACGACAAATACTTGGATGATATTCATCTGTCAGAATTAACACACTTCTACGAAGTGGATATTGACCAATCCATGTTGGATCCCGGTGCCTCAGAAACCACGCAAGGAGAAAGTCGGATTTTGAATATGATTCGACAAAAAAGCAAAGAGAAGACAGATTTTGAGGCAGAATGTTGCATAGTGTTAGATGGAATGGAGTTGCAAGGGGAACGTGCAATATGGGCAGACTGTACCAGCTCTGTGGGTGCTGAGGGCTTTCTCCTGCAAGACCTCGGCAGCCTGGCCCAGTTCTGGGAGTGCTGTTCGTCCAGCTCTGGCGATGCCGACGGGGAGAGTTTTGCGGGGGACTCCCCGGTTCGACTCTCCCCGACCTTAGACAGCACAGTGCTCAATCCGCATTTGCTGGCCGGCAATCAAGAGCTCTTTTCAGATATTAATGAAGGATCTGGTATAAACTCTTGTTTTTCAGTGTTTGAAGTGCAATGCAGTAATTCTGTTTTACCATTTTCTTTTGAAACACTCAACTTGGGAAATGAAAATACAGATTCTAGTGCTAACATGCTTGGGAAAACACAGTCTAGATTACTAATATGGACCAAAAATAGTGCCTTTGAAGAAAATGAACACTGTTCTAATCTTTCAACAAGAACTTGTAGTCCGTGGTCCCATTCAGAAGAAACACGTTCAGACAATGAGACGTTAAATATCCAGTTTGAAGAATCCACACAGTTTAACGCAGAGGATATTAATTATGTAGTTCCTAGAGTCTCGTCCAATTATGTAGATGAAGAACTCCTAGATTTTTTGCAGGATGAAACTTGCCAGCAAAACAATAGGACTTTAGGAGAAATCCCAACATTAGTTTTCCAAAAAAAATCTAAACTAGAATCTGTCTGTGGTATTCAGCTAGAACAAAAAGCAGAGAACAAAGCCTTCGAAACTACGCAGGTGTGTAGTGAAGGCAGTCCGCGCGGAGATGGCTACAGCTCAGGGGTTATTAAAGACATTTGGACAAAGATGGCAGATAGAAATTCTGCAGCTCTGCTAGAAATAGAAAGCGTTGATGATGAGTTGTTTCCGACAGATGTAAATAACTACTGCTGCTGTTTGGATGCTGAGGCTCCAATGGAGCCCCTCCAGGAGCCCAACAAGGCCGTGCAGAGATCAGAATACCATCTGTGGGAGGGCCAGAAAGAGACCCTGGAGAAGAGAGCCTTTGTGTCCGGCGAGCTGTCCAAGGTGGATGGCGGGGACTACACCACCCCCTCGAAACCTTGGGATGTGGCCCAAGACAAAGAGAACTCATTCATCCTGGGAGGAGTTTACGGAGAGCTCAAAACCTTTAACAGCGATGGGGAGTGGGCTGTCGTACCACCCAGTCACGCCAAAGGAAGTTTGCTGCAGTGTGCCGCTTCCGACGTGGTGACCATAGCGGGCACAGATGTCTTCATGACCCCCGGAAACAGCTTCGCTCCTGGTCACAGGCAGTTATGGAAACCCTTTGTGTCCTTCGAACAGAACGACCAGCCGAAGAGCGGGGAAAACGGATTGAATAAGGGATTTTCCTTCATCTTCCATGAAGACTTACTAGGAGCTTGTGGCAACTTTCAAGTTGAAGATCCTGGACTCGAATATCCCTTCTCTTCCTTTGACTTAAGCAATCCGTTTTCACAAGTTCTCCATGTAGAGTGTTCCTTTGAACCCGAAGGGATTGCATCTTTCAGTCCTAGCTTCAAACCGAAATCGATCCTCTGCTCTGATTCCGATAGCGAAGTTTTCCACCCCAGGATATGCGATGTCGACAGAACCCAGTACCGGGCCATCCGGATCTCCCCCAGGACTCATTTTCGCCCCATCTCTGCGTCTGAACTCTCCCCCGGAGGAGGAAGCGAGTCAGAATTTGAATCCGAGAGAGATGAAGCAAATATTCCCATTCCTTCTCAAGTCGATACATTTGAAGATCCACAGGCAGATCTCAAACCCCTGGAAGAGGACGCAGAGAAAGAAGGCCATTACTATGGGAAGTCCGAGCTTGAGTCTGGGAAGTTCCTCCCCAGGCTAAAGAAGTCTGGGATGGAGAAGAGTGCCCAGACGTCCCTGGATTCCCAGGAGGAGTCGGCCGGGGTCCTACCGGCAGGAGAGCGGAACCCGTGTCTGGAGTGCAGCATGAGTGAACCTCTGGAGATCGACCTGGAAAGCCCAGAAGCAAACTGTAAAATAATGGCACAGTGCGAGGAAGAAATTAATCATTTCTGCAGCTGCAAAGCAGGATGTCAGTTCCCTGCTTATGAAGATGATCCAGTTTCTTCAGGACAGCTGGAAGAGGTATGTGTCAGTGGGGATCGGTGCTTGGTGGGAGGATTTGATCACAGTTTAAGAACAGCCATTTCAGGCAAAGAAAAGATAGGGTTAAATTATTGGGAATTTAGCTTGAACATCTTAAAACTTAGCATCCTTATGATTTTTACATAAGGACTTAACGTGGATTTGATGTTTATCAATTTGAACTAGACAGTTGACATTTTTAAATAAATCAGAGTATGCGGTGTTTCTGGGTGGTCTTAACATGCATGTGCTATGCTTAAAGCAAAGCATTCACAACTGATGAATCCAGAAGTGGCTGTTCACTCTTTGGAAGGCCCGTTGCTCCTCAGAAGTGGCGGCAAAGGGTTTCTTGAAGTAGGAAGCCTGTCTGACTGTCTGTGCAACACTGATTAGTTTATAAAAAGTTACATTTTACATGTAAGATAAATTGCATCTCTGTAGAATTCTCTGAAATTTTTTGTGGTACATGTAGCAATTAACCCTCAATACAAATGTAACAAAATAACTTCCACAGAACCCCTGCAGGTGTGCCCATGCTTATTACAAAGTATGTATTCCTGAAGTTACACCAACTGTATGGGTCAGCCTGTCAAGTGAGGTTAATAGGAATAGTTTTGTTAATGGAGTCATTGTACCATTTGACTACTGCTGAGAAGTGGTCTGAGGTTAAACTGTATAAGAACTAACAGTGAAGGGGATGACCCATTCCCAAGGAAAAGCCTGGGGCTCTGCACGCCTGGTCCTTTTCCAGAGGCAACTTTTTAAAAAGTCAGGTGGAGGTGTCAAGAAGTGAGGCCACCTGTGGCTGGAGAGCAGCTGGGTCACCCTTCCTCGCCTCCGTGGTCCTGCACGCACTGCCCACCCGCCCTTCACGTGGCTCCGTCCAGCTGGACCCACAAGGTGCCCCCCATTCCTCTCTGCTCCACCTGCAGCAGAAATCATTTCTCCCTCCTTTTAATTTTCATGCACTTTATGCCTTTCCTCTTAGTTGCATTTGCCATTTTGCATGAGTCCTCGGTGTCCTTTCTTTGTTAAGTTGTGAGCTCCTCCTGGATTCAGATGACATCTCATCCATGTGTCCCGTCGGCGCCTCGGTGTGGCCCTAAGTGCAGGTGGTGGCGGGAAGCCCCCACAGCGACCCGAGAATCACTGTCTGAGGCGCTTGTGTGGGGATCTTTAGCCAGGAATTGAATCCCACCAAAACAGTAACATCTGAGCTGCTCAGGACAACAAGAAAGTATGACGTTATTAGCCTCCATCTGCTTGCTGGTCGCCCACTTTCATCCTTAAAAGTGCCCGCATGTCCTGTGTGTCTCGCCTGGCTCCAGATGGGGAAAGGAAGAAAAAGGGGGACGAAGGAGAGTCTGCGTCAGAGCCACCACCACAGGCCTCCACCTCCTAGCGTGTTGGCGTCTCTGTGTGTTATCAGAGCTCTGGCTTGTCTGACAGGTCTGCTCAGTTGCTGAGTCGTGTCTGACTCTCTGCGACCCCGTGGACTGCAGCACGCCAGGCCTCCCTGTCCATCACCAACTCCCGGAGCCTGCTCAAACTCATGTCCATCGAGTCAGTGATGCCATCCAACCCTCTCATCATGTGTTGTCCCCTTCTCCTGCCTTCAATTTTTGCCAACAGACCTGACAGGTCTGGGGCACCAGCTGAGTCCTCAGAGGACCCACACCATTGCTGGTCCCTGCAGCCCTGGCCTCAGCAGTGTCGCCTACAGCTCCCACCTCGTAGCTGCATCTGAGCTGCAGAAAGGTTGAGGGTGGCCTGAAAGGCCCCAGGCTGGGCCAGGATTTTGCCTCTTCACTCTCACGCTGCCTGTCCGTCTCGGAGATCTCCAGCCAGGTCATCTTCCCCCCACTTCCCTGATTGAGGGCAATCTTTGCAGAGGGCATGGCTCTGTTTTTTTAAGAAGTCACTAGTTGCTCTGTTTTTTTAAGAAGTCACTAGAGCACAGGTGGTCTAGAATGTAGGATTTCTGATGGAATTGGTACCCAGGAGCATGAATTAACGATCCTCTTCAAAACCTTAGTTGAGTTCAGTTCAGCAAACATTTATTAAACATTGCCCACATCCTGTGGCCGGTGCCTTAAATGAACCAGAGGCTGTCCTTGCCCCGGGAGAATTCAGCCTGGTCCTGAAGACCAGTCTGTGAGCAGCTGATTTGTTCTCCGTCACGCAGGTCATTCTCTGCCGTGGTTCCGATTTGGGCGTTCCAGGAGGGCGTGTCCGTGGCACACTGGTCCCCTCCCAGCCGCGAGTGTGAGTGCCGGCATGTTGCCTCTGAGGACCCTGTGTGCTTGTGGAAGCACATACGTGTTCACATATGTTCTCTCTACTTTTTTTCGGTCCGACCGTTTTTTGTGGTTTTTTTGACTGAAATGACACTTTATTTAGAATCAACCTTCTTTATTTTCTGCATATTATTCCATCATTTGGAGGTACTAGAACTTCCTAGCTGGTTCCTTACATTTGAGGATGTTTGTGTGTGTTAGTCGCTCAATCATGTCCAACTCTTTGCGACCCCACAGACTGTAGCCCGCCAGGCTTCTCTGTCCATGGAATTACCAGGCAAGAGTACTGGAGTGGATTGCAATTCCCTTCTCCAGAGGAACTTCCCAATCCAGGGATCAAACCCTGGTCTCCCACATCGCAGGCAGATTCTTTACCAGTTGAGCCACAGGGAAGTCCTTTGAGGGTGTTCAGGTCCACACAGTTTGCGGTGGCAGGGGTGACAGCCTGGGGAGGGTGAACACAGGATGCGTGGGAACCAGGGGAGGACCGACCTGGCCTGAGAGTGCGGAGAAGGCTGGCACACAGACCCGCGCGTCCAGGGCGGAGAGGGGGAGGCAGGGCATGCCAGGCAGAAGCAGCAGCAGTTGCGCGGGTGAGCGGCTCATCTGTGCAGGGTGGCAGCCAGCACGTGGTCGCGGCGGCCGAGGAGCGAGGGGAAGGTGAGGACAGGTGAGCGGCCGCGTGCCTCAGTGCCCGGCTCCGCGTGACCTTGGGGCAGGAGCGTCCGCGCTGTCGTCTGCTCGATGGCTGACTCCCTGTCGTGCCCGCCCTGAAGGCCCAGAGCAGCAGCAAGAGGCTTGGTCGTGCCTCCAGGAGTTTGCAGTCCAGGAGGGGAAAGCGTCCCTCGGGACAGGCAGCAGTGGCGTGGGAGGTCAGGGGCTCTGACGATCGGAGGACGCGAGGGCCCAGCCCACCTGCGCCAGACACTGTGCCCTCTATTGCCACCAGCTCCCTACCGAATGCCGGCAGTGACATTCCCCCTGGGGACGGCTCAGGGCACGTGGGCCCGGAGGGTGGGGTGCTCGCCCCAGACCCCTGCATGAGGGCCAGAGCCGGAGCTCCTTCCACCGCCGCGCACTTCCCGACCGGAAAGGAGGACTACGACAATCGTGCCCGAGCGGGGCTCCCTGGCGCAGGGCGTCTCTTTTCCTCTTCCTTTTGTGACGTGAATAACGAGAGCTGGCTGTGGCCGAGGGCACCATTTGGCGCTCTGTTTGCAGAACAGAACCCAGAGCAGGGGCCCCAGACTCCGTTCTCATCCCCAGAAGCAGGAGTGTTCAGTGAGGATTTAAAACAGCGAGCGTTTACCCAACCTTCATCTCCTGAAGAATTACTGACCATTCCATCTCCTGCTACAGACATTTCCGATAAGGCTTTCTGGATAGTGTCCACATCTTCCCTCTTTACTGTTTCCTTCATCCGTCACACATTTGTTAAGGGCTGACTCTGTCTGGGCACTGTTCTAGGTGCCGGCCATAAAGGAACAGAGAGAGATGCGCCTCCTGCATCCGTGGAGGTATAATCCATGAGCAGCGTGAAGCTGCCTGTACATTAGAACGCCAGTGCCGTGGGAAGGCTGAGCGGACGAGGACGTGGCAGGACGGGGTTCCTCGGAGCAGTTTGCCGCAGTGAACCCCCGAGTCAGGGCAGGGCTTGTTGCCAAGGCACAGTTGAAGAGAGGTGTCCGGGTAGCCAGCGAGCCTGGAGCGGCCTGGAGGGGAAGGAGTGGAGCTGAGACAGATGTGCCGGGATCGTCCAGGGCTGTACTCGGTCCTGTTCTCCATCTCCTCCAGCCTGTCTTCATTCTTATTCTCAGCCACGCCAGAAGGTGAATTAATACATTAAACAGACATTATTGAAGCAAGACCTCCTGGTCATCTTTAGCATGCAGGCTTCAGTGCTGGAAATAGCTAAGTGGAAAGATGTCAATAACGTAATGCATATGCACTGACCAGGTATTCAGTGTAAACAAAACAGGAGAAATAAGTCCTCACCATTGGAACTGACACTCGAATGAAGGATGCAGGAAAAAAAAAACTTAAAGACGATGACAGAAACTGCACGAGCTAACTAACGGTGGGCTCAGGAGAGCCGCGGGAGCAGTGTGCCGGACCATCAGGGCCTCCGGCCGGGAGGGGAGCTTCTCTCCAGGCCAGTGGACATGGCCTCCCCACTCCGTGCCAGCCCTCCTCCTGGGGGTTGCCCATCAGCAAGACACGGCTCCTGCCTTTGCACTCACTACCCGGTCGGCTTGTGTCTGTCTCATCTGCTCCCGTCCTTGCTGACCCAGCTGCCTGTCTGTCCCTTGACGCCCTCCAGCCTGCTCTTCCCTACCTGTCTTGTCCGTCCTGATGGGTCCTCTCCCTTTTCCTACTCTTGACCCCATGCCCCGAATCCCAGGAAAGGATTAAAAGATAAGCAGTCCAGCTGCAGCCACCTGAATAAACACTTGGTCGTTCCACAGCCACCCCAGGTGTTTTTCTTTCTCAGGTAGGAGCTGGTTACCTTCAAATCCATCGCCCCTCTGTAGTGCCTTGGGTGATGGAGACACGTTTGTCCAGGGAGCCGTCCTTAGCACTGAGGCACTGGGGATCTGCACGCAGACAGGTGTGCCTTGCAAACAAGGCCAGGGCTTTCCAGAGAGGCCTTCCCGTGCTGTGAGCTGCACGCTGGATGCAAGAGTCATCACCTCGAATTAACCACAGACCTGGCACGTTGCTGGCTTCATTTGCATTAACCCCGGCCTCGTCGGTGCAGTTGACCTTGTCTAATTGACCTGCTTGTCTAATAGCTTTACTAATCCTTATTGTTAGAATAAGGTGCAAGAGAAAATGGTAAAGGTTATCTGACTGCTCTGGGCAGACAACAAAATTCTCTTCAGTTTCTGATTGAAGAGTATTTCTCAAAGTTAAATGAAAATCAAGATTTGACATATATTTTTCATTTAGTTTAATAAACACACGTTCCTGAGTCAGAAAACTTTTTGATAAAGTGATTTACATTGTTTAGAATTTTAAAAATCCTATCAGAGACTTGAAGATCATTGGTTGCTGAAACAGATCAGGTTTTAAACTTGATGAAACATCTTCTGAAACAAAGGTCTATGCAGCAGCGTTCATAGAGCGTGTGCATCGATCCAGCAGACCCTTGTTGAGGCTGTGAGGGGTGGTGGGAGGTGCGGAGATGCCCAAAGCGGGCCTCACCCTGGAGGGCCTGGTGTCAGGCCAAGCAGGAAAGGAGCAGGGAGCGGGGGTTGCCTTGTCCCCAGCACACCGGGGTGCACCCGTGGGGGCTGTGACTGGCCCCGCCCCGTCTTTTAAGGACCCCTCGCGTGGGCCCTCCTTGATCGCGCGTGATGGCCACACTGCACCTAGCCCTCGCCACCCAGGATGGTGGGCAGGTCCCGCTGGAG
This sequence comes from Dama dama, assembly GCF_033118175.1. Classification (NCBI taxonomy): domain Eukaryota; kingdom Metazoa; phylum Chordata; class Mammalia; order Artiodactyla; family Cervidae; genus Dama; species Dama dama. Next base: position 4,350,916 of record NC_083686.1, on the reverse strand, counting down.
CATGAGAGCTCTGCCAGTGAAGGGTGGGGCCCGGGCTCGGACCTGGTCCCCTCCCCAGCATGGGCGCCTCCCTCTGTGCGGGGGCCGGGGCCTCCACGGGCTGGCTGCGGGTTGGCTGCGGGGTCTCTCCTGTGCTCCGGAGTCCCGCCCTCCTCGTTTCCACCTCTGTTTCCTGTTTTGAATCTGAATCGCTGTCCCTTTGGTTACTTGGTTTTAGTCTCAGCTTCCTTCTGGTTCTCGCTGAAGCAGATCACTGCTGCAAAGACCATTAGGTTGGTATTGCTTCTTTGACTCCCTCCTGCCTGTGTGTGTGAAGGAGAAGAGATTCCCCCCCACACTTGAGTGGGGAGGAGGGGCTCAGGGCCACCCCGCCCCCCTCCAGCTCTGCTGTCCCCAAATCTGGAAACCTGCTTTCCTCGAGGTTGCTTCCTATTGTTTTTGTCTTGTGATAATCCTGTTGTATTTTTCGTATTCCCATTTCCAGTATCAGTGCTTTTTTTAACAAAAACTTCCTTTTTGTGCTGTGAACGTGGCTTTTTTGTTGTTGTTCACCTTGTCTAGTAGAACAGTGAAAGGGAAAATCATTCAGTCGTGTCCTACTCTTTGCAACCCCGTGGTCTATACAGTCCCTGGAATTCTCCAGGCCAGAATACTGGAGTGGGTAGCCAACCCTTCTCCAGCAGATCTTACTGACCCAGGAATCGAACCGGTGGGTTCTTTACCAATTGAGCCACAAGGGAAGCCCATAAAACGGAGAAAAATATAAAAACAATGATCAATTAAAAAAATCCTGGGTTTGCAGTTATTTATTAATAATGCGTGAATTTTCCCTTTTATCGTGAAAGTTTATAAACTTGGTCTGTGTTTGGTTTAATCTAAGCAGTTCCCTGTATTGAACACTGATGTGCATGGAATGAACCGAAGTCAAGAGAAACAAACCTGGTGGGAAAAAGCCTTGTACTCGCCTCTTTTCCCTGCCTCGGAGTGTGAAGGTAAGGAGACCTGACGTGATCCTTCACCCGCTCAGATCTCTTAACTCCTTAAAGAGCAGTCTGTTCCTTTGGCTGTGAATATTGGTCCAGAAGCATTTTTGTGTGGCGGGCGTTGGTCAGGGGCAACTGGGGACACAAGAGGTGAGCACAGGCTGGACCCTGCTCTTACACCCATCAACAGCCTCTGGCTGGGCGGGCCGTGGAGACACATAAGCCCCCAGTGAGGGGGGCAAAGGCGGAAGTGTCAGTGGCCAGTCAGGGTGGGAATTGCCAGGCCCAGGCAGGGCTGGAGAGACCAGCAGGGACAAGCCAAGCTGGTCAGCAGGCTCGCGAGTTCTGCAGCGTTAGGCGGAGTTTGAACAGGGAGGAGGAGAGGGCCACCTACAAGAGCTCACGTTGGAGGGTGTCAGGTTGGGTGCATTTATTTTTTTAAAGCAATTCTAGCAACAGAATTGGAGTGGGGAAGGAATGGAGAGACTGGAGGGCACCTGCCAGGGAGCCTGGACTCTTGCCGTGGTCTGGGGTGACAAAGGCAGCTGTGGGGGACAGAGAGCAGAGCGCAGCCCCGGGGTGCTGTGCGGAGGAGGCCAGAGTTCGCCGAGTGACTTTCCGTGACAGCGAGCCATGGGAGGGCACTCGGGCAGACCAGGGAGCGGGACACGGAGGGCAGATTGGGGAACCTGCCCAAGGTCCATGAACCTCCTGGGGGGGGCTTCGGAAGCAATAAACGGCCCGGCTCTGCCATTCTGGGGGAGGCAGAGAACCGAGGAGGCGGCTGAGCGGTCAGCTCGAGGCTGACCCTGTGCGGCCTGCCGTGGTCGCCTGCGCTCTGCCGGCTGCAGCGCTGGCCTCATGGTCTCTCCGCGCAGAGCCGTGGGAGGAGGCTGGGCTCCGGTTGGTATTTGCGTATTCACGTGTGCGTCCTGTCTCCCCTCCCCGCCTGCGGGGCAGCGCCCTCGCTGCCTGGCCTCAGCCGGCCAGGGGACCTGGGATTGTTCGAGTCTCCTCTCTGCCCTGTGGGCACAGAAGCGGCTCCCCACCCCTGTCAGCCTCCTTCCCCGAGGGTCATGAGGGCAGCAGAGTCTTCATTACCAGCATCTTTTTTATTTAACAGCCTCTATTGAAGGCCGGCTCCTCTGCTATTAGCTAATATTTAGGTGCTTTTCATTATTTCCAAGGTGCTTCAGTCTTTACAGCACCCACAAAAAGCCTGGTTATGCTTCAGATGGCATACCCAGAACTAGCTATTCAGCCCAGGCCTGCACGCAGGCCCTGAGGTCCAAGCATGCTCTCTCTCCAGCGGCCTCCACACAGGGTGCCTGGGAGACACGGGGACGATAGGAGTGTAGACTGGACCCTGACCTGAGTCCCGTCGGCGCCCTGGCCGAGCGAGCCCCAGCGGCAGTCACGGGGAACGGGGGCGGGGAGGGCCAGGGGGCCCAGGAGGTGTGGGGCAGGCAGGGGTGGCCCCCAAGCACCCTGGTCTGCGGGGTGACCCCCAAGCGCCCTGGGTGGGCTTCGTCCCTGGGCCGTGGGGGTGACCCAAGCACCCTGGGCGGCTTTGTCCTGGGCCGCGGGGTGTCTTGGTGGCCTCAGCCTGGTCTCCTGTCACTGGCGAGGCAGCCGCTGCAGCTCTTGGCCTGTGGTTCCCATGCATGCCTTGGAGGCGCTGCACGCAGCTCGTGGCACACGGGGCTCTCTGTAATTGCGGTGTGGCCTGCAGGAACGTTCTCAGTGGACAAGCAAGGTAGCCAGGCTTTCAGATGACCTGCCTGCCACTCACAGCTACCCCTGGTGGTTGCCTGGTGGTGATGTCACAAAGCCTGGTTCTTCCAGTGCGGGGCGGGGGGGGGGGGGGGCGGCGGGGCGGTGAGGGTGGGGCACAGTCTCAGGAGAAGCTCAGCCCAGAGACCAGGTGGCCTCTCACCCGCTCAGCAGCCAGGCCTGCTGACTACCCTCGCTCCTGAAGCTTCTGATGCCACTCACGCCTCGTAAGAAGCCCGTGCAGCTCTGAGTCAGGGCCTGACCCGGGAGCCCCAGCCTCCCTGTGGGGGAGGAGGAGGAGGAGCGTCCCTTTTTCCAAGCGAGTCGGGAGACGGAGGCCCCGGAGGGCGGCGAGGGAACCCCCCTTGCCCTGCTGTGCATCCCCACACACGCTCCCTTGGCAGAGCCTTCTTGCACACTTTATCTCATGCCAGGCGCTGTTCTGGGCACTGGAAACGCAGGGACCCCAGGGAATCAGGACCCAAGCATGTGACAGCCGGGACTAGCTGCAGGCGTGGTCCACGCAGGGGCCTCGGCAGGCGGCATCTGACAGCCGAGACCGTGTGTGGACAGAGGTCCACACGGGAGCCCAGCCGGGCGGTAGAGAAGTGCACCTGCTGTGCCCAGGGCGCCCGCCACGAGGACCGTGTGACTGTGCCTCCCCGGGCTGTCCCAGACTTCCGTCTGCAGGGCTCCCGCACTGGGTTCAAAAAGTATTTGTGTTCTTGTGGTCTTAGAGAGAGGGCTCTGCGGGGACTCTGTACGTGGTGGTTAAGGGTTCGGCAGATGGAGCTGAGCTGGAACCCAGTGCTTCCTACACCAGCTGGTAGACCTCGGGCGATGACGGGCCTGTCTGTGCCTCCGCAGTCTGTATTTGTAAAACGAGGCTGAAAGTGATGGCTCTCTTAATTAGAGAATAGTTGCAAAGGCTAAAATGCCCAGAACTGGCCTGGCCTGTGGTCACCCGGAACGTGGGGACCATGGAGAACCCTGACAGCAGTCAGCATCGCCCTCTCCTGATACCCGTGGCATCCACTTCTGTCCGCATAGAACCCCTAAAGTAGGAAGAGAATGGGACGGTGGCGGGGTTGGGGGAGACCCGCTCCACCTACTGGCAAGTCCCAGCCAAGGACATAGTCACCATCCCACCTCATCCGAGGGGTAGCGAGTGCGTGGGATGCGGGGATGATGAGAGCTTGACAGGCAAGCCGAGAAAACCTGATGGCCCAGGCAGGGTGCTGGGTTCCTGCCTCGGTGGAGCCGGGGCATCTTAACCAGCTTAACCCATCCCAGGGCGGGTGGGCCCACAGCCAGGGCCGTGGGTAGCAGTGCTCGAGAAGACATTTGCCGCTTGTGCCAACCTTGCACTTGAGGCCGCGCACCCATCTTAACTTGCACAGAAGTCTCTCTAGAAATGAGAGCACTGGGGCTCTTTCACTAATTTGCCCCCAGTTACAGCACAGTTAAGTAGAATCCTCCGGAGTCAGCTGACAACCTGTCTCATCACAGAGCCTGGGGTTTCTCAAGAACCTGCACCGGGAGGTTGAGGGCCCCAGGCTGTCGGAACTGAAGGTTGTGGACAGTGCAGCCTTTCGTGGGGAGGCCACACAGGGTGCACAGGCCCTCCTCCGGGGGTGGCGGGAAGGCGCGGTCCTCCAGCTGACCCTGCCGCCGTGGGCCCCGCGGGTCCCATCTCATCGCGCGCGCGCTCAGTAACTGCCGGCTGGCTGGATGCTGACTCACGTGACGTCAGGCCCCCTGCCCTGCCCCCTTCCCACAGAGTGAAGGCGCCTGGGTTAAGTCAGCCTCAGCCCCGGCCCTGCGTCAGGACCGCCGGGGAGCCCCTCCGGAAATGGTTGAGACTGGGGCTTCCAGGCTGGTCTTAAGGCTCCCCAGGTGATCTGCACGCGAAAGCAGGGTTGAGGCCCACAGGGCTAGGTGACTCGTACTTGATGCCTTCGGCTTCCAGCGTGCAGTCCCGAGCCCTCCCCGGTCACACTGCGCGCCCCCTCCCCGTCCCCCTCCGTCCTCAGAGGGCTTAGCTCGGAGCTGAGCTGAGGAAGAGCAGAGAGGGTGTTGCCCTGTGTTCCCTCCCGTCACCCCTCCTCTCGTCTGCGCTGCGTCTCTCCCCTTGTTCCAGGAGCGTGTTCGCGGCGCGTCATCCGTCTCCTTCCGCACCACGTCCAGCCCCGGGGCCTTGTGGGCCTTTTTTATCCTGTGTTCCCAGGGCCTGTCACCTAGAGGTGCGAGTGTGTTGTTGAGTGTCTCGTGGTGGGATTAACGGTTATGTTGGCCTCTTTTTTTTTTTTTTTTACTCCATGAACAATTCATTAGAAGCATTTTTTAAAAGTGGCCTAACGTTTTCCTGGCGCACACCTGGCTGATGCTGACCGTGTCTGCTTTTAGCGATCTGACTGTTCAGCAAAAAAAAAAAAAAAAAGAAAGAAACAAGAATGGTACGTTTCATGACTGTGTCTTAATGAAATCTCCCTCCTTTCCCTCTTTTCCCTTCTCCATTCAAAATGATTTAAGAATGTTATACAAATGCCAAGGGAGAGAATGGTATAGAAGAGTATCCAGATGTTAAAGAAATGCCCAGTAATGAAGAGCGTCTGTTAGATTTTAATAGGGTAAGTGGACTGTCCTCCTCCTTACTACTAACTCGCAGTGGCCGCCAGCGCCCCGCACAACCCGGGAGTCTCGCGGCTGCCTCTCCCGTCACCAAGCTCTGCGGCTGCGGCCCTTTGGCCTGCCTCGCCTCCCACTCACCGCCAAGGCCTCCCCCCGCCCCCCTTCTCCTTGCAGTCCGTCCCTCCTGCCAGAGCGTATTTGCCCCACACACGGCTGACCCTGTCGTTCCCCCTTAAAATGCTCGGGTGGACACCCTTTCCATCTTTCAAAATGCGCAGCAGGAAGGAGCACCCCCAACTCACACCCCCAAGTGTGCCCTACCCGCCCGCCGCCCGCGTGGAGCTCCGCTGCGGCGCTGCAGCAGCTGAACGCGCCGTGTGTCCGCCGGCCCGAGCTCTCTGTGGGGCCGGCTCAGGGAGGGCCTGGACCTCGCCTGGTTAGGCCGGCAGCTGAATGAGTCCAAAGGAGCCCCTCTGGCTTCTCGGCGTGATTTGTCAGTGTCAGTCGAAGTCTTGTGAAAGTCCCTCCCACCCCTACCCCCCAGCGCCCCCGTGGTCTTTGTGTCCGTGGACCTGCTGGACTTAACACATCAAGACGGGCGTCTGGGGGTCCCCAGCGTTCTCTGCATCCAGCTCCGTGACCGTTCTGCCCCCTGACCGCCGCCCCAGCTTCAGTGCCCAGACCTCCTCGCTCTTGTCCCTCCTCACCTCCGCACGCAGTCCGTGTGCCCGCCCACCTCTCAGCCGACCCCAGTCCTCCGGCCTCTCCCGCCTCCACGGTTCACACTCCCCCGCCCCCTGTGCCGCACCGCTGCTGCCGTGGGCTTCACCGCGGGCTTCCTGCTTCCACCCGCCCCTCCACCCCCAACAGTCTCTCTCACCCCGCAAGGCACAGCAGCCGCGCGTTGTTGCCTCACTCAGTCGCCCAGGAGGCGGGTGCTGTTGTACCAGTCTGCAGATGAGAAAACTAAAGGCCTGGAAAGATTCCGAGGGGCTTCCCCGGTGGCTCTGAGGGTAAAGAACCCGCCTGCCAAGCAGGAGATGCAGGTTCCATCCTGGGTCGGGAAGATTCCCCCCACCCACCCCCTGTCCCCGGCGGGTACGGCAACCCACTCCAGTATCCTTGCCTGGAGAATCCTGTGGACAGAGGAGCTGGCGGGGGTGGGGGGGCGGGGGGCTCCAGTTCATGGGGTCACAGAGAGTCCAACACGACCGAGCACACACGATCACAGATTTCCCGAACACGCCTCTGAAGTCGCGCAGCCAGAGCCTGCGTGTCGGCCGGAGCCGTGCCCTCAGCCCCCGAGTTCGACCCCCGCCAACTGCTAACCGCGATGTGCTCTCGCCCTTGGGCACGGAGTGGATGCACTCTCCCGGCCAGGCCTTTGTGTCTGCCCTCGCGTGCCTCTCTGCTCCCACGCCCTCCGCTCCCCCGTTGGTGTGGCAGTCTTTCTGTGCTCCTTCCTCGGGGGGCTCTCAACCAGGGACAGTACTGCCATCTGGAGATGGGGTGGGGGCGGATGCTTGGGGCGCGGGGTGGGTGTTGCTAAGCCACTGTGACTGGCGGGGGCATTGCTAGTTACTGTAGCAAGTAGGGGGTGCTGGTCACCTCGAGGGAGGGGCTTTGCTAGCCACTGTGGGGGGGGGGGGGGGGAGGGGCTTGTTAGTTACTATGACCGACGGGCATTGCTCATCACTGGGGGAGCGGGAAGAATTACCCAGTCACTGTCGGGGGAGGGTGATGTGGCTAATTAACTGTGACCGGTGCAGGGAAGCATTGCTGGCTACTGTGACTGGGGAGGGACCACCACTTGCAGCTAGTGTCCCGAGGGCCAGAGATGTTGCCTGTCTGCTGGGGGCGAGGGGGCAGTCCCATACAACCAAGAGTTTCTCTAAAAAGTCCCCCATGCCAGCGGGCCCCCAGTTCAGAAGCAACACCCCCAGGGCCCCCGCCAGCTCTGCTTTTTCTGTGGCCCAGCTCTCTTCTCAGCATCTCCTCGAAAGAAACGCTGTCCCTGCCACTCCTGTCTGGAGCCCCATCAGCGCCCCTCGCCCCCCCGCCCCGCCCCAGCTGGTCAGCGCAGCAGGAAGCTGGGAGGGCAGTGGGTGGATCGGTCTGCTTGCTGTCCGTCCCTGGAATGAGAGCCCCAGGAGGGCGAGGCCGCACTCGGAGAGTCCGGAGGGCTGGAACGTGGAGAATCAGGGTCTGGGGTCCTTTACCGGTCAGGAGGGAGAGGTGGTTCGTTTTGCTTTCAAACAGGAGAACTTGAGAGTCTGGTAACTCTCCACCGGAAAATATCCACCATCAGTTTGTTCCCTAATCTCTGTATGTGAAAAAAGCGCCTCCCCCGGCCCCCTCTGTGACCGTGTCCCTCTCTCCTCAGGTGTCTTCTGTTTATGAAGCGAGGTGTACAGCGGAGCCGGACGCCGGAGCCCAGCCCAACGGCTTCCACCGCGCGCCGCGCTCCAGCGCGGGCTCTGCCGCGGAGGACTCGGGCTCGGAAGGTGGAGGCGAGTGGGCGGACCCCGGCGAGGAGGAGCTCTTCTCCCGAACTCATCTCTAACCCCGCCCCCCCGCAGAGCAGTACAAGTTATTTTTTTTTTTAATTGCTATGTGAGGGGGAAAGTACCCTTTTGTGAGGCCTGTTAATCTAAACAACTTAGGTTTCTTCTTCAATTAACTGGTTCAGATCAGTAATTCTCTTCTTGCTTATTTTAGAGTTGAGGACAGCTGTCCTGTTGAAAATTTTCTTTCTTTTCTTTTTTTTTTTTTTTCCTTCTTCCAAGCTGTTAAAATTCTTGGCTCTCTGAACTAGACTAGAACGGGTGTGCATGTGCTCGTCTTAGAAGCATCACTGCCTTCCGCGTCCTCTCGCTGCCGCAGCGCCCCCTTCCGGCCGCAGTCCGTCACCGCCCCCCCCCCCCCCCCCCCGCCCCCCTTGCTAGCATCGCAGCGTCAGCGCCCACGTCCACTCCTCAGAGACTCTAGCTTCGGGGACACGCAGGCTCTGTCCTCTCTGAACTGGGGTGTGAACGCTTACCCCCGCAGCGGGTCAGTGCCTGTCTCTGGAGGCCAGAGGGCAGCCCGGGTGACTCATCCTGGGTCTCCATTCAGTAAAAAAAGAAATCATGTACATTTAATGTAGGAACTGCAAGGGTGTGCTTTTAGAGACTTAACAAAAATACTGTGTTTCTATCTTAGGATCTTCCCCTAGAGTACGTACCATGGACAGTGCCATGGTCGGTGACCTCCTCGCTAGCTGAGGCAGCCAAGGACTTGGAGGTATGGGGTGGCATGTGAGGTCAGGTGGGGCGGAGGGCGGGGCAGCGCACCCCAGCCCGCTCTCGCGTCGCAGTCTCTTTGCCCCCCGCCCCCCCAGACACCGGTCAGGGTTGTTTGCGGTGAGTCTTGCAATACTCGGTGAGGACCTGAGTTGCAGGTGAGATTCTTGCGGTGACCAACATGGAATCCAAGCCCCCCCCCTCCCCCCAGAACTTGAGATTGTAAACATCTGACCTGCAACAAAGGCCACCTCACGACTCCAAAGAGACCTTGGCTGCAGCAGCTGGCTGCGCTCGTGGCTCTGACTTAGCGTAGCTTAGATCTCCTTTTGTGTTTGAGAGAATGTTCTGGGCAAGTTCTGTGTGTGGCGGGTCGGGGAGCAGAGCCCTGGTTTCTCCCATACCCGTGTGAGGGCTCCACAGGCCCCCCCACCCGTGTCGTCGGGAAGCCAGGGCTCGATCCGTCTCGTCCAGGCCCATCCGTTTCACAACGGTCACTTCCTCAAGCTTTTCACGCCGCCGCGCAACAGGCTGAAGTTAGAAGGAGCAATATTTGCAAAACCTAAACGTTTAAAGTTACTTTTCTTTTTTTTAACCGACGTGTGAGATCAGTTGAGCGTGTCCGTAACGTCGGGAAGTCTTAACTGGATGAGACAGCACCACCACTGATTCTGGCAGGCACTAGACACGTAATATGTACTAGCTGGGAGCTGAGCTGGCCGAGAATACGTGGTTTGCTTCAAGCATTGGGTTTCGTTGCCTTGCCTTCATGATGACACAGGAAACTCCCTCCAGGGCCGTGGAGTCACCCCCCGGCACTCTCTGTCCTCACTGTGGGAAACCTGATGGGCCGTGGGGTTTGGTCTCACCACACGTCAGGGTTTGTTTTTATACAGCACATCTTTGACACTTTAAAGTGGGTTTGTGTGTGTGTGTGTGTGTGTGTGTGTGTGTGTGCGTGCGCGCGTGTGTAAGGTTTTTATGTTGCTGTTATTTATTTACAGACTTTATAAGGGTTTATGTATTTTTCTTTCTTCCAGAGCTTCCTAAAAATTGATTAGCATCTGCACTGAAATATAATTTTTAACAGCAAAGGCAAAAAAAGAATTGGAAGTTGTAAAATTCCTAAAAAAAAAAAAAATCACTACAGTGACGATCATCCTAGAAATCGTTGCTTGTGTAGCCGAGACCAAATAAATAGATTTCAGACACAACCTTTAGCTCGGTGATTTTGGACAGCTGCTTTTTTTTTTTTTTTTTTCCATGAAAAGGCTCCGGGTGGTCATGGTGCAGACTTCCTCACACTGGCGGGAAGGCGACGCACCTCCCACGGGAACGGGAATGGATTACAAGCGGGCGAGGGCGTGAACAGATTACGTATTTATTTGTTTTCGTAGCTAAGTGGCTGAAGCCCGGAGGCTCTCAGCGACAGAGTTGAAAGTTGTGGTTTTCAGTTTTGTAAGTGAGTGATCACAAAGAAAAAGCATCTCTTTAAAAAGTTGGCAAAACGCTGAAACGCACTGTGGTATGAAGCGCGTTGCACATCTTAGCACTGAAGCACCAGTTTCCCATTCCTGGGCTGAGATTCTTTTCCCGTGGTTGTATCGTTCTGATTTCACGTACACCAGAGTAACCGATTTTTTTGTTTTGTTTTGTTTTCTTGTGGAGTTAACACCAAATAAAAAAGTTAAAAAAAAAAGCCATTGGTTGTCTTTGTTTATCGTAGCAAAGATTCTTTTATAAAAGAACACCAGCCTCCTCTTAGCAACTTACCAGAAAATCATGTGGATATTCACTTAATGTAACAAATCACCTTACGTAATTCCCACTTAGGTAACACCCATAGGTGTTAATTTCTGCAAAGATCACCCCCAGTCAATAATGTGTTACATTCCAGATGAAGGTTATTTAGCTCTTCCTAGGGGCACTGTTGAAAGTGCTGGCATTTGCTTTGCTGGAGGAGAAAGTGGGTGGGGCCTTGCTGAGAAAAGAACCTACCCCGCCCCGCGCGCCCCCCCCCCCCCGCCCCCCCATTCCTACCCCTAGGAACTACTGCCTGAATCTTGCAAAGAAAAACACCTTTTTGTCCTGTGATGGTAGAAAAACCTTAGTCTTTTTGTTCTGGGGGAGCGCTAGGGGAATGTGTATTTATATTAACATGATGACTGTACATTTTAAGAAATCAATGTATTATTTTAAAAGTATAAAAGAAAACTCATCCATACTTCCATCACCCCAAGAGGACAGCTTCTAAGCTTTGTGCGAAACACCTTCCCAGACAGCTGAGTGTCTATGTGGGTATGTGTATATAGAGAGAAGTTTTTAGTAAGGGTTGTACTACGCTTGCTCTTCTGTAGCTTCAGAAATAGGTTTTTCCTCAGAGATCTTTTCATGTCAGTAACAATCTGTGTCACTATTACAGCTTATGATTCTATTACACCGATTTAATAAGTTCCGCCAACATGGAGAAAGTTCCCCTCACGTTTGTTCAGTACCCTAAGTCACATTTCTCTGTTGACAGCCTTTAACCACAGGCCTCCTCAGGCAGCGGCCCTGGAAGGTCAGTTCCAGACCTCGGGACGCCTGCCGCTGGACGGACATCCACACGGACACGCGGTCCCATGGACCTGTGTGTGAACCCAAACGTCCTTTTCTCTCACCCTCCAGACGCTGAGCACTCGCCTTCCATCGGCACAGAGGGCTCGAGTTGTGTTCGGCCCATCCTTCTGGCTTCTGGGATGTGCGGGCATGTTTTTACACACTTCACAGGTAGTGTGGTGGTCAAGAATCTGCCTGCCAATGCAGGAGACACAGAGACTCAGGTTCGAAACCTGGGTCAGGAAGATCCCCTGGAGTTAGAAATGGCAACCCACTCCAGTATTCTTGCCTGGAGAAGCCCACGGAAGAGGAGCCTGGAGGGCTACAGTCCATGGGGTCGCAAAGAGTCGGACACAACTGAGTGACTTAGCACACATACATACATCTCCCTCTGAAGAGGGTAGAGCTGCTCTCCCACGATTATGGAGAGTAGATCTCTGAAGCCTGCATCTTGCAGACAAGCTAAAGGGGTCAGCCTCACTTTTCCCAGCCCGCCTCCCCCGCTTTCTGTGAAGTCCGCAGGCAGCCCAGTTTGAGAGGACATCTGTAAGGGGAGGCCCAGGGCCCAGCTCTTAGAGCAGCTCCTGGTACCAGATGAGCCCCCGAGCGCTGAATTGCAGACCACACATCGGGCGGCATTGTTTCGGCATGCCCCCATCATCTTCGCCAGCTGGACCTTAACCTCTTCCTCCGTTTGGCCCTGGCACCGGCTGGGTGGTCAGTATGGTGGCGAGGGGCCGCCACACGGAGGCAGGACCAGAGGCTGGCAGTGGAGCAGAGGGCGTGTGTCCACCGAGACGGTTGGTGTCCCGGGAGTGCACCCTCCACTGTGTCCAGGGCTTCTCTCATCGGTCACCTCCCGGCACAGGTGTGTGCCTTAGGCCACACCAGCCATCAGCTCCATCCTCTCACTGTGGTTCTACAAAGTACCGTGAGCGTCACAAGGGCACCCACCGGCCGAAGCAGGGTTGGGGAGGGAGACTGTTTCTGTTCCCAGGAATCAAGGCGTCACAGCTAAGTGGATGGCGCAGGTGTGACGGCCCCCGTGTGGGTGTCTGCCTGCAGTGCTGGGGTTCAGTCAGTATCACTGCACGTGCCATCCCGGCGGCCCGGGCACGTGGGCTGAGTGGCTGAGACGGGGGCCTGGAGGCCAGCTTGTCTGCACAGCGGTCCAGGGGCAGAAAGGGGGGCCCGGCTTCCCCTGAGAGCTGCTGGTGGGCGGCCTCCCTGGCCGCGCTGTAGGGAGCACAGAGACCAGGACATGAGCCGCTGCTTTTAGAGACTGCAGCTGGCCTGCCACGTGGTGGACGGCAGGGATCACCCTGTCTGGACCGGGAACACTGCCAGCCCACACGGGGGGCTCGCCACGCACTGGGCACCCGTCTAAGCAGGGTTTACTCACAACCCTGTGGGGTAGGTACAGTGGCCCCATTTTACAGATAAGAAAACAGACGCAGCGAGAAGTTAAATCACTTGCTAAGGTCTCACAGCTTGTGGCACGGCTCAGATGGTAAAGAATCCGCCTGCATTGCAGGAGACTCCGGATTCAATCCCTGGGACGGGAAGCTCTCCCGGAGAAGGGAATGGCTTCCAGTATTCTTGGCCTGGAGAATTCCACGGATGGAGGAGCCTGGTGGGCCACAGCCCATGGGGTCACAAAGAGTCGAACGCAACCGAGTGACTTAACATTTTCTTTTCCCACTTTATACCTGGTGGGCGGTGGAGCCAGGATTCGAAGTGGACGCTGACCACAGAACCCATCCCAAAGAAAGCCTCTCTCGTCTCGCCAAAACCCCATTCTACAAAGTGTGTGGAGTCAGCCGCTTCTGCCAAGCAGTCTCTTTCTGGTCCTTGTGAGCCGTGCAGTGAGGCTGTCGGGGGCCAAGTCCCAGCCCAGCCAACCCCCCCGCCCCTGCCCGCCCCCTCCGCTGGCCACCCACTCCTGGGTGAGCGTGCACGCCTCGCTGCCCTGGCTGTCAATGGAAGCTGGCACGCCCAGCCTGGGACAGCCGGGTACCCCTCCTCCCCTTCCCCTCCCCTTCTCCCCTCCCTCCACCCAGTGGCTGCCCAGCCCTGCCTCAGGGTCAGGCCCTGCAGAGCACGGGGCAGGGGGGGCTGGGTGCTCAGCGCGGTCACGCGGCCTTCAGGCGGCGCCTTAGCCCTCCTCTCACCCGTCACGAGATCACCGTGTCCCTCCTGGTGGGGGCGGCCGCGGTAGCAGCAGAACCGAGTGTGCCTGTTGGTTCAGGGTCACCAGGCGGGCAGAAGGGCCCCAGGCACACGGCCTGCTGCCACTCAGACCCAGGGCCGGCCACTTCCTGCCACAGCCCAGGGGTCATGCGGGGGGTGGGGGGATCTGTTTCAGGGGGAACCAAGGAGGCCCCACCCTCTGGGCCCACCCTGGCTGCCCTGGGCCCCCAGCCTCGTCCCAGAGGGGGCTGCGTGAGGGCCCGCGGACCTCCCTTCTTGCCGACCCGAGAAGGCGCCTGGCCAGCCTGTGACCCTGGGCTGGGCACCCTCTCCCTGGCCGCGGATCGAGGACGCCCCCCTCCCCAGGCTCCCAGGGCCAGGCTGGGCCAACCCGGTGACGGGCAGGGAACGCTGCCTCCTCCCCACCACCCCCCAGTATGGGGGGACAGGCCCCGAGCCCACCTGGGCCTTCCCCACACCCTGCTCCTCCCCTCCGCTCCTTTCTGTCCCTGCGGGTTGGGCTCCGGTTTTGAGCCGCCCCCTCCAGCCTCAGGAAGGCTCGGGAAGTCCAGGGGCCTGGTCCAGAGCATCGCCCGCCCGCCTGAGTGAGCAGACCTGTGAGGTCACCCCTGGGTGGGGTCCCCCCTACCCCGAGTGGCCTCCACACTGCCGCCCTCCCATCCCATCCCCCCAGAGAGGGAGCTGAACTGACTGCAGAGCTTTGGGCTAGGGAGGCCTGGGGGCCACAGGCCATGAGACTGAGGGCCAAAGCACAGGTCCAAGCTGGGTGGCCAACTTTGGGGTAGGTCCTCCCTCTGCCCAAGAGGAGCCCTGGCTGTGTGCTGAGACCCCCGGGCTAACCGAGGGTCAAGCACATCCGGCCCCTCCGGGCCTGCCTCCCAGCTCTTCTCCGCCCAGGCCTGGGGCCCCTCCCGCGGCCCCGCTCGGGACCCAGCTCCTGCCGTCATACACGTCAGACGTGACCGCGGCGTGCTCCCGCACCCCGAGAGCTGCTCCCCAACAATCACGGACAGCCCTGCTCAGCCAAGGCTTGCCTGGGCCCTCGGCCTCCCCCCCTGCAGCCATCCAGGCCCCAGGGTGGCTGGCTCAGAGGGATTGGGGACCCTGGGGAGACGCCCTCATAGTGGCAGACCCTGGCTCCCTGCAATGCGCCAGTCACCACACGTGCACACACACACATCTGTGACTGTCTCCATGCCCAGCCTCGGGAGCCTAAGGCTGCCAGGCACTCCATCCAGCTGGCTACCTCCCCTGCCCATTAAGGCCCTACCAGGGTGCTGGCTGAGTCTAGCCGCTCTCCCATGATGCAGGTGTTTGTAGCATCTCAGGGATCCTTCTGGGCGCCTCACTTCCCCAGGCTCATCCCTCACGCGGACCTCCCCTTCCCGAGCTGGGGAGGAAGTGGGGAGACCTGAGGCTCTGAGTCTTGTCCTTATGCTGAACTCTGGTCCTCACTTGAAAACGCTTTTCCCAGGACTGGTGGCATCGTGCTGGGAGGGCCTTTTGTTACCTGGACAAGTCTGGTGAGCAGAGGAGCCTGGAGTCCATGCCTGGACCTTCCTGAGTCGTCACGTGGAAGGAGGGACAGTCTGGAGCCTTCTAGGGGCTAGTGTCATTTCATTTTGGCATTAAGCTACCAGTTAGGAAGAAAGGGACGTCTCTGGGCCTTGGTTGCAAAACTAGAGTTTGGAAACTTGCATTCATTCATTTGACAAACACGTTTAGAGCCTGGTGGAGGTGGTGGTTTAGTCGCTAAGTCGTGTCCAATTCTTGAGACCCCCATGGACTGTAGCCCTCCAGGCTCCTATGTCCAAGGGATTCTCCAGGCAAGAATACTGGAGTGGGTTGCTATTTCCTTCTCCAGTTTAGAGCTTACGATGTGCCAGACCCTGAACCTGATGCTGGAAATAAATTTCATTTTTCTAAACAGGTCAGCCTCCCTTGGCCCTACTTGTGCAATGATTAGGAGACCACGGTTTCCTCTTTCATCTCTCCGAGATAAACTTCTGAGGGTCTCTCCAGCCTGCCCGAGCTCCAGACATCTAGAATTTTTCAGCAGTTTGAAGGAAAAGTGGGGAAGACCCCAAGCCCAGGTGGCCATGCCATTAGAAGGATGGTTCTTCTTCATCTTGCCCCCCAATTTCCCTGCCTGGCAGCCCCCAAGCTCCACCCCACTCGGCGGTCTTGGAAGTTGGTGGGCTGGGGGTGTGGGGTGAAGCATCGGGACCCGGCTCTGCCCTGAATGGTCTGATGGCCTTGGCAAGGCCACGTGGTGTCCCTGAGCAGGGCAGGCGGGGGAGGAAGGAGGTACAGTCCTCAACTTGACACCCTCAAAGGGCCTTCCCATGGAACGAGTTACCCGTTTCATCTGGAAGAAACATACAGTGCTCCGTTTCCACCCCAGGACTCTGCAGACCGGCCGTTAACAACGTGGTTTCCTGCTTGGCCATGATCCGCTCTCCAGGGCTGCTGCAGATCACAGAAAACAGAGGCGCCTCCCGGGGAGGTCCGATAAGAGTGCGGCGCGGCGGGGGGGGGGCCTCCACCTCCCTCCCAGCCCTGGGCAGGACGGCTGGCCGGGGGCTGTAGGGGGAGCCCAGGGTGGGGCCAGCCCGCCAGTCTCCCCAGGAGCCCCAGCCTCCACCCTGTGGCCTTTGAAGTGACACTCACTCTCTCTAAGCCTCAGTTTTCTTATCTGAGAAAAGTGGAAAGGTGAAATCCACCTCCCAGAATTAAAAGGAATAACGTGCCTGCACCTATGGGTGCTGGCCAGGGGCTAATCCCCTCCTTAGGGCCCACAGGGTCAGAACCAGAACCCAAGTTCCCTGTCCCAGTGGGTTTGGCTGGGGCGGGCGCAGTGAGGCGGGGGACGGTGGGGAGAGGGCCTTGAACGCCCCTCGAGAGGGTTTGGATCTCAGCCTGGAGGCGGCAGGGAGCCTGAAGGTGGGTGAGCCGGGCACCGCTGTGTCCTGGGTGAGCGGTGGTCTCCCAGGTTGGAGATGGATTTTAGAGAATCTCTTAGAACTTTTGTAGCTTTTAAAAAGAAAATCACACAGGAGATCCTGTATGCCATGAGGCTTGGCAAACAAATTTTTTTAAAAAAAGACGATCACAGACCGCTTCCTCCATTCCCTGCAGCCGGGCGAGCTCAGTCCAGTCTGCCAGCGGCCCTCTGGGTGGTCCCGCTCAGGCTTAGCCTTGTGCTCTCACTGAGCGGCGGGGTCCCGTGGGACTTCCTTCCCCTGAGCTCAGCCTCCTTGTCTGCAGAAAGTCGCTAGAGGATTATCGGACCTGCCTCCGGCAGAGCAGTGAGAGCCTGGTTTTTCCATCCTGGATGGGAAGGCCCTTTGCAAACTGCACGTGAGAAAGTGTTAAAGTCATACTGTTTGCTGCCGAGTCGCTCAGTCGTGTCCGACTCTTTGCGACCCCAGGGACGGCAGCACGCCAGGCTTTCCTGTCCTTCACTGTCTCCCTGAGTTTGCTTAAATTCGTGTCCACTGAGTCAGTGATGCCATCCAACCACTTCATCCTCTGTGGTCCCCTTCTCCTTTTACCTTACACACACACACACACACAACAGCAGGTCTCACCTTTCTGCAACCCTCGCGGCTGATCAAGACCATGATCACCAGTGGCTGCAGATTCATCAGCTCCCGTGCTGTCAGCACGGTGACAGACTGGTCCAAGGTGACGTCATCACTAAGAGGGGACGAGCCGCCCTCTCCTGACGGATGTGTGGCCAGTGCCCAGGTGTGGATGCTGGGAGGGACCCCTCCCCTGGGCCTGCTCCCGTCTCCGGCTCAGTGCCTCCTAAGGGACCCTCTTCAGAGGACACTGCAAAATGTTCCCCTGGGGGCAAAATTGAGAACCGCTGCTTGAGATGAAAACCGAGTCTAAAGTGAATCCCGTGGCTGGAGGAGGGGCTTGTTGAACACCACCACCACATCCACTAATCCATACCTCAGAAAATTCTGCAGCACAGATAATGCAATGTCATCAACAAACACGTGGCGCGGGAAAAGCCAAGGGAGAGCCCCTTCAGAGTAAAAGAGACAAAAGGACTCTGCTACCAAAGACTTCCCTGGTGGTCCAGTGGCTAAGACTCCACACTGCCAATGCAGGGGGCCCAGGTTCCACCCCCGGTCAGGGAACTGGATCCTGCTTGCTGCAGCCAAAACTCGGCACAGCCAAATAATAAACAAATAAAAATGAATGTATATATATTATATATACGGACCTGTTTGCCAAGGGCAGTGTGACACCTTTGGAACTTGATTTGGACAAACTATAAAAAGACATTTTTACAGATGTTTTGGGGGGTGGGGTTATAAAACCTTGAGGAATTATTAATTTTATTAGGTATCTGATGGTATTGTGATTATGCCTCAAAAAAACCCCCCAAAAAAGCCACTTACCACTACAGGTGTGCATAGAACAAGCTGAAGTATTTTCATGGGCTCTGAGATATCTGAGGTACACGCTAAATGAATCCAGGAAAAATAAAAATAACAAGAATGGGGAGAGGGAAACAGGAGGAGCAGAGTACGGATCTGTGTTGAGATGGGCTCGCAGGGGACCTCTGTACCATTCAGTCTACTCTGGGTGTGGGTGAAACTTTCACAATAAAAACACTCTCCAGAGGTAAAGAATAATAACTTGGAAGTGCAAAGAGAGGTTTTCAGTCAGCATGCGTGCTAAGTTGCTTCAGGTCGTATCTGACTCTGCGACCCCATGGACCATAGCCCGCCAGGCTCCTCTGTCCATGGGATTGTCCAGGCAAGAACACTGGAGTGAGTTGCCATTTCCTCCTCCTGGGATCTTCCTGGCCCAAGGATTGAACCTGTATCTCCTGTGGCTTCTGCATTGCAGGCAGATTCTTTACCATCTGAGGCACCGGGGAAGCCCTTTCGGTCAGCAGGGGAGCCTAATTCTGGAGTCTGCCTGGACCCGAAGGAGGAGGAGCCGTGACGTCTGGGCCTCCACCTCTGCTCCCTCAGAGAAGGGAGCTCTGCTGGTTCTGTCCGGGGACCGTGGTTCTTTCCTAGGCCCCAGTGCAGCCCCGGCCCCCGGCTCCCAGAGCCCCCACCCCACCCCACAGGAGGACACAGGAGGTTTGAGCGGCGCGCTTTCCAGTGGCTCTCACCGGGAAGGCAGCATTGCAGCCCCTGTATGCTCTTCTGTGGACACGTCTGCATTTGCCCGACTTTCCACAACGGGTATTACTCTCTCACATGGAGGGAAAGTAAAACTTTGAAAAAATGTAATATCCTTTTACACACTTGTCTCCCCCATAAGCTTAAAAAGGATTGCTCCTGAATCATTCCTGGGTCCTTAGCTTTGAGCACATGACCTGGCATACAGGAGATAATTTGGTAAATTTTAAAAGTCATGGTAAGAGACCAAGGTTCCTAACCCATAGAAGGTAGGCAAAAATCACGCCACCAGCTGGTTAATGAGCAGGGGCCCAGACTACCTGGGCCCTGGACCCATCGAGGGCCACTCAGGGTCTCCATGAAGATGCTTTATATTAATAGCTTCTGCAAACGGAAGGCCAGCCTTTCCCACTTATTTCCATTTACAATATAAAATGCACAAGAATGCAAGTGCTCTCCCTGTACCTCTAAAGTCATCCTTGTGAGTCTAGCTCATCTCACTCCACACGCACATGTCAGAGTTTGGTCTGTGCCACATGCTCCACGCCGCAGGTAAATCCATGCTTTTTTTTTTTTTTTTTGATTGTGCTGGGTCTTCATTATAGCATGCCAGCTTAGTTGCTGGGTGACATGTGGAATCTTAGTTCGCCGGCCAACAATCGAACACACAACCCCTGCATTGTGAAGTGATTCATAACCACTGGACCACCAGGGAAGACCTAACCCCACACCTCTTGATGTGCCCATTTCACAGATGAGCAGACTAAGTTGGGGCACGTTAAACTCCCCAACCCCATCATCATGGGGTACACTGGGCACCACACCCAGGACGGGGACCCTGGTCTCCTGGCTGTAAGCCCAGACCTCTTTCTGACCCCACATGGTCTCCCCGAACAAGACTCTAGAGAGGGTCGGGGAGGCTTCTTGTGCCCTTCCTATAAGTTTGACATAGATGTCTGCTGGCAGCCTTGATGGGGAGCTGAGGGAGGCTCTGTGTTCAGTGTGGGCCCGGGTCAGGGCCCCCCGAAACCCACCCACTCACCTCCCCTGGGTGGTGCTGCACCTGCCCCTTCTGCACTCAGCCCTGGCCTCCCCCTAGAGACACAGCTACCCGAGGGCCCCCAAGAGCCAGGGAGGGGGCGACGGTCACCCCCATTTTACAGATGAGGAAACTGAGGCTCAGAGAGGGGCAACAGTGCCAGACAGGTGTCTCCAAGCCCCGCCGCGTGCCGGGGGCGCAGCGGTGAGGAAGCGCGGCCTTGCCTTTCACGGGCCACGAGAGGGCGGGAGGCAGCGTGGGCGGCAGCGTGTGGACGGCTCTTTCTGGAAGCTCGGTCAGGCCGGTTTGGTGGCAGCTGGAAATGAGCCTCGGAAGAGGTTTGTCTCCTGGAGCGGGAGCCTCTGAGCCACACGTGGGCTGGGTGGGGGGGTGGACCTGGGGGTGAGGGGGCCTGCAGGGAAGGGGCCTGGTGGACCCCGGGGGAGGCCAGATGACCAGCTTTCCCTTTCCTGCCCCTGAAGCCCAGACCCAACTCTGCTCAGCTCCCCGGGGCAGCCCCAGGCAGGGTCTCCCCTGGGGCAGTGGCTGTGCTTGTTGGGCGAAGCCTGAATCTCCCTGGAGGACTGGGCCCCCTGGGATTGGGAGGCCTGGGGGTGGGCCCCCGACCTCCGGAAAAGCTGCCCTCCAACCATCCTGAGCTCTGCCTGTGTGCCAGGGTTGGACTCACAGCCTGATGGGGAGGCAGATGGACACACAGGTCTAGAGGCCACTGACCGGTTCTGAGGGCGCAGGGAGGGGGTCTCCGGGGCGCTCGACCTGTCACCCTGGCGGCTCCAGACAGCTCCAGACAGCACCCTTCAACAGCTGCGGTTCTTGGCGAATCTCTTGGCCCATTTTAGATTTGAGGAGTGGTCCTCTCCACCCCCAAACCCACCCCCTTACCCCCAGAGATGGGAGGAGGACTGGACCGGTTGGCAGGTGTTTACGG
Organism: Dama dama; assembly: GCF_033118175.1. NCBI lineage: Eukaryota > Metazoa > Chordata > Mammalia > Artiodactyla > Cervidae > Dama > Dama dama. The sequence continues at coordinate 4,330,298 of NC_083686.1, read as the reverse complement.
CCCAGTACTTCCCAGGCCAAGCTGCATGGGGTTGGGAGACCCTTAATTTATTTGGGGGCCATGCTCCTCCGGAGAATCTGGTTCACCTGCCATGTTCCACTGTGGAGGGCCACAGAGGATAAGCAATGGGCTCCCTAGACTCTCAGGAGGGCAGGACCAGCTCCGCCGGGCGTGGGTAATGGGGGGGCATGGGGTTGGCACATGGCCGAGGGGGACCTGGGTCATGACGGCTGGAGGAGGCAGGAAGGGGGGCCAGGCAGAAGGTACAGGTCAAGCAAAGGTGGGGTCTGTGCAGCCACGATTGTGACCCGTCTGGAAAATGGCCAGCCTGGGTAGGAGAGGGGAGGCGGGGGGCTGCGAGGTCAGGCTGGAGCCAGATTGGGAAGGGAGGGGCTGGAAAGTCAGGCTGATGGCCAAGGGGGACACTCTGATGGCTGCCGGAGGCCGGACTTAAAGGAGGCGCGCTCTGGAGGTGGGTCTGCCCATCTGTCTACAGAGTCGCCCCGGCTGGCCTCCTGGGACACTGTGCCGGGCTCCACCTTGCTCCTCTCGAGCCCACCGGCGTTCACCCTCACCTCTCCAGGCCTGTCCCTGGGAAGCCCCCTTGCCCAGATTCAAGCAAGAACAGAAGGCTAGCAGCCAACTCTCTCCCAGCCACGAGCTCGCCCTCCACAGGTGGTGGGCAGTCCATGCTCAGAAGATCGCCATGATTAGCAGAGTCTCAAGGTCTTCCTTGGAGGCTTCTGAGTCCACAAGATGGACCTGGTTTATGCATTCACCTGGGTGTCAGCTGGACATTGGAGCCTCGCACAAGGCCTGGTGCAGAGAGGGTGCCTATAAGGTCTGGGGCTTGAGGGTGGACTGGTAGTGGGAGGGACAGGTCTCCTGATGGGTGATGCCTGCCAGGAAGGGGTTCAGGAGGCTTAGGGCCCCTCAGGGCAGAGACCCAGCCTGGGGAGGCTGAGGTCTTGTTGTTGTTCCATTGCTAAGTCCTGTCCAACTCTTTGCAACCCCGAGGACTGCAGCATGCCAGGCTCCCCAGTCCTTCACCATCTCCCAGAGTTTGCTCAGATTCATGTCCATTGTGTTGGTGATGCCATCCAACCATCTCATCCTCTATCATCCCCTTCTCCTCCCACCTTCAATCTTTCCCAGCATCAGGGTCTTTTCCAATGAGTCGGCTCTTCGCAGCAGGTCACCAAAGTGTTGAAACTTCAGCTTCAGCGTCAGTCCTTCCAATGAATATTCAGGGTTGATTTCCTCTAGGATGGACTGGTTTGATCTTCTTGCAGCCCAAGGGACTCTCAAGAGTCTTCTCCAGCACCACAGTTCAAAAACATCAATTCTTCAGCATTCAGCCTTCTTTATGGTCCAACACTCACATCCATGCTTGACTACTGGAAAAACCACAGCTTTGACTGGATGAACCTTTGTCAGCAAAGTGATGTCTCTGCTTTTTAATGCACTGTCTAGGTTTGTTGCAGACCTGCTCCCTCCCTAAAGAGGTTGATGGGCTGCTCTGGAGAGAGAAAGACAAGGAGCCTCCAGGAGTGTTTTCGTGAGGTCTGGGGACACCTGCCACTCCAGGTGTAGGACAGAGGAAGGATCGGAGGTGGACTCCATGCTGGGATACTTAGGAAGCCAATTTCTACAGACAGGATGGGGCTGGGGCCAACTGTGTGCGTCTGTGTGTGTATGCAGCTGTTTATTGGTGAGTGGACGGATTAGGAGAAAACAGGGGCTGAGGAGAAGAAGAGGAATGTGGGGTGCTTCAAAGAAGGTTCCTCTAAGGTAGGTGAGACCTCGGGTTGTCTTAGGATGGTGGAGCAAGGGAAGAGGTTGAAGTCAGTAAGTCAGGGCGAGTGGATGCATCAGGAAGAGAGACAACACACATCATACACCTCCTCTGTGTGACATCCAAACCACTCCCCCACCTGAGGTATGTGGAGCACCCCTTCCTCTGAAAGAGGAAACCGAGACTCAGAGAGGTTAAGAAACTTGCCCAAAGTCACACAGTAAAAACATCAAGAGCTGCAACTCCAGCCTAGACCTGCCTGATCTGAAGGCTCACGTCCTCTCCTATCATCACCTTCTTCTCAGGGGCTGGAAAAAGTGGGGTCTCGGGTGGAGGAACAGTGGGGAAGGAAGGGCGGGGAGGGTGTGGAGGGGGCAGGACCTCACCCCAGGGGCCCTGTCAGTCACCTCCAAACAAGCACCCCGGCTGACGTTACCTGGAGCCAGAGGGCCTGGATGCAAATCCTGCCTGTATCCTTGGCAGCTCTGGGGCCTGGGCAGGAAGGTCTCCCCCGCACCCCGGGAACCTCAGGTCCTCTGCGCACCCTGGTGGCCGTGAGGGTGAAGGGTGGGCCTCCGTGTGGGCCCTGAATGCTACTGGGGACCTGGGGATCGCCCAGAGACCTGGCAAGGCGATAAGGCACATGGAAGGTGGTGGGGGGCAGGCGGTGCTGGAGCCCGGTATGGCCTGCAGGTGGGGGTGGGGGTGGGTTAGAGTTGGAGATGCTGTTCTGAGGGTGGGAGCATCTGGAGCACTGTTCTGAGCCACACACCCCTGAGGGAACCAGGAAGTATGTATGAGTGGGGAATCCCAGGAGGTCCAGGCCCGAGGCGGAGGGCAGGGCAGGCACAAAGGTGAGGATGTTGGAGAGTTCGAGATGCTGCTGGGGAGCCCCCAGGCCTGAGGGAGAGCCTCGCGCGTGCCAAGGGCTGGGAGGGCCTCCCATGGCAGATCATCAGGCCTGGAAGTGTTTGCCTCCCCTGCCCCCACCTCATGTGGCTCCCACGGGAGACCCGATCCCGCAGCTTCTAAATTGGGTTTAGCTTCCCGATGGTGGAGGCAGCAGCAGGCGACTAGGCAATGCCTTTAAAAAAACAAGGCTATTTGGAAAATTCCACTGTGGTGTGCTGCATCGTGGAGCCCCACCCCCACGGGCTTTCTGTGGTTTCTCAGCACCCAGAGTCTTAAGGCCTCCAGCCCCGGGCACCTCTTAAGCATCAGGGGGCTGCAGGCCACAGGGGGTCCCCTGCACCACTCCCCGCCACCATGTCCCATTGCCAGGCCGGGGGTTCCGAGCTTTTTGCAGAGTCTGTTGGATTCATTATAACTTCTTTCTTCCAAGCAATTACAGGGGATGCCCTGAGATTCAGTGACCTTTGAATCCAAACCCACCAGGAGTCAAGTGTCCCCAGTAAACAGGGTAACAATACAGTATCCCTGGGCTGCTAGAGACGCTGTCACAGACCCTGGGCTACACACCACAGTCGCAGGGCTCTGTTGTCGGCCATCCATCACAGCAAGTGTGTCTGGCTGAGCACTGATTACCTAACCCCTTGGAGCACGAGTGTTCCCTCTCGCAAAGTGCTAACAGGACTTGTCGTGGTCTGGGGAGAAGGGTCGGGGGCAGAGCCCTCATCCGATGGCCCGGGTGCCTGTGCCTCTTGAATACTGTCGGTTCCCCATCAGTTGGCAGCTGAACACATCTCAACACAGAGCACAAGTTTGCTGTGGGAGATCTAAAAGTTTCAAAATACGTCATGAGAAGAAATCATGTGTGTTCTGATATCATTTCAGTCTAGGGGTGGGGAGCGGGAGCTACGCGTTAGTTGCTGTGCACGGCGTCCTCAATGTGGTGGCTTCTCTTGTGGAGCACAAGTTTCAGGGTGCGAGGTTGTCAGTGCTTGCGGCTCGGGCGCTCTAGGGCACAGGCTCAGGAGTTACCTAACACGGGCTTAGCTGCCCCACGGCACGTGGGATCTTCCCAGATCAGGGATCGAACCTGTGTCCCCCACCTTGGCAGGCAGATTCTTAACCACTGGACCACCAGGGAAGTCGTATACTTAACTATTTGGAGGGCTTTAAAATAGCTGCATAGAAGTTTCTCTGTTTACTTAACCTTTCCCCCCATGGTTGGACATCCACATCACACCCGGTTCCCTGTTGTAAGTAACACTGCAGAGAGCATCTTTTTACAACAGTTTTGGCCTGAAATTGGGGGTAATTTTATAAGGACAGTTTCCCTACAAGTGCACCATTAGACAAAAAGTATTCAGTGTCTTATAATCTCCTCTTCTGCAGCCATGCCTTCTCCCTCTTATAAATGTGCTACTTCTGGGAGTTCCGCCTCTCTGAAGCCTCTGACTTTAATCTCTGATGGTAAGAAACAGGTAACAGCACTTGTTAAAGCTGAGTAAACGTGAGCTGATGGCCGGGGGTGAGGGTCAGATGCTGCTCCTAGGAGCAAAGCGCAGAGGCTGGTGGTGGCTACCCTGGTTGCTATGACTCTTTCCCATCGCTGTATCTCTGTCTCTGTCTTCTCTGGGCCTGAGGTTGCCGGAAGGCTTACCTCCAGCTACTTGGGCTACTCCTGACTTTTTCTTTTTTTTCTCATCTGGCTCAGTTTTCAGAAACAATAAGAGAAACCCAAGTTCCAGGCATTGTGTCCTAAAAACGAGAACTTCCAACTCGATGGTGATTTCCCATGTGCCAAGGCATAAAGACAGAAAGGATAGGTTTTCCTGGATTTCTGCAAGCCCTTGGGCCAGAGGAAAGCTCTTCTGAAATAAACGATGGTTGTACAACCCGCTTCTGCCCGGTGGAGATGGGCCCGCTGCCAGCCCGAGGGAAGCGTGACTGTCACAGATGCTTTCATTTGCACCCTGCACCCACCCCCCCCCAACCCAAACAGTGACCCTGAACGGGGGCTGTGTGGGGGCAGGGAGGGTGGAGGGGGATAGCGAGTGGGCAGGAGCTTCTGGACAGTGGAGTGGGGGGGTGGGTGGTGAGACCTGGGCTGAGCGGCCTTACCTCCCAGTGCGTTTCCTCACCTGTGAAATAGACGTCCATGTGCCAGCTTGGCAGGTGTGGGGCTCACCTGGCAGGTGTGGTGATAGGGTGAAACAGCAGGCATGGCAGAGGCTACCTGGAGGGCTCATCTGAGTGCAAGTGTGAGAAAGGTTTATTCATCCACTCAACAAGTATCTAAGGAGCTCACCTTTGGGGAGGGGGGAAGTCAGGGGTAAAATATGCATTTGGGTGATGAGATCCCCACACCTCCTGAGAAGCGATGCCAGGGCAGTTTGGCAAGGCAGGGCTGCTGGCCTGGGTCCAGTGCCCACATGCTTCCCCACCTGAACTTGGGCCCCTCTGCACGTCTCTCTCTGGGCCTCAGATTCCCCGCTGAATAACGAGAGGGGTGGGCTTGAGGACTCACAGGGGTCCCGCCAGCTCCGACACCCTCCTTGTGACCTTTCTGGGGTCTGCACCTGGTCAGTTACCATTTTCCTGGCAAGGGGACGTGGCTGCATTTGTAAGTTGCCACGTCGGTCTGGCCCTGGGGCTCTGTGGGGCAGGAATCGTGGGCTGTGGACTCCTCTGGTGCTCCCGGAGCCTGGAAGGCTGGCACAGAGTGGGCTCAGGGCTGGTTTCCGTGGGAATCAGACACCCTGGGAAGGGCTTCCCACTCCTGCTTAGCAAGTCTGGGGAGGTTCAGAGGTTGGGCTTGGAGAAGTCCCTCCGTGGGGCCCCTCGGGGGAGTGGTCTCTGTCTCTCCTCACCTTGGCAGTTTGACCAACACACTTTATATACATTACACTGCTAGGAAGGCGCCAAGAACTCCCCAAACATGCCAGAAACCCACAAAGCCAGACAGCTGTTTTACATTTCATCACCACACAGTTTGGGAGGTGGAGATGCTATGAGCCTCGTGGAGATGGGGAGAGTTGGGGAGGGGAGGTTTCAGGGCTTAGTGAGGCCAGGCCGCCACCCACCAGGCCTGGGCCTGGAAAGGAGGCGAGGGAACTGCAGGCCGGGTGCTTCTCTACACCGAGCAGCGGCTCTACAGGCCCCGGAGGTGGGCCCAGGTGAGGACCAGTCTGAGACTCAGGTTAGGTCTGCACCGGGTAACTGGGATGGCCGCCCATCCTCCCAATGGGCAGCAGTGAGCCCGCAGAGTGGGACAGGGTGCTGACCACCCTGATCCAGTTGTCTCCACACTGGAGATGGGGGCCTGGGAGGTGTGAGGTTCTGAGAGGTGACGAGAGTGCCTGCCGCTACGTGGCTAATCTCGTGCATTATATTTTTAATCGTTAGACTGAAACTGTAATGAGGATTTGTCTAGAGCACCTGTGGGTGCTGGTGACAAGGGGTGAGACAGGGGTCAAATCACAGAGGGTGTGAGTGACACGTGGGCTCTGGGGAGGAGCTCTGGGCTGGGGTGGGTAGCCGCAGGATGGCAAGAGAGGGAGGAACAGGCAACAGAGGGCGCCCACGCAAGTTGGGGACCACAAAAACTTTCTTGGCTCTGGATTTAGAACAAGGGTTTCTGTCGTTGCGGGCTTTCAAAACCCTAAGACTGAGAATGAGGGCAGGAAGGGATTTGGAGGGTTGCAAAGAACACTGTAAAAGAAGATTTATTAATCTGAGGTATTAAACTGGGAATTAAGTCAGGCCCAAAGCAAGTTGGTACTTCTCTGGTAGTGTTTTCTTAAAATCAGCTCAGGAGGGGACACTGGGCTTTGGAGGAGCCCTGGTATTAGCTTTCCTTAAAACATCCAGAAATGCAACCATTTATAAAGCTTCTATTATGCCCGAAGCACTGTGAAGGGTGTTCATGTATTCTATTAACAGGTTTCCTTTTTAAAGCTCTCACTCCTCCTGCCATCATGACTGCAGGTGCAGAGAGTTTTTAGAGCTATGACCCAGGCAGGAGAAATAAGCCCGGGGTTCTCGGGACCAACACTAATGACTGCAGCCAACATTAATCTTCACTGTATGCTTCCAGATGTTCTGATGGACAGATCACCCTTCCTGTCCCTCTGAGGTTTCTTCCCTGGTAGTTCTGCCTGGGGCAGCCCTCAGTGCTGCTGGCAGGCAGGCACCAAGCCCAGCTTGGAATCCAGGCCTTCCAGCTCCCAATCTCTGGAGTCTTTTAGGCTCAGGGAACATACCAGTAAACAAGATAAGCCCGGTTTGGCTCAGGCAGCCCACATTCTTGGAGGACGTTGAGGAATGGGTCAATAACTAGCGAACAAGAGCTCTCTTATTCTGGGGCTTTGCATGATCCTAGAGGCGGGGCATCTGGCCTCTGACTCCTCTCAGCTACTGACCAGCCCTGGACCTTGGGCAGGCGACTTCATCTTCCACTCTTCGTTGTTCAGTTGCTCAGCTGTGTCTGACTCTTTCCAACCCCATGGACTGCAGCACACCAGGCTCCCCTGTCCTTCGCTTGCTCAAACTCATGTCCATTGAGCCGGTGATGCCATCCAACCATCTCCTCCTCTGTCACCCCCATCTCCTCCTGCCTTCAATCTTTCCCCAAATCAGGATCTTTTCTAATGAGTCATCTCTTCACATCAGGTGGCCAAAGTATTGGAGCTTCAGCTTCAGCATCAGTCCTTCCAATGAATATTCAGGGTTGATTTCCTTTAGGATGGACTGGTTTGATCTCCTTACAGTCCAAGGGACTCTCAAGATCTTCTCCAGCACCACAGTTGGAAAGCATCAATTCAGTGCTCAGCCTTCTTGTCCAACTCTCACATTCATATATGACTACTGGAAATACCATAGCTTTGACTAGATGGACCTTTGTCGGCAAAGTAATGTCTCTGTTTTTTAATATGCTGTCTAGGTTTGTCCACTCTCTACCACCTGTTTTTAATGGGGGGGGGGGGGGGGGGCGGGGCAGGGAGCCTGCATGTGGAAGCCCCACCAGGGATCCAACCTGCGCCACTGCAGTGAAAGCGGCAAGTCTTAAGCACTGCACAGCCAGGGAAGTCCTGCGTGACGGTTTTGATCACAGACCGTGTCTCTAGATTCTGCAATACTGACGGAAATAATGCAATGAACACTAGGCCAGCAGTTCCTAAACTTGTCTGCACATTACGCAGCTTCCAAAACCGTATCTTACCTTCAGAGACTGTGATTTAGTTAGTCTGAGGCGTGGCCTAGCCTTTAAAATTTTCAAAGATCTGCAGGTGATAGAGAAGTGCAAGCAAGTTTGGGAAGGCGCGGCGCTGTGCCCTGTCTACCGGCTCAATAAGAAAACTACCAGACAAGCCCGTTTTAGGGATGAAGAGACAAGGTCCGGCCGGGAAGGCCTCAAAGCTATATGCTCAAGGCTCCATGTCCCGGGCCCGAGCTCCGATCTTGCCCACCTGGCCTCCAGCTTGCGGCCAGGTGGGGGGCGGGACCTTCCTCTCCCGCACACCTGCCCGGAGGTGGGCAGGGCCACCCATCGATGCGCTCCGCCGCTCGGCTCCCCACGCCTGGTCGCTGCCCGCTCGTGCCCCTTCCCCCTCCCAGCCGCTTCCCACTTCCAAGATGGCCGCGGGTGGAGCCGACCAGGTAAGGAGGCCCCCTGGTGGGTGTCCACGGGGGCTCTGTGGGCATAAAGATCCCCTCAGGCCTCCCCTCGCGGCTCCTCTTGGCTTTCGGGAGAGAAACGGGTGGGCAGTGCCGTCCCGGGGCCTGTGGAGAGCGGGCGAGCGGGCCGGAGAAGGGGCAGAGGGACGAGCGCCGAGCTCGAGGAGCGGCGGCGGCGCGGCGGGGGTGGGGCGGCAGCCGGGGCGGAAGAGCCGCTGTGCCGGCAGGGGGCGGGGCGGGGCGGGGCGTAGCGGGGCGAGGGCGGGCACGCAGGGCGGGGCGAGGACACGCGGGGCGGGGCGAGGGCGGGCGCGCGGGGCCGGCGCGGGGGCGCGGGGGCGCGCTGGGGAGGGGCGGGGGCGCGCTGGGGAGGGGCGGGGGCGCGCTGGGGAGGGGCGGGGGCGCGCTGGGGAGGGGCGGGGGCGCGCTGGGGCGGGGCGAGGGCGCGCGCCGCCGTTGGCCGCGGGCTCCTTGCCGGCACCTGCCTGGTCGCCCCGCCGCCTGCAGTGCCCAGCGTCTTCGCCGCGCACGTTGCGGGTCCTGCGGGGCCTGGGCTGCGGGCCCGCGAGCCCGGGGGATGGCGTCGGAGCCACGCTGACTCCGGTACTGAGGGCCTGCGGCGGGAGCCGGGCCGCGAGGGAGGGAAGGGGCCGGGGCGCGCGCGGGGCCGCTGCCACCTGCTGCCGCGTCGGCCGGAGCGGGGAAGCGGCGGCCCTAAGGCACGGCGGAGCGCGTCCAGCCTGGCCTCACCCCTCGCCGCCGCTCCTTCCCGCGCCCGGGGGAGCCCGTGGGGCGCTGGAAGCACCGCTCCTCGGTGAGACGCGCGCCCCGACCCGCTCCGTTTCCGGAACTTGACGGAAAGTTTTCCCCCTCAGACGCGCCGGGCTCCAGGGCGGGAGAGGAGCCGGTTCGGCGCGCGGAACCGCTCCCCCGACCCGCGAGAGCCCCGGGACCCCCTGCACTTCAGGGTCCCTGAGCCTGGGGACCCCTTCCACCTCAGAGTCCCTGAGCCCCGGGATCCCGCCACCTCAGAGTCCCTGAGCCCCCCGGGACCCCTTCCACCTCAGTGTCCCTGAGCCCCGGGGCCCCGTCCACTTCGGAGCCCCCCGGAACCTCTTCCACCTCAGAGTCCCTGAGCCCCGGGACTCCCTACCTCGGCTCCCCCCGGAACCCCCTCCACCTCAGAGTCCCTGAGCCCCGGGACCCCCTCCCCCACCTCGGAGCCTCCCGGAACCCCCTCCACCTCAGAGTCCCTGAGCCCCGGGGCCCCGTCCACTTTGGAGACCCCCCGGAACCCCCTCCACCTCGGAGTTTCTGCCCCCTTGCTTCTCGTGTCCTTGTTCTCCACCCTTTCTCTTGGGACCCCGTTGCCCAGGCCAGGGACTCCCTTCTTCTTCGGAGACCCGCGCCCTTGGGCTGCAGCCCCTCAGCTTCAGACCCGGGTCAGGGCTGCATCCCATCGCGACTGCCGTCGTCCTGCAGGTGGGGGGCGAGGAGAGGGTGGGGGCGGCTCCTCCAGGAAGCGGCGGGCTGGGCCGCGGGCAGTTGGGCGGCCGGCTGTTTGCCTGGCCCCGGGAGACCACGTCTGTTTCCAGACAGCTTTGGCACCGTGTGCTCCAGCATGGACGTGGAAGCTTTGGAAAGTTCTGTGTGCGGCAGGCTCCCTGCGCGGCCGCAGACTGGCGGAGGAGGGGGTGTTGGTGTCTTGGGCCCGTGTCTGGGCGATGTGGGCACCTCACCCCGTTGTCGTGGCTGCCTTTGTAGGGGGTGGTTGCTGCTGGCCACGGTGAGGTCCCCGGTATGGACTACAGCCGTGGCTTCCTCCTGCCTGGTTTACCTGGCCAGGACCAGCCGGGTCTCATGTTTGGCTATGACTTCTTCCCAACTTCACACCTCCCCTCTTTAACTGGGGTGCTCCTACCCCGCTCCCCCCGACCAGTTCTGTCTTACTCCTGTCTTGGTTGTGGTATGTTTGACCTCTTGAGACTGTGGACTCCGAGCCCCTGATTTCCAGCCCTAGTGAGACGCTGCCCGTGTCCTTGGGCCTCAGGGTTATTGAGTGAATACACCCTTTGGGAAACATCAAAGAGGCACACTAACTGTTTCGGGGTCATGCAGCTGGACAGCTGGAGAGAGGCACGGATGAGATTCAAATAGTTAGGTGTCGGGGCCAGATGCTGCTCATCTTAGTGTCCTTCGTGATCCTGGCAAGTCCTGGCAGGTCCCTGCTCAGCGCTGCTGGGCTGGGCTTACTCTGGGCTCGGGAAGCGGAGTTTTTGCAGTCTGCCCCCAGCGCTCCTCTCAGGTTCTGCATCAGCACCGCCTCACCTGGCCTCCGTGCCCTTCCCCTCAGGCACCCTCTCTCTGCCTCTCCACCCTCCACTTCTCCATCACTCCCTCCCACTGCCCTTCTCCCCTCTGTCCAGCAGGTGAATTCCTGTCCGTCTTCCCTCCACTTGCCCTTGCTTGTGCTCTGCTGAACACCTTTATAGAGTGGACTCAGCTTGTCAGAGCAACAGCTTGTTTTGGAATCTGTCCTCCCTTGGTCAGAGCTTCTGACTGTCATGTCCCCACCCTCAGCACCGAGGATGCATGCCCCGCATGTCATGGGCGCCCGTGGAGCTTTGAGACCTCGGAGAAGATTTGTCATCCTAACAGGCGTTTATACATAATACGGGAGAGGGGATTTTAGGCACGTGGGTATGTGTTGTCTGTTCATGTTTGTTTCAGGGAGGGTATAAAGTTTCTAGGGCCTGGGTTTAGACTTCTAGACTGTCAGGTTAGAAGGACCTCAGGTAGACGGGCTGGGCTAATCGCCTCATTGGACAGGTGGGGAAGCTGAGAGCTAGGCTCAGTGCCTGCAGCAAAGGTGTGAGGAGGATGTTGGAGGCAGGCGGAAGGCGTAGAGTGAGGCCTTGCAGACTGCCTGTGCCTGGGCTTGTTTATGCAAACGAGTTGCTAAAATAGTGGGCCTGAGCTGGGTGCCCAAGGAAGAGTAACACCAGCAGGCATCTTCTAAGGCTTGATTCTAAAGGCTTTACATGGATATCTTCCCCCCATCTTGTCAACTGCCTAATGAGATAGGGCCTGTTGTCGTCCCCCTCCTACTAGGTGGAAATTAAGGCACAGAGAAGTTAAACTAATCCAGGGTCACCCAGCTGGTAAGTGGAGGAGCCAGGACTTGAACCTAGGCAGTCTGCCTCCAGAACCTGCATTATCTTTTCCCCTTGTGTATTTTCTTTTTAAAACTTTCTGTTGAAGTACACGGAAAAGTCTAAATATTGTTGGTTTTATCTTCGATTATCAGTGTTTAGGATCTGTGTTCTTAAGCACTCCAGCAAGCCAGGTATGGACTTTGATGTCAGAACCTGGTTTGCATCCCGTTTCTCTTGCTGTGTGACCTTGGGTAAGTCACTCAGCCTCTCTGAATCTCCACTTCTTCGGTGTACTTGGCAGGCTTGTGATGGTTAGAGAATGCGATAGCTCCTAATATACTTAGGTATATGTGTGTGAAAGTTGCTCAGACGTGTCCAACTCTTTGCGACCCCATGGACCATACAGTCCATGGATTTCTCCAGGCCAGAATACTGAAGTGGGTAGCCTTTCCCTTCTCCAGGGGTTCTTCCCAACCCAGCGATCAAGCCCAGGTCTCCTGCATTGCAGGGAGATTCTTTACCAGCTGAGCCACAAAGGAAGCCCCCTAATATGTTTGGTCTATGGCAAATGTTCAGTAAATTGTTTACCATATTAATAATTAAGGTTATAAACTGTGTTGGCCTTGCTGAGTGGTCTGTCTTCCTACGCCGTCAGTTGCCTCCCAGTCACTTTTCAGGTCCTTATGAGGATTAGTTTTGGTAAATCACTGTATGAAGCTGAAACATTTTGGGCTAGTGGGTCAACCACCCTGTGCACTGAGCGTCCTGAATCTAAAATGTCCCACCTGTGCCTTTTAAACCCAACTACCTTTGGGTTTAAAGGTTTAAGTGAAATATCTGCTTCTTAGGGTTGGGAAGGAGCCTTTGAGGAGCCTCAACAGGTTAACAGCAGTTTCCACCTTGTTTGCTGCTGGACGGAAACTTACTAACTTACATTGTGTTGAGTTCCAGGTGCCTCAGAGTTGCCATTCACCCTTCAGAGAAATACATCGGGCTTCTAGAAAATTCTTTTTGAGGGTTGTTTTTATCCTGAAGAGTAACTTATTTGACTAACAAACTACTTTTCTAGTTGCCTTTCACGGTCTGTGTGTGTGTGTGTGTGTTTTGGCTTCACCTCTTGGCATGCGGGATTTTAGTTCCCTGACCAGGAATTAAACCCATGATTCCCATAGTAGAAGCACGGAGTCTTAACCACTGGACTGCCAGGGAAGTCCCAACTTGCCCATCCTGTGTAACGCACATTGCTCCATTGTTTTTGGCTTGCTTGTGCAGCAGTGGAGACAGTAATAAGCACCTTAGAGGCAGATCCAGGTGAGCCCGCGCAGGACCACTCCGCCTGTGTTCCGTCGGGGCCTCCATCTTGCCTGTGAGATGGTGATGTTGGTGTTCTCAGCCCCGGGGGTTGCTGTGGAGGCAGCAGAGACCACAGATGGTGGGTGTAGACACTGGTCTTAGTGCCCAACACGCAGCACCCACTGGTGCGCGGAGGTGGCTGCTCGGGTTCATTGTGCGGAGGCCCTTGAGGTCCTGAACAGCCTGTGCCTTTCTTTTCAGGCTCCTTTCTGGCTAGGCCAGGGCTTGAATTAAAAAGAGAAAGGGACTCACAGCGGTTGGTGCTTGGGAAACCTTTACAGAACAATCTGGTTCTTTTTTTTATTTTAAAATACGTATTTTAAAATTTTTATTTATTTATGGCTGTGCTGCGTTGTCGTTGCTACGTGTGGGCTCTCTCTAGTTGTGGAGAGTGGGGGTTTCTCTCTAGTTGTGGGGCATGGGCTTCTCATCGCAGTGGATTTTCTTGTTGTGGGACACAGGCTCTAGGGTGCATGGATTCAGTAGTGGCATGGGTTTAGTTGCCCTGCAGCATTGGATTTTAGCTCCCAGGCTAAGGCTCAAACTCCTATCCCCTGCATTGGCAGGTGGATTCTTAACCACTGGACCACCAAGGAAGTCCTGAACAGCCTGATTCTCATGGGAGGTGTCAGTGGGTTCTCCCTGATGTTACATCGAGGCTCGAGGGGAAGGCCTGGGTGAGCCACTCCTGTGGGGAGCCTGGCGGTCCCACCAGAATCCTCCCCGGGAGACATGAAGGACCCTGGAGACGCCTTCAGTAGGGTGACGTGGGCATTGGAGAGAGAAGTGTTGGGGGTTCCTGCATGTGAAACCTTGGGCAGGCACCCACATCTGACTCAGCAAGCTCAGTGTCATCATTCCCCTCTGTGAAATCCTGCTCTTTCGCCGGAGGGGTGAGGATTTGAGGAGGTGCTCGATGTCTGCATTAGGGCTGCAAGGAGCAGAGCTTACTGAGGGCTGCGGGGTCGCAGCCTTGGGCTCAAGCCCCAGGTGCTGCCGCATCCAAGTGGAGACCTGGGTAGTCTCTGTGCCTCAGTTTCCCCATCTGTGCAGTGGGCTTAGTACCTGGCACAGAGGACTGTTGAGGGCCCTAGAACAGACTGGTGTGTTAAGAGCGTCCAACAGTGCCTGGTGCTCATGAGATTGTAGTTTTATGGTGATGATCTGGGTCGGGAAGATCCATCCCCTGGAGGAGGGCATGGAAACCCACTCCAGTATTCCTGCCTGCAGAATCGCATGGACAGAGGAGCCTGGCGGGCTCCAGACCATGGGGTCGCAGAGAGTCAGACATGACTGAGCGACTAAATAGCAACAGCTGGTGTTGTCCGGACTTGCAGGCCTAGAGCCTGCCCTCCTGAAACTTCGGATCTGTGACAGATTTGCCCTTAGACCGTGGCTGACAGAAAGGAGCTCTGTGTATATGGAAATCAGCGGCAGGGCTGGATTGGTGGGAAGCTTGGCAGTGAATTGGAGTGCCCCTCCCTGGCAGGTCGGGGGTCGCAGAGCCGTCCCGGTGGGATGGGAGCGTGAGGGGGCCGCTCTTCCCTGTGGTATCCGGAGAGGAGGCGGGACGGGAGGCCGCGTGTGGCACACGCCCTGTGGACGGGAAGGAGCCATGGGGGACGAGCTCAGAGGATGTGTGCATGGATGGGCAGAACGGCTTCTCCCGGAGGCCACCTGGGGGTGGGTTTTTTTCCCCCCTGGGGATATAACTAAATCATTTAGTTGTGGTTTCATGAACTGTTTTTTTTTTTTTTTCTGTATTTATGAAGAGTTGGTTTTAGTGCTGTTACTTTGTAAGGAGAAGAAAATTAAACTGTTGCTTCTAGACAGACTTGTTTTCCAACGCCTTGTTCTGAGTCACCGGTAGAGCTACTGTCCACTCTCTTGACTTGTGTTAAACTAAAGATGGGCCCCTGGTGGAGTGAGGTTGTTCCAGCCTCTCGGGGAGGCCCTTTGCCTCTTTGTTTCCTTCAGACTCAGTTTCTGGCAGGTAAAGAAAATTCTGGTGGCCTTGCCACCTGGAATAAAAAGCCGTCCTCTTACCTGTGCTTGAAGGCTTGTGTGTTTCTCTCCCGCGGGTGGCGATGGCTGCTCATGGTCAGGCTGGCCTCTGGTGCCAGGCTGTGCCTGGGGATGCCGAGAGCCCAGGTCGCATGCTGTGACGCCCGCAGCACGAGGGGTCATGTGTGACTTTGGGAAAGGGCTGCAGAGGGAAGTTTTGTTTTGCTGTCCTGAGCCGTCAAAGGTCGAGCGTGTCAACCCTTGCCGTCTAGTCTAGCAGGCAACACGGTGCGGACGGTCATCGCTCACGTGCTGGGTCTGCCATCCACACACTTTGCTGGGAGAGCGTGGTTGCATTTGCTTCTCTTGCGTGAGCTCCCCTGCCCACCTTGTTGTGGAAACACAACCCAGCTCCCAACAGAGGTTTCTTGGATGGCCGGCCCCTGACGCCTGCCCACAGCTAGAATCTAGTCGTCGGGAATACTTAATTCAGCAGATAGGTTTTCTCATTCTTCACCGTTGGAGGCGTTTGCCCAGGCATCAACATCCAGGTGCCTTGCCTGCAGCTCGGGAGCCCGGGGAGGGGACCCCGGAACTGCTGAAAGTGGGGTGCAGCCACAAGGAGCCCCAGAGAAAGGAGGGCCTGCAGCTTCCTGGGGGCCGAGGGGGTGGGGAAGGCTTCTCAGAGGAGCAGCCTTAGGGGCATGCTCGGTCTCCGGGGACACGTACACCCAGGGCGCTGGTGGCCGAGCAGGGGACAGAGTCACCGGGGCGGTGGGTGTTGAGAGAGGCGAGCTGACAGCCCAAGACTGGCGGGGCTGGCGGGGTACGGGTCCCGGGGGCCTGGCGCCGGCCCGCGGAGTCGAGGCTTCCTCTGTCTTGAGAAAATGTGTGACTTGGAGGCCAGCCATGGGCAGCTGCCTGCTGGCCGCCTTCCAGCGTCCACCCCGCCGCCTCTCTCGGAAGCACGCCCTTTCTTTGTGCGGCCTCCCCCGCAGGCCCCGTCAGAAGGCAGGTGCTCAGAGTGTGGCTTCGCTTTGTGCTTGGCCGGCCCCAGGTGGAAGGGCTTGAGGGCAGGTGGCTTGGTCCTCACAGAGTTCGGTCTTAGAGGATGTCGCAAGCGGAAGGACTTTTTCCCCTTTTAAGTTTCTTTTTCCAGAGTCTGTTCTCTGAGGCTGTTTTGCAGGTTTCAGGAACTTAAACTGGACCTGGAACCCTTGGAGCCTCAGAGGCCCCTCAGCTTCTCCCTAGGAGAGGCCCTGGGGCTGCTCCAGTGGCCCTGAGACAGAGCAGAGAGGCTGTGGGACGGGCCGCTGCCAGGCGGCTTTGGGCTCCGTCCCACCTGTTCTTCTCTTCCCTGGGCTTCCGTCTTGGCAATGGAGGAGCAGGGGCCTTGGGTTCCCTTAGCACACTTGGTCACTGTTCCTGTCCTCGTGTCAAAATGCCAGTTTAAAGTCACTCCACCACCCCCTTTCCCCCCAGTGTGTGTCCGCTGTCTGTGGGCTGAAGTAGGGGCACCTACTAGGTGTCAGATGCAGGTATGCTGTGTTTCACCGAGGCCCCTCCCTTCCCTTGTCCAGAGGCCTGCCCCTGAGTCTCATGGTGTTGCCCCATTTCACTCCTGGGCAGGAGGGGAGTTGAGGCTCAGAAAGGTTAAGTGTCTCCCACACTAGCAAGTCGGGAGAGTTTCCGTTGGGCCTACCAGAGGGTCTCAGCTCTGCTTGTGTGTCCTTCTGTGTTTGGGGGTTTGTTTTTTTTTTGTCGGTTTGACCTGTTGGAATGTTGATGGTGTCTGGATGATCCTCATCACCGTTGCCACTGCCAAAGATTAGCTCCTAACTATGTGCTAAAAATGTTTCTGGCTCTATTTTCCTTTTAATTAGAATTTTTTGTTAGAACTTTAAAGTTTGTACACAGGTTTGTCTTCCTCTTGTGAATGCTGTGGTTTGACAGCGTAGTTCAGTTTGGGAGTTTTGCCAAGTCAGGGTTCCAGGGACAGTTTGCCGTGGCCTTGCCTGGGAGGAACTCGTGGCTGGGGACTCAGGGTAGGAGCTGCAGCCCCGGGAATTCAGGGCAACGTGAACTGCAGAGCATTTAAAATGTGTTCCATGTGGTGAGCTGATGCCCAGGTCCTTTTGGTTCTTTTTGCTCTGTAGGTTGAAAGTGTTAGTTGCTCAGTCGTGTCTGACTCTTTGCAATCCCATGGACTTGTAGCCCACAAGGCTCCTCTGTCCATGAAATTCTCCAGGCAGGAATACTGGAGTGGGTTGCCATTTCCTTCTCTAGAAGATCTTCCCCACCCAGGGACTGAACCTGAATCTCCCACATTGCAGGCAGATTCCTTACCGTCTGAGGCACTAGGCAAGCTCTGGAGGTTAGGGAAACCCTTTACTTAGTGTGATCACCTTTATAATCTCATCTTTATTAAGCTCTCATTTTGTTTGCCGTCTTGCTTTGGTGTAGTGCAGTGTGGTCCCATCTTGCCAAGGAGAATTGGTGAACAGTTAGTACGACACACAGCTCGGTAACCTTCCTTAGCACTGGGCCGCTGTGTGCAGTGTGCTCTGCTCCTGGCCCCGCCCCTTCTTTCTGTTTTTGCTCCAGTGCTGCGCGGTGTGACGGGTTCCTTCAGTTTCTGGGAAGGAGGGGGATCACCCCTCCCCTGTTTTCTGCTTTTAATGAATGTGCTTTTTACCGAGTTGGCATTGAGAGGCCTGGCCAGGCTTCCTGAAGGGGAGCAGGACACTCACTGCAGAAGCTAAAATAACACCTGAAAGGGAGTGGTTATCGGTGTCACTACCAGGCTTCAAAACTTGCCATTTGATGATGGCAGCCGCCCGCAGAGTGCTTGTGGGAGTTCGGGGTAGGGGGTGCTCGGTGCCTGCTGAAGCCTTTCTTGTGGCACTTTCTTTCATTCTCCCAAGCCGTCTCGTGGAGTTGGGGTTAGAACCCAGGAATGTCTGAGTCGGGAGATCCCTTCTGTATGTTGTTCTGTTCTGTGGATCAGATTTAAATGCGCCAGCAGGTTTCTTTAGTTTTCGATATTTTAAAGGACAGTGGAAAGGAACATAGCGGAACTTGCCAGGTTCTCAGTCCGTGAGGACTGCGCCTCTTGCCCCCTCATCCCCGCCTGAGACTGAGAACTATAAGCAGGGCCTCTGTGTCACCAGGAGCTCAGACTCTCCTCATCCTGGAGGTGTCTCCTCCAGGCTCGTGGCCTTTAGTTTTTTCCTTTATTGATTATCCTTCTTCACCGAACCAGCCTTCTGACGTGGGCTTTATAGCCCCAGACTGAGCCATTCGTCCCCTGGGTGTGGCTGGTTTTGGGGCCAGCCCTGTAGATCCCAGCTGTGCCACCAAGTGACAGCATGACCCCGGACGCTTTTCTGAACCCGAGCCTCGTTTCCTTGCGTGGGGACGTGGGTAATACGCCCTGCCTTGGAGACCCAAGTGAGGGGACAAACACTGTGGAGCCACCGCTCACTTTGGCCCGGGTCGTCTCAGCGCACCTGGCGGACATGCATCATCTTGTTTTCTGTCTTGATGGAGACGTCTTAATTTTTATACTGTCCACACGTGTTGCACCTTGACTTGTGTGTGGGTTATGAACTCACATACTTTTGAAAGAGGTATCACGTGTTCATCATTTTAAAAAGCACGGAAAACAAAACTCCTTTTCTCCGCCTGGCACGGCCCTCCTGCTCCCAGTGCTGTCCTGAGGACCACAGTTGTGATTGGTGGGATACTTTATAATATTGTGATAGTAGTATGTTAAAACTCTCACTTCTGGTCCTGAATTAATACTTTGGTATGTGGGGCTTTTTTAAATTTTATTTTTCAAGGATTCCTCTTTTAAAAGGGGGCGTCAGAACATTTGAACTCCAGAGGAGTTGCATCTTTGGCTTTTATAGCCACTGTCTTAATTTCCATTTTTGTGTTTTTTTTTTTCTAGTTTTTCCTTGGACCAAGATGACTGATGGAAACCTTTCCGCCTCTACAAATGGCGTAGCCTTGATGGGCATTCTGGACAGTCGACCAGGAAACCACATTCAGAACCTGCAACACTTGACTCTCAAGGCACCCAGGTCCCTCTCGTTGCCTGAGTATGGGCCCAAGCTGAAACTCAGTGCTTTAGAAGATCGGCACAGCCTTAAATCGGTGGACTCGGGCATTCCTACCCTCGAGATCGGCAACCCGGAGCCTGTCCCCTGCAGCGTGGTCCACGTGAGGAGGAAGCCATCTGAGCCGGAGATCGTCCCTGAGCGAGCCTGCCAGAGTGCCTGCCCGCTGCCCTCCTGCGCGCCCCCGGCTCCCGCCGGCGCCGAGCGGGAGCAGAGCGTGCGCAAGTCCTCCACCTTTCCCAGGACAGGCTACGACTCGGTGAAGCTCTACAGCCCCACCTCCCAGAGCCTGCAGCGTAGCGACAATGTCTCGGTGTGCAGCGTGTCTAGCCTCGGCACGGAGCTGTCCACCACGCTGTCTGTCAGCAACGAGGACATCCTGGACCTCGTGGTCACAAGCAGCTCCAGCGCCATCGTGGCCCTGGAGAATGACGACGACCCGCCGTTCACCGATGTCACCTTGAGCTCCACCAGGGAGCCCCGTGACCCCCAGCGGGACTGTGCCGGCGAAACGGAGGAGGGGGGGAAGCTGAGACTCCTGGCGCCGTTCAGTCACTTCTTTAGCAGGTAACATGCTCTCCGTCTCTCCTGCAGAGCCCGGTTGTTCATTCAGACCCGCTGCCTTGTTGTTCCGTCTGAAACCTGTCACGTGTTTCCTACCCTTTGGGCACATGCTGTCCTACAGATAATCAGGCCGTCCGTCCCCAGCAGCCCAGCATCCTGTGGACTCGGCGGAGGCCTGGCTTGTTGGCGATTCTGCGGTTTGATCCCTCACTGCTGGCTGTCACTCCTGGGGCCCTGGCTCACGGCACAGTCTCTTATCGCTTCCTGGCCGCCGGCCCCTGACATACTGTGGCTGAGGGTGGCCTGTAAGTGGCCACTGTTCCTAAGTCAGCACCCTTTGTCACCCTTATCCTCCGAGGGGCCCTTTATGCTGATAACTGGAGTTTCCTGGGCCAAGTGAAGGGTGCTGGTGAGGGTAATAATCAAGTCAGTAAGCCCAGGGCCCGCTGGTGTGACCCAGGGCTGGTATGTCGGGGCGCCCCGAGCGTGTCCCCTGCACTCCTGCGTGGCAGTGTTCTTTCGTTCGCATCTGCTCCGGGGCCTCCTGCTGAGGTTTACGGGGTCACTGCCCTGCAGCACACGCGTTCCCGCCTGTGCTGGGAGCGGGCCGTGCACCCACCCCCCTGCCCCACGGAGGCCCGCCAGCTGGGCGCTGAGCGGGGGATGCTGGACTCCCCTGGCTCCCCTCCAGCTCCTGCGGCGTCTGCCCGTCTCTTGTGCCTCACACTTGCGTTTAGCACGGGCCTCGTGTGTGTGTCCTGGGCTCTGCTCTTGACCGGGAGCGCAGGCGTAACACGGTGGTGGTTCTGGGGGGCTTGCAGACTGAGGGTGGTGGGGAGGGGATGCGTCAGTCAGTCACACAGGCAGGCACAAACTCCCAAACTGTGGAGCGCTGCGAGGAGGTGCCGGGGGATCTGGAGAGCGGGCCTGGAGCGGCCGTCGGCTCCCCAGCAGCTCCCTGGAGGGCAGGATCGAGGGCCGGGCGGCTGGGCTTGCTTCTGGGGTCGGCCCGGCTGCCCCGTGCGTGCCTGTTGCGGAGCCCACATTGGGCACTCGGCGGTGTCCCTTTGAGATGGTGTGGTGTGCTGGCTGGAGTCAGCTGGAGACCTCTGTGGCCGTGGGCATTCGCGTCCACTTATGGCTGCCTCAGTTGTGTCATCAGCCAAAGTGGGGGGTCGTCTTGGATGAGCCTGACTCCAGTCCTGAGTGAGAAGGCTCTCCGACGTGGGCTCTGGTTTCATGGGGCACCTCTTCTCCATGATGCGCCCGTCGACGGGCACTGCTCTACACCTAGGAGAATTCCCGGCTCCAGACCTCGGTAACTCCACGGTCGCCTTCAGTGGTGGAGCCCAGGAACTGTCGGGGACACCCACGGCCCCTCAGATGGTGCACTGCAGCTCAGGTTTGGGTGGCCACACCATCCCCTTTGCTCAGATCAGAGTTTTTAACTTTGCCTGTTTGTGAATACAATCTGTGAAAGTCACTCACTTGTGTCTGACTCATTGCAACCCCATGGAATATACAGTCCATGGAATTCTCCAGGTCAGAATACTGCAGTGGGTAGCCTTTCCCTTCCCCAGGGGATCTTCCCAACCCAGGGATCGAACCCAGGTCTCCCATGTTGCGGGCAGAGTCTTTACCACCTAAGCCACCAGGGAAGCCCAAATACCATCTGGGTGCCTGTTAACTATGGCTCTTCAGGGCCCATCCCAGAGCTCCAGGGTCAGAGTCTCAGGGAAAATGTCTTGGAGACGGGTTTTTGAAATCCCCTGGGGTTGTTGGCAGATTTGGGAAGCCTGGTTCGAAAATAGAGGTGGCTGGGAAAGAGCGTGGAGGAAAGAGCTTAGCTTTGGAGTTCAGCAGACCCACACCCGTGTTCTTGCTGTGTGGCCGTGAGCAAGTTTCTTCCCCTCTCTCGAGTTTCCTCGTCTCTGAAACAGCAGTGGGTAGGTGCCTGGCACCAGCTGCCTGTTAGGCCGTTGATGTCCGGCTTATGTCCGCTTACCTGCGTTGTCATTATTTGCTTTCCATGTCAGCCTCTTGGTCTCCACAGTGGGTACGATGGGCCCTCCTCGTCCAGTGGTCTGGGGGACGCGGTGGGCTCCCGTGTGTGAGGCTTGGTGCAGACCCAGACAGAGCAGACTTGGAAGAGTCTGCTGCTTGTTGTGAGCATCCTGACTGTGACCGCTTTGTCTCCTGCTTTGTCTCACTGTCTGTGTTGGAGCCCCTGCTCCTTTGAGAGGAGACGCCGTCCATTACTGCAGATCGTTTCTTGAAAATCTTTCTCAGCTTTGTGCCACAGAAATCAGACATCTCCTCTTCGTTTTATTTCTTACTTCTTGTCTCCTTACCCTTGTTTTTGAGGACTGTGATATTGTTATTAGGAGCCGTTATTAAGTACCTTTGGAATATTAGTGACAGATGAGTCAAGATTGTGATCTTATGGGCCAAATGTAGTGAATTTTTTGTGCTAGACTCCTAAGTGTTAGAGAAGAGTTTCAGCCTGTAATCCCAGAGGGGAGAAAGGGTGGGCAGTTGTGTGCCAAAAACATTTAGGACCCACTCAACATCTTACAGGTGAATTGTGGAGAGGGCTGGCGCACAGCGGCACTCAGAGGACGGGGGACTGTGTGCACTTTTGTCGCTGGCAGGGCTGGGGCTGGAGCTGGACCTTTGTGGTTCCCAGCCCAGGGCCCCGCGTCATCCTGCTTCTCCACTCTCTCCCCCCTCGACCCAGCACCTCTCTGGACCATTGGGCCGCCTGTTCTCCTTGTCCTCACCGAGTCCACTCTCCACACTATTGTGGACAGCACCGTGGGCGGTGTGGTGGAAGGCCAGTCAGGAGACTGGGGCTCGGAGGCGGCCGTGGAGGCGCTCAGGGAGCCGGGTGCTCAGGGGGCTGACCTGTGGGTGCCCCGACCACCTCATGAGGGTGGAGCACTCCTGGGAGCACTGGCTGACCATTGCCCCCCAAAGCCAGGGCCCGGCTCCCGTCCGTGCCTTTGCCCCTTTCTTCACACAGGCTGCAGTGAGCACCTCTGCTGCTGGCTCCACCCTGAGCTCAGGGTGAGCTCAGAGGAGCTGCCCCCGGGGGAGACTGACACACAGCAGGGCAGGGGGCATGGGTCTTGACATGCGTGTGTGTGTGTGTGTGTGCGCGCGCACACGTGTGCATGCATGTTGGCGGGGGTGCTGAAGTCAGGAGTGCTGGTAAAGGAGTCAGGTTGGCTGGGTTCAGTGTGAGCTAGCCTACTTAATAGCTGTATGACCATGCCAAGTTACTGCACCTGTCTGAGCCGTCAGTGGGGCATAAAATGACCATGCAGGTTTGGAGCTCAAATAAGGTAAAGTGTCTAGGACACTTCCTGGCACTCTGTAAGTAGAAGGTATCAATGATGCTAACATAAATATGGTCATTTCTCTTTCTTTTTTGGTCATTTCTAATAAGTGGTTTGTAATGGGTTCTCTAGTTCTCATCCCTATATCATGCTTTACTTTTATCAGTCTGTTAGTGGAAAGAATTGGGATTTCTCCACTTTGGCTCTGCTGATGCTCTGGGAAGGTGAATCTTTGTGGTGAAATCCACCCTGTTCATTGAAAGCTGTTGACCTCTACTTGCTAGTTGTCAGTAGCACCTATCCAGTGTGACAATCAGAAATAACCTCAGCCGTTGGGAGTGTCCCCAGAGGGCCAGGCTGGTGGGGTAGGAGAAGTGGGCAAAAATCACTCAGCCATTGAGAACGACTGAGCTAGCATGTTGCAAATGTTGGTATTTTATTGCTTCTTTGAAGGAAATTTATTGATGTTTTGTATGTATTTTTTAGATTAAAGTATAGTTGATTTACGATATTACTTTCATTGATTCAGTATTTTAATAGATTTACTTCATTTAAAGGCTCCCCTTGTGGCTTAGTTGGTAAAGAGTCCGCCTGCAGTGCAGGAGACCCTGGTTCAATTCCTGGGTCGGGACGATCCGCTGGAGAAGGGATAGGCTACCCACTCCAGTATTCTTGGGCTTCCCTGGTGGCTCAGCTGGGAAAAAATCCACCTGCAATGCAGGAGACCCTGGTTCGATCCCTGGGTTGGGAAGATCCCCTGGAGAAGAGAAAGGCTACCCACTCCAGTATTCTGGCCTGGAGAATTCCATGGCCTATATAGTCTATGGGGTCGCAAAGAGTCAGACACGACTGAAGGGTTTTCACCTCTTTGGCTCCGTTTAACGTTACGATAAAGCGTTGGTGGCCTTCCACTGCTGTGGTGTGTGTCGAGCAGGACTCTGATCTTGTGTAGACGAGAGGGACGGTGTTGAGGGGTCCTCTGAGCCCAGACTGCACCGGAGCCTTCCTCCAGAGAGCTGGCAGCAGCACGAGAGCGCTGGGCACACGCTTGCCTTGTGCGGGAGACAGGGTTGGGGTGTCTGTGAGGCCCGGGGCTGACGGCTCTGCTCCGGCCTGGCAGGTGGGGTCCATCTCCTTTCACACAGCCCTTCGTAAAGCTCTCAGGAGAGGTGATCGGAGTGTGCCCTGCCTAGAAGAGATGCTGGCACTGCATTCAAAGGGTGAGAGGAGCGTGCCAAGTGCCCACGTGGAGCAGAGGGAATCACCTGTGGGCAGCCGGGAGGCGTGGGGCACCTGGCTGGGCTTAAAGGACTGTGATGATACGTTTTTCTGCTCTGCTTCCTGACCTGGCCAAGAGCTCCTCAGGGCTGCGCTCTGTGTGTGGTTTGCCCTGGCACCGAGTTGTGACTCGGAGCTGGAGACAGAAGGCGCTGGTGGGTGAGAGCCAGAGCTGCTCTGACGCCAGTTTGAACCTCTGCTCAGCCATTTTTGACTGGTGTGACCTCCAGAAACTTCATTAACCTCTGTGATCCCAGGGTGTGCTGGGTGACGGGGGTTGACTGTACCTCCTGTAAAGAGTGGGCGTGGGGGTGAAACGAGGTCACGCAGGGGCACCTCTGGGCAGAGCACACACCCAGTGTGAGGGTGTGGGCTCCTGGGCCCGCTCTCTTGCTTTTGTTGGGTTTCACCTAAGGTTGCTCTTTTTAAAAAGGGTCTGCCATCTAAAAAAGCTCGCAAGCACTGGACTGAGAATTAAATCTTTCTGTGGGCACTTTAACTCAGCATGAGTGTGCGCAACTGAAATTTTAGTTCCTGTACTGGTCTAGGCTTTGGGGATTTATTCATTTGAAAGGCAACCTGGGCAGTGCTAAGGAACACGTTTGCTCCTGGCTTTCTGATGAGGGAGGTGAGCGGGAACCAGAGACACATGGTGGCCAGAGCCCTGGCGCAGGGGGAGCAGGCAGAGTGCAGGGCCTGCCGGGCGCTGTTCCCAGCCCCTCCATGTGGCCACTTGGTTTGATCTTCAACTACTGCAGGGTAGAGGGCGGGTGTTAGATGCTGTGTGCTGGCTTGTTCATCCTCCTAGGGGGCCTTCCTGCCCTGGGGAAGCCCGAGAGTTAAAAATGTGTATTTCCCTAGTCGCTTGCAGCTAGGGCTCCCGGCAGGAATTAGGTCCCATTTATGAAAGATGTGAGACAGAACTTAGGCGGAGACCGTTTTTCTTCCCCCTTGGGCTGTTTCCTGCTGTCTCGTGATGTCACAGAGATGTGAGCCTTGCCTGCAGCATCACCCGGTGTCCACTCCCTGACCGTGTGGCAGCAGCTGCGGGGGGTGGGGGCTGTGTCCTGCGTCCCGTCGCGGTGGACCCTGTCGCGGTGACCCTGTCGCTCCCTCAAACTCGGTCCTTCCCGTGGCAGCTTGGATGTGACCGCTGCCACGGTGCGTCAGTCCTGTCTTGCTCAGGGGGCCCAGTTCAGAGCCAGCTGCTTCAGCCCTTAACAGCGATTGGAAATCGTCTAATTCCTTGAGTTAAATCCCTTTCTGCTTAAAATTCCTAGAGTGGTTTCTGTATCCTGTGCTGAAAACCAGTGGATTCAGGTGAGTACTGTGATAATTCTCTCCCCTAGGGGAGGAGACTGCAGCAAGAGGTGGTTGCGTAGCTTCACGGGGTACAAAGATAGTCCGGGATTTGGACTCTGAGCTTAGGCTTCTTTTCTGGGAAACCGAAGTTCATGCTTCAGAAGGTTGCTGGGGTTAAAGGGGAGGAAATGTACATGCCTGTGAAGTGCCTGGCCCATGGCAGGCCTGTCAGTGTCTGTTTATTTACTTTTTGCCTGACTGCTGCTTTGACCATGTTAGAATTAGTGTCAGTAAATTGAAGTGTAACATTGTAACTAGGACTTTCTGTAACATCTGCTTGCCAGTATTCTTTTTAACTGAAGGATAATTGCCTTACAGTGTTGTGTTAGGTTCTGCTATACAGCCCAGTGAATCAGCTACATGTCTATCTGTGTATGAGCCTCCCTCCCCCGCCACCCGCCGTCCCACCTCTCAGGTCATCTCAGAGCTCCGAGCTGAGCTCCCTGTCTATTCAGCAGCTTCCCGCTGTTCAATACTAAGCAGCGATTATAATAATATCAATAGTCATATCGATAATATCAATCACTGTTTAATAATAAGCAGCGATCTGTTTAATACTTTGCCTGTATTCTTGATGACTTCGATCTGGCGTTAGTGATACCCAGAAAATGCCTACTGTGTATCTGAGCTGCTGGGGTGTGTGTACTTGTGTGTGTGTGCCTGTATGCATACATACTGCTGTGATACTTGGAAGGAACAGTGATTGGTGTTCTCTTGACCTTCCTGTCTGCTGGGCTGGGGTCTTGGGTAAGCCAGGCTCTGAACGTCTCTGGGGCCTAGTGTCCTTGTTGCAAAAGGAGCTGAGGGTATCCACCTTTCAGAGTTCTTCTGAAAGTGAAAGCAGGGCTCTGGTCAAGGTGTTGAGCCCCAGTGCCAGGCTGGAAGGCACAGAGATGGGCAGACACACTGCAGGCGGCCGTGTGAATCCCCGCACTGTGCAATGTGATGTGGGCTTGGAAAGAGGCAGGCGCGCAGCAGCAGATCCCTCGGGAGAGACTCGGGCTGACGTGCCAGCAGGCCTCTGGAAGTGCCTCCTGGGTGCTCTCTGGCAAAGTCAAGGGAGCGGGGAGAAGCGCCGCATTTCTGGAAAAAGCATTTCTGGGAAAGCACCTTGGCAAGAGGTGCTCAGGATGGAGTGCAGAGCTGGGAGGGGACAGGAAGGCAGTGAGAGCCTAGAGTGGGTGGGGCTTCTGGGGACCACGGCACTTGGAGACCCCAGATCTGAAGCATGTAAGCGCTGCAGAGGGGAACACACAGGTGTGCCCGGGGCTGCTGAGCTGCCTCCAGGAGGGAGGGTGGGACCTGGGGAGAGGAGGGGTGCCCCGTTCCGAGCATGCTGAGCGCACACCGGCACTTCACTCCCTCAGGCCTTTCCCAGCCCTCAGGTCGAGACTGTGAGCATCCACCCATGACTCCACAGGAGCCCGCACTGCCCCGGGTCACATGTGGGGCTGGGGCAGGGAGAGAAAAAGGAGAGCGGCCCTGGAGACCCTGCGGGCAGGCGGGCAGAGCCTCTGACCAGTGCGGGGCTCGGCACGGGGGGCTTCCTCAGGGCACAGGCGCCCCTGAGCAGGACAGGGTGCTGGGGGCAGGTGGGTGAAGCGCCCCTTTCCCCTCGGGTGTTGGACTCATCCAGACCAGCTGTTCCAGAGCGCCGAGCGGGGCCAGGTTCAGCTGAGTCCCAAGGCTCGCGGCTCCGGGCTGGGGAGACCTCAGCAGAGAGAGGTTAGAGCAGGCACTGCCTGGGCCTTGAGCCTGAGAGAAGCAGGGAAGGTTCCGGCAGGCAGGGCACCCAGTGGGTGGTCTCCGTTGTCAGCAGTGAAAGATCTGCCAGAGTCTCCGAGTCCTGTCCTTCCTGCTCTGTGTTAGTGCTTGCCCAGGCACACGTCGTCGACCCTGGCTCCTCTGAACCTGTTTTGAAACCCTCGCCTCAGGGTATTCTGTCTTCCGGTGTGAATTCCTGCACCAGATGGATTTGCAGTAGCTCAGCCCCCTCGATTGTGGAATGCCTGGGCTTTGCTTTTCCAACCCCTGTTACACAGCTCAGCTCTCACCAGCCATGCTTGCGACACCTGGGAGTTCATCGGTGGCCTTGACCAGAGATGTTTCTCTCACTCCACCTGCGCTTCGGTCTGAGGTTTGCCCTTCAGGTGTGGCGAGGGTGCAGCGGATAGGGTCGCTTGCAGACGCGGGACGGGAGCATCTGGCGGACCCTCTGTTGGGACACAGCTGGGCTCGGAAGGGACGGCTGGGTCTGCTGAGGGTGTTACCTCCTTGGGCTTTGCTAGGCTTTGTTGGTTTGCTTTGCCAGCCAATCACAGGCATAATTTCTTTATCGAGTGCCTGCAGTGGACCCAAGCCCGTGCGAGGCCCTGTGTTTCTCATTGTCTGTCCTTCCCAGGGATGCTTAGTGAGCATCTGCCATTCGCCAAGACACCGTTCTAGGTGCTTGGGATTCATTTGTGGACGGAACAAGGACCTTTGTCCTCAGAGAGCTTAGACAGTATTCTAGTTGGGGGGGGGGGGCAGATAATAGTCACAGTGAATGAATGAATGAAGCCGAGACAAACGCTGTGAAGAAAATGAGAGCGTGCAGGCTGTGGGAGGGCCGGGGGCAGGTTGCGGAATGGCCCGGGAGCCCAGCGGAGCTGTGCTTCTCGGGGACAAGGAGGGGAGATTCTAGCAGAGACTTGAAGCGAGTCAGGAAGGCCCTGAGAGCAGACACCTGGGAGCGGAGCGACTCAGGCTGAGGAAGGGCGTGGGCAGGCCTGGTGCGTTAGGGGAGCAGCGAGGAGCCCATGTGATGGACCGCGTGAGCCATGAGGAGGGGCGTGAGTGAGGTTGGTGGGGCCCCGTCCTGTGTAGGCCTGGAGCCTGCGGTCGGTGATGGCAGGGACGCCCAGGCTTGGGGAGTTGGGTCTGAGCAGGATTCTGAGATTCAAGTTTGGAGTTGTTGGCATCGTGGGGCGTTTGGAACAGGTGAGGTCACCGCTCATCAAGGAGTGAGCCTGAGGGCACGTGAGGGCTGAGAGGCCTGGGGAGAGGGGGTGGTGGGGCGGGTGGCGTGATCGACTGGGCCCAGAGTGCTGGTGTTGGGGAGATGCGGGCTGACCGGTAACTCAGCGAGGGGCCCAGAGCTGCCCCCGTGGAGCGGTGCTGGGCAAAGCATCACCGGGGTGAAGCTATGGGGACGGGAGGAGGCAGGCTGGAAATAGCGGGCACGGGCGAGTCTTCTGGTGGGTTTTCTGCATCAGGGCAAAGAGCTGGGTGAGAGCTGGAGGGAGAAGCATTGTGGGGTTGGTTTCTTTTTTAAGACTGGGGAAACCTTAATTTTGCTTTTGTTACTGTTTCTGTTCACTCTTAAATCAAAGAATAGAAGCTGACCCTGTCAGATAGAGGAGCAAGCTCTGGAGCGTGGTCCTGGCGTCGGCTCTGCGGGGATGGCTCTAGTGCTCAGATGGAGGCGGTGACTTTGGCCGGCAGGGTTGTCCAGTGGGGCCGGTGGGGGAGCGGGCGTGGGCATAGCTGTGGAGGCTGGACGGGCCACCGGGGTCCGGAGGCCTCTTGTGTTCAGCGCGCAGGGATGACCCTATTGTCCAATCCAGGGCTGCTGGATTGTTTTTCTATGTGCGAATGTAGGTTTTTATGAACATATTTACTTTTTCAGAGGTCGACTTTATCTTTCAGAGTAGTTGTAGGTTCATTGCACAATTAAGCAGCGATCCCGTGTACCTCTCCCCACCAATGTGCACAGCCTCCCACGCCATCAGCATCTCCCCCGCCCCACCCTCCGTTATCAGCACCGAGTCTTTCGCTTGCACGAGGGTTCACTCTCCAATGCAGCAGATTCTGTGGGTTTGCACAAACGTGTAATGACAGGTCCACGTCCTGGTGCCAGATAGCTGCTTCCGGCCCGAACAGCCCCTCTGCCCACACTCCGTTGTCCTCTGTCCCCGCTCGGCCCCGGGACGGCTGACCTCTCTCCAGTCTTCACGGTGAGCATACGGTGTAGAGCCTTTGCAGACTGGCTTCTCTCACTGACTTGTATGCCTTTAAGGCGCCTCTGTGGTCTTCAGTGCCTGGCTGGCTCTTCTCCTCTTGGTGCTGAGTGATGCTCACGGCCTGGGAGATGCCACAAAGAGACGTCCAAGGGAGCGAGACCGTCACAGGCTGGGTGTGAGGTGTGAGGTGTCCCTTCTCGTCTGCATCCCTGGTCTCTGGGGGAGCTGCCCTCCTCTGGCTGCTGCCCGAGACGACTTTTGGCCCTTGCTGCCCAGGTCCAGGCCTGGTCGCTCGAGGACCAAGTCTTCTCTGTGTGTGCACCCTGAAGCGTTTTTGCACTGCTTACCCACCCTTGGGAGGGCCGGTCCAGCCTCCACGGGGGACCAGCCTCACGGACTTCTGTGACCTTCCGTGTGTCCTGAGGAGCCCATCTTCACACGGGGGGCTCCCGGGAGACCCTGGGGGGAGCTTGTGTGTGTCACCCCAGCTGCCCGGTATTGGGACTTTGGCTGACCTCCTCCTGGGGGCCCATTGCCCAGTTGTTCCAGGTCCAGGGGGCCCCTGCAGCAGCACTCCCCAGAACGTGGGAGGGGCTGGAGCCCATGTGAGGGCAGCGTGGGCCCTGCACCAGTAGAGGCCCAGACGTGCAGGGACGCGCCAGCAGCTGTGGTTTCCAGGGCCAAGGCGGGCTCTGCTGGAGAAACCTGCCTGCAGCCCTCGCAGGCGTCAGGGGCGCCCTCTTCCTCGGCAGCTCTGCCTTCCACGCCCCCAGCCCGCGCCTCCGCGCCGCCAGCAGGGCGCTCTGCAGGGCCGTGTCCAGCGTGTGCAGCAGTGGATCCAGCAAGAGGAGCCGTCTCATCTGCGGGTCGCCCCTCTGTCCTCCCACGGGGCTGCCGACCCCTCCGGGAGGACGCCCCACGTCTGCCCCTTGTGCTGTGCAGGCTGTGAACGGGAAGAACCGCTGAGGCCCCCAGGGAAGGGTGAGGCCCCCTTGCTGTGGTTCTGCGGCTCCCTGCCGTGGCGGTGGCAGCGCCATTGTGCGGTGTCACTGATGGGTGCCCCCGAGGGACTCCGTCTCCCTCGTCCCGTGCCCACACCTGGTTAGAACCCAGGAGACTTGTCAGGTCGCTGAGTTCACACGTCCTCCATTTCCTCCATGGATACCTGTGGGGCCCCAGTGCTGGGGTGCGGCCGCTGACAAGCCCCTTCCCCCCATGAAAGTACCGCGGGGCCCTTGTGGTCTCTTGTGACCACAGGTTGTGAGAGATGCTCAGTGTCAGGCTTGAGCTGCTGGTGGGAGATCAGAAGCACAGTCTGGGGAGAGGGATGGGGGTGGTGGAAGGCCAGGCTGGGGGCCTGTTTGGAATAGGGGAGTCAGGGAGGGCCTCGCTGAGCAGGGACAGGTGAGCAGAGGTCTGAGCGAGATGAGGAAGGCCATGGCAGGTCCAGGGGCTCTGAGGCTGGCGGGGACTTGCCGGGTCCTGAGTGTGTGGGCTCCGCTGACCTTTCCCCCTTTCCGCGAGAGGCAGCTGGTGCGGTGGGCTCCCCGTCCCTGGTCCACGGCAGCCTGTGCAGCCTTCACCTGAGACGCCCTGCGCGGTTGTCTGGGGCCTCACGTTGGGGCCCAGTTGGCGCTTAATGCTAGACTCCAGACCTGTGCTGTCCAGCATGTTGGCCACCGGCCACGTGTAGCTATTTAAATTGAATTAAAATGGGAACTTTGGTTCTTCAGTCCCACTGGCCACATTCCAGTGCTCAGTAGCCACACGTGGCTGGTGTCTCCCACGTGAGACAGCTTGATATGTTTCCATCATTGTGTGACGTTCTGTTGTCCAGCGCTGGTCTAAGTGGTCCAGATGACATCTCTGACTTGACTTTAAGCCTTTGTTATCATGTGTGAAAGTAGCATATGGTGGTTGTAAAACAAGCGAGTCAGTAGGGAGGTGTGTGAAGCCCAGGGCAGCCTGTGGAAGGAGCCATCCCCAGGACCCTGTGGAGAGGGAGTGAGCAGACAGGAGGCCTGCCTCCTCCTCTGGAAGGAGGGGTGGGGCGAGAGCCACCTGCCGCGTGTTGAGGGTCTCACCTGAGGCCGGTCTGACATGCCTGTGAGCTCAGGGATGAGGTTCAGAATCCCCGATACTGAAGGGTCGGGGTGGGGGGGGCCTGCCCCTCCGAGGGGTGTTTGAGGTGTCTGTCGTCCCTCCAGCGACTCGAGGAGGGGGCAGCTCAGAGAGAGCAGTCGTGGAGCCAGGGGCGTGACTGTCCCCTCTGCCCTCCGGGCTGGGGGCGGGCCCTTGGCTTCGCTTTCCTGGAGCCAGTTTCCCTTGTCTCTGGTGTGGCGATAACGAGGCCACCACAGTGCTTGGCCCAGTGGTCAGTGCTGCGCCCTCTCTAGAATTTATCAGGAATCTCTTCCCCGCTTCTTGCTTGAGTAAACGAATGAGTGAAGGAATGCTCAGAAGTGCCAGCTTGCCCAAGAAATGAGCAGCTGAAAAAAGAGAAACAAAGGATTCAGTCAGTCCTGGAGGGTGAACCTGATGGATCTCTTTCAGGTTATTGATGACTTGATTAAAATCAGGCCACCGGCTGGTTTTCTGTGGTCTCACCAGTTCTCTGTTAGGTGTGGAGGAACTCAAGGGAACAGGAAGGTGTTTTGGGAAATCCCAGCTGGGTCTGATGATCTGCTTCCTTCCCGTTTGAGGATTAGGAAGCTTGTCTATACCTGAGGAGAGAAAGCGTTTATGTTCAGCTGCTTGCTGTTGGGCGCTGACATTGACATGCCCGTTGGCCTCAGGTGGAGGCCGGCAGGGACTTTTTGTTCTCGAGTGCTGGAGTCAGTAATCAGGAACAGCCTAAACTGAACCAAGAAAGAATGTCTTCAGCCTGCACGTCTCTGTATATGTCCTGTTCAGTAACCGGACCATGTTCCTGGTAAACCTGATAGGCTGCCCTGATTTCTCTGCATCATTTCTGCCCTGGCTTCTACAAGGTGTTCATGTCCTTAGCAGTTCCACAGCCACAAGCAAGGTAGTTTTGGGGAGTGGGGCATGAAGAGAACATCTTTGTTCTTTGCAAGATTCGTTTGGCTTCCTGACTTGATGCCACACCCCCACCGTCTTGGCACTATCGGGAAGTCACATGCTGCTTCTTTATGGAAACTGAAGTTATGGTCAGCCTGGGAGGGTGACTCAGTGTGCAGTTCAGGACACTCTGGGGGGTCCAAGGGTATGGACACACCCACAGGCAGACCCATTCCTGCAACACACGTCTTCAGCTGCCAGCTACTCACTACCCAGAAATAAATTTCCCTCTGCCCAGCTGAGTATAAGATCTGTTCTACTTAAAAAACGTTAGTGGGATGATAGAGCAGTTAATACTGTCTTGCTTGGTTTTCCACCTTGAGTAGTGCTTATTTTAAAACGACTGCGTGTTTGTTTCTAGAGTCCTGGATACTCGATGTAGCTGACATTTAAACTCTGCTGTGCCTTCTGCATTTTTCATGTGCACGTCTTACTGGATTGCCACATCAGATCAGCTAGTTCCTGTTTATGTGAACTGACCTGGGTCTGTAAGGGAGAGTTGTTTCAATTCCACTTCTGCTGATTCTCTGTTGTGAGTCGTTGTGGTTTGTCTCGGGATTCCTGTAAGGCTCTATATATGGAGGAGTGATGAGTCATCCAGATTTGCCTAATGGCCGTGGTGAACCCCCCCCCCCCCCCCCGCCCCAGTTCACTTTCCTGTTCATTCCCCTTTGCTTCCAGTCAGAGGCTTTTAGAATTCAATCTCTGTGTACAGTGTTACAGGGAAGAGTGAATGTTTGTAGGGCTCTGAAAACTAGGGTTTGGAATTAAGTCCTCATTTCCTTTAGGTTTCAGGATTGAGTGGTTAATGTATTTCCTAGCAGGAGGGGAAAGAAGTGAAAGTGTTAGTTGCTCAGTCCTGTCCGACTCTTCGTGACCCCATGGACTGTAGCCCACCAGGCTCCTAGTTCTCCAGGCAAGAATACTGTAGTGGGTTGCCATTCTCTTCTCCAGGGGATCTTTCCAACCCTGGGATCCAACCCAGGTCTCCTGCATTGCAGGTGGATTCTTGACCGTCTGAGCCACCAGGGAAGCCTAGGAGGGGAGGTCTAGGGGAAAAGGTCAGGAGGGCATGGGCTCTGCCTCCCAGTTCACATCCTGCAGAGCTGTGTTGACTCAAGAAGTGCACCACCCAAAACCTGAGAATTCTGTTTCATTCGGTGGCATTCCTGAGGCCCATAGCCTGGGAAGGCAGCCTCTCTGATAGCTCTGATGGACTGACTGTTCCAGAGAGCTAAACAAGGAGCCAGGGTCTGGAGTTTTTTGATGGGGGAAAGAAACAACTTGTAGTCAAACACAAAAGATTATTGCTAATCACAGAAAGCAGATATCTGAAGTTAATGGTTTTAGAGCTTTTCTACGTATGGCAAGATGCAAGAGCCTGTGCTAATTGAAACCATCCCTTTGGTGTGTACCTTAACTGTCTAGGGCCGGTGGTCTGGTTTTCTCCATGCTGAACCCCCTCAGGGCGCACCAGACGGGCTCCTATCATAGCTGCTGCTGGATGGTAGGCAGCATTCATGTTTCCTGGAATGGCGGGCGGCATTTTTTTTTTTTTTTTTTTTGTTCACAGGGGGAAGGGAGCCTAGTGTGAGGAGGAAGAAGGGGGCAGGAGGCCAGTTAGACGAGGAAGAATGTTTCCTGGTCAGCCCCACCCTTGCACCTGACTATTTACTCTGAGTCTTTACCCTGGAATGAACAGGTTTCATTCTTTCTAGAAGTTCCTTTGGCAGCAGTTGTTTTTAAGGCAGAAGAAATTGAGTGGTGGTGAGAGATTGTGGAGAAGGAAATGGCAACCCACTCCAGTACTCTTGCCTGGAAAATCCCGTGGACGGAGGAGCCTGGTAGGCTACAGTCCATGGGGTCGCAAAGAGTTGGACATGACTGAGCGACTTCACTTTCACTTTTCACTTTAAGAGTTTGTGGGGAGAAGACATAACTACGTATTTGCTTAGGTGAATGCTAGCTGCTGTAGCAAACTTGAAATATATTTGATGGCTCAGACACAGTGGAGGTTTATTTCCACTCTCTTCCATGTCTCTCCATCTCGGGGCTCTGTCGATTTCGACCTGAGAATTCCAGGCTCCTCTGCATCAAGCCAGAGAGGCGACAGAGCCTGAATGCGCTGGGTGTGGGGGGTTTCCTGGGGAGTGCACACTTGAAGGGGGCACATCACCCCACTCACAGCTTATTGGCTGGTGCTCCGACCTGTGGCCACACACACCTGTGAGGGGAGCTGGGAAATGGGGCCAGTGCCTGGATACAGATTTCTCAGGATGAAGGTCAGGTGGTCTGGTATTCCCATCTATCTAAGAATTTTCCACAGTTTGTTGTGATTCACACAGTCAGAGGCTTTGGCTTAGTCAAATAAAGCAGAAGTAGCTGTTTTTCTGGAACTCTCTTGCTTTTTCGATGATCCCGTGGATGTTGGCAGCGTGACCGCGGAGCCTTGGCCGGCCATTTTTCTTGTCCCGTGGCTGCACCCGCCTGTGAAGAGGGCTGGGAAACAGGGCCAGTGCCTGGATCAGGAGGGAGTGGGTTTGGTGAAGAGTGAGGAGCCTTGGCCGGCCACTTTTCTGCATCATTTTTCTTAATCCCCTTTCTTCATAAGAAGTAATGCCTGGGGTCGATACGTTGAATGCTCTGTCACCCTCTTGCTTATATGGTAGTTCTCACCATCTGCAGCATCAACACCTAAGTGCTTGACGTGACCCAGGGAGCATTCTGCATCCAGCCCCCATCCTGTGCCACAGCCACAAAACCCAACCAAAACCTGACTTACAGTAACAGAGACAAAACCTGACGGAACGTGACTTAAGAGTTCTCTGGGGACTTCCCTGGTGGTCCAGTGGTTAAGCCTCTGCTTCTAAAGCAGGGCACATACATTCCATCCCTGGATCGGGGAGTTAAGATCCTGCAAGCCGTGCAACTCAGCCCCAAAAAACCAGTGAGTCCTCTGAGCCAGCTGTGGTTACCCTGCGCCTCTGCCTGCTCTGCTGGCAAACTCCCGTTGTCCCTCTGAAAAGCCGTCTCTGAGCAGCTGTCCCCCCCAGACCCCCTCATTTGGATCCACAGCCTGTGGTCTTGTTTTGCAACAGCACTCACACACTCTGCAGCCCCCTCATCATGAGTTTCCTGCAGGTTGACGGCAGGGGCTGCGTCTTACGTAACTTATTTGTTCTGGTTCTGTTTTCCTGGCCAGTGCAGGCGCTTAATAGGTGTTCAGTAAATCCTTTAAGGTCAATGAGGGATAGACTGTGCATCTAAAACAGTAGTAAAGAGATCCGGAGCCCTTAGCTCTTAAAATCTAAATATTTTCCTTTTCAGCTTTGTTATTGTTCTAGAATATGAGAGAAGCCCCCCCTCCCCCCAACAGTTTGAGCTCCCCCGTCAGGTCACCCCGCGGTGTAGGTTTCAGATTGCATGTGTGGCATCCACACCAGCGGTGTCTGTGAAACTGGCGTGTTCTTGTGGGAGGTTTTTGCCTTTTGTTTTTAATGGTAAACCTTCTTTTACATGTTTTCCCAAAGCTTCTCTTTGTTGAGAAATATGTAGGAGAATTTTGACTTTTTATGTTCATCATTTTATTTTTGTCTTTTCCACTTTTACACCTGCTACTGATTTTCCTCTTTACTGTATTTCCTTATAGACTTTCTCTGAATTTTGTCCATAAAAACGTGTGTTATCACTACAGCTTGATATCCTGCTTTTTTTTTACTTATTGAAAACATTTTCTCACATGATTGAAAATTAATTTTTCATACATACTGATGTCTTTGTGGTGGTATTCCATCCTGTGAATCATTTACTGATCCCACAATAAGGAAATGGTTTTTGTTCCTACTTTTTGATGATAAAATTGGCTGTGTGCACCTCAGTGTGCACTGTGTGCATTTCAGATGACTTCCTGGGACAGAATCCCAGAAGTGCTTCTTGCTTCCTGACCGTGGCCCTGACCCCGGGTCGGCTCTGATCTGCCGTCTCCCCAGGTGATGGTGGAGAGCCTCCGGGAGCCCTCTGTCCTGGGTGCGGGTTTATGGCAGTGAAGGTCCAGCCCCTGCTGTGTGAATGAGGAAACTCAGTGAGGGCTGGCGGACTGTTAGAATTGTTCATAGCTCTGGCCTCCGGTTACTAAGTTGAAGTTTGGGAGGATTTGTCCTCCCACATCCTGCGGTCTGCAGAATGCAGGGATGCCTTTGGCTTCCTCCCTTCCTTTCCTTGGGTTCCCCTGGTGGCTCAGATGGTAAAGAATCTGCTTGCAGTGCAGGAGACCCACGTTCGATCCCAGGACCGAGATGACCCCCTGGAGGAGGGCACGGCAACCCACTCCAGTATTCTTGCCTGGAGCATCCCATGGACAGAGGAGCCTGGTGAGCTACAGTCCATGGGGTCCCAAAGAGTTGGACATGACTGAGCAACTAACATGTCCACTTTTCACTTTTCTCCTTCCCCCCCGGCACTTGCTCTGGCTCACGGGACTGAATGCTCTGAGCCCAGCACTGCTGGTTCACGCTGCCCGACCTTTACCTGACACGCTGTCTTTCCCTCTGCTCTGGTCCCCCGGGCCAATTTCTGCACAGCTTCACGGCCCAGCCCAGCTGACACCTCTTCTGTGAAGCCTTCCCATCTGTGGCCAGGGCAGAGGCAGCCTCCTCCAGGCTTGCTGCCCTCTATTCCCGCAGCCTCTCTTAGTTTAGTTCAGTGGTGTTCTGTCTCGCTCTTACAGTGAGCCCCTCAAAGACAGGGCCTGGGGCTTAGTCATCTCTGATGGCCAGCTGGTTTCCTTGCCTGGCCCTGGAGCGTTAGAATGTGACTCGGTTCTGTTCACTTGCCCAGCATGAGCTCTTGTTCTGGAGCCGCACGGAAGAGACTGGTCTGTTTGAATCCTCACGGGCAAGGCCTGCGGTGTGCACACTCCGGGCTGAGTGTTTTCCGTACGAGAGGAGACAAGGATCCGCGGGACTCCAGCGAATCCTGGGGCAGGGCCTGGACTTGCTGCTGTGGAGGGAGAGGGTGCAGGCAGGCGGGCTGTACGCGCCCCTGGGTTAGGGACCTGCACTAGCCTGATGGGTGGAAACAGAGGAGACCGAAACGTTTTCATCACAAAGCAGGTGTTCACAGTTCGGTTTTGCTTTAGCAAGTAAAATTGTTGGGCTGTTTAAAGCAAACTCTAAAAGTAATTCACTGTTCATGGAAACTGCTGGAAAGGAGTTAATCTTAAATTCATATGCGTAGATTAAAGCATCAATTAAACAGATAGCAGGGGAAGGGAACATTTATTAGTGAAGGAGCAAAGTTCTCAGCCTTTGCAACACAATGGAATTATTCAGAAAACTTGGGGAAAAAAAATTGTCCAGGCCCTGCCCTCGGAGACGTTTTAATTGGTTTAGGGTGAGAGCGGGGCATTAGGAGTTTTGAAAGCCGCCTAGGCGATTGTAGTTTGCAGCCAGGATTGAGAACCATCCTTGGAAAATATGGACTTCAGTCCAGATCCAAGCCTTCCGGTTTACTGCATGACCTTAGGCAAGGTTATGTCTCTGAATTTCCTCATTTTGAGGAAGATTATACATAAGCCTGTTGAGGATGGACACCTATGTCTCTGGTCATCATTGATTGTATTTCTTGAACTTGGCCCTCCCTTGGAGATGATCAGTGCTCAAAATGTATTTGTTGAGTGAAAGAAATAACAGGTATGACTGACTAGGTGGTGGTGGTTAGTTGCTAAGTCGTGTCCAACTCTTGCAACCCCATGGACTGTAGCCTGCCAGGATCCTCTGTCCATGGGATTTCTCAGGCAAGAATACTGGAGTGGGCAGCCATTTCCTTTTCCAGGGGATCTTCCCGACCCAGGGGTCAAATCTGTGTCTCCTGCACTGCAGGCAGTCTCCTGCATTAAGAGTGGATTTGCAACTGCTGAGTGTGACTAGGGTCAGGATGAAACGAGACGCGGTGCTCGGCCCTGCGTGGTGAACAGACTGCTGTCAGTGTCACTGATGAGCACGCTTAGCAGTCCCGAGCTGGGTGACTGAGTGCTGGGGCCTCAACACCAGGAGTTCTTTCCTTACCCGAGGCCAGCAGCTTGGTACCAAGGTGGGCTTGGAGCCCAGCTCTGCCTGACCCTGAATCCTGTGTATGCTTTTTCCACCTGAGGTCAGATCTTAGCCGTCATGATCCCTAAAATGGAAAGAGCGTGGCCATTTTGTCCCTTTTCCCAACTGCCATTGTGGTCCTCAGACCGCTCATGATTCATGATGCTTGCAGACTGTTACTAACTAGCAACTCCGTTCCCCCTCTTTTCTTTGGTATCCAGACAGAGATTAAGAATACATTTGTGTTTTTTTTTTCCCCTTAGCAGTGTTCTGTACTACATTATGTAGGCATGTTTTCGCCATGTCTTCTCTTTCTCTCCACTTAAAAACCTAAGCTGATGTTAGAGAAGGCATCTCTGTTTAATCTTTCCTTCCTGTATTTAAATGTTGGGAGTGTTTGAAGGCGATTTCAAGGAGGTTGTGGCCCAGGATAACACGGGGTTTTCTTTTGCTCTCTGACTTATCAGTGGGAGGCTCGGAGGCGGTGGTGCAGTTTCAGGGTTAGTTAATGAATTACCTGTTAATGCAACAAATCCAGCAGTCTTATGCCAGGCCTTGGGGGTACAAAGCCCAAGTAAGGTTCCCCTGTATGTAGTGGGCAGTGGCACAGAAATAACTGACACATAGCCCCCAGCTCTCCACCACAGCCAGTGTGAGTGCTCTGGGGGCACAGAGCGGGGACTTGGCGGAAACGGGCTCCATCAGCCCGGAGGCTCCAGAGGAGAGCGCCTGGAGCTGACTGGTGTTTGCCGAAAGTGAACAAAGTGAGCGTCCACGTGTGTGCCCCTGGAGAGTCACGCCCCTTCTCGGTTAGGACCTCGATCCCCAGGGGCCACCACTGTTCCGACTTGTGTCACCAGAGGCTCGTTCCGCTTGTTGTGAACTTTGGCGGTATGGTGTCACACTGCGTGTACTTTGGTGTCTGGCTGTCTTTGCTCAGTTTTGTCCGAGCCTCGCCCCGGTGGTTCCCGTGTGCCAGCGGTGTTCATTCTCCCTCATTCTGCGAGGTTTTCAGTTGTACAGATAGACCCATCCCTTTGCGTTCTCCTGTGGATGGATGTTTCGTTTGTTCCGCTCGTGACCACTGGGAAGAACGCTGGGGGTAGTGTCTCTCTGTGCACGTAAACCTCAGGTGGACTCGCTGGGTCTGCTTTTGTGGACGAGGCTGGGTGGTCTTCCGGGGTGGCTGTCCCAGAATATGCTCAGACGCAGTGCACATGGCTCCTTCCTCTCCCAACCTTGGTGGTGTCGGTTTCCTGGCTTTTTTTCCTTTTTGTCATTCTGGTGATAGGGTTGGGGTATTTAGCTTTCATTTACATTTCTCTGATGACTCATGATTCGATGCACTGTTTCGTATCTTGCTGATTGTTTGAGAATCTCCCTTTGTGGCTTGCCTGTCAAGGTTTGTCTTAACTGGTTTGTAGGCGTACTGTCTGTATTCAGAGTGAGAGTCCTTTGTGAGAGGTAGGTATTGCAATATCTTCTGGTGGTGGTGGTTTGGTCACTAAGTCATGTCCAACTCTTTCAACCCCATGGACTGTAACCTGCCCGGCTCCTCTGTCCATGGGATTCTCCAGGCAGGAATACTGGAGTGGGTTGCCATTTCCTTCTCCAGGGGATCTTCCTGGCGCAGGATTTGAACCCGGGTCTCCTGCATTGCAGGCAGATTCTTTACCGACTGAGCCACGAGGGAAGTCCATATCTTCTACACTATGGCTTACTTTTTTATTCTCTTAATATTTTAAAAGTTTGCTTTATTAACTAACAAAAGTTCTTCATGGTGATGAATTCTGCTTTATAGAATTTTTCTTTTTATCGTTAGTGCCTTTTGTGTCTTGTTTAAGAAAGTCCGAGTTATCTCCTGGGCTTCCCAGGTGGTGCTAGTGGCAGAGAGCCTGCTTGTCAATGCAGGAGACCTGAGAGACACAGGCTCGATCCTTGGGTTGAACGCGACTGAAGCGACCTAGCATGCAGGCACGTTACCTTCTAGAAGCTTTGTTTTGCCTTTGCCAACTAGAGCTGTAGTCCATCACAGTTAGTCTTCTGTTACAGTGTGGGGTAGTGAGCAGTTAATCCCTACTGATTGTAAAGATCATCTGTCCCGCTGAGCCTTTGAAGTAAGTCAGGTGGCTGTGTATGTTCCATCATCTATTTGCTCGCTCACTCATATTTTCTTAGTTACCATTACTGTATCATAGGTCTTGATATCTGTAGAGTAGCTGTCCTACTTTGTTCTTCTTTAACATTGTTTTGGTTATTCTAGGTCATTGTCATTTCCCTATAAATTTTAAAAGTCAGTTTGGCAATTACTACAAAAAATCTGCTCTGATTTTGTTTGGGATTACATTGAATCTGTTGGTTATTTTTTACTACAGAAGAATTGTATAGTAGAAGACTTCTAATCTAATCTATAGTAGACTTCTAATCTCTGAATATGGTATATCCTTTCATTTATTTAGTTTTTAAAATTTTTTTCCACACTATTTTATAGTTTTTTTATGTAGAGGTTTTGCGTTTCATTAAATTTATTCCAAGATACGTGTTATTTTTGATGGTTTTTACAATGCCATTTTATAAGCGTTAGTTGGAGTTAATTTTTGTGCATAGACCTTGACTCCCAGAATCTTGCTCAATTCAGTTTTTACAGTTTATCTGTGGTTTCTTTTGATTTTTCTCTGTAGAATATCATGCTGTCTGTGGATGGGTTTGTTTCTTTCCAATTCTTACACTTTTTATTTACTTTTCTTAAGTTATTGCGTGAACCAGCATCTCCCATACAGGTTAAATTGAAGTAATGCTGGCAGAGAGCCTTGTATGGTGCTGGTCTCTGGGAAGGCTTTCACCATTTCCCCACTAAGTATGACTTTTGCAATAAGATGCGTTTTATTAGATGCCTTACTTTATAGTAATAAATATTTTTTAAAAAATCATATTAAGGAATCTGATAAAAATTGTTTGCTTTTATTCATAGTTTTACGATTTAAAAAATCATGATTGTGTTGCATTTATCAAATGCTTTTTTTCCCCCCACATCTACTGATGATGCGTTTTCTCTTTTATTTTCTTTATGTGGTGAATAACGTTTTTCTAATGTTAAGTAAACTAACTTTGCTTCCTTAGAATAATCTCAGCTGTTCTTGATAGATCATCCTTTATATCCTTAGAATAATCTCAAATGTTTTTGATAGATCATGCTTGTTGGATTTGATTTGCTAATATAAATATAATTAAAAAATTTTTCTGCCTCTATTCATAAGAGTATAGCCTGCAATTTTCCTTTCTTACAATGTTCTCTGTCCAGTTTTGGTGTGAAGATTATGTTTACCTTATAAAATAGGTTGAGGACTGTTCTTGTTTCTGTTTTCTCAAAGACATTCTGTAAGATTTTTCTCTGGTGGTTAAATGAACCAACCAGTGTGTTAAAACTCAGAGACCTGCACACCAAAAAGTCAGTTCTATTGTATATGAATTTTTAAAAATAATAAAAAGCCTTTATGGGAATTTAACATGTATGCATGTACATACTAAGCCATGTCAGATAACCCTCCCAGGGTTGTCAGAAAGTCCTGTTTTTCTTGATGAATCAGACATATAAATGCATCAGTTGAGGGACATAATAAATTTGCTGTGGTGGGGGGTAGTAAAAGGTTTGTTTTCTGAAAGAGTTTGTGCAGGTTTCTTCCTGTTCAGAAGAATTCACCAGTGAGACCATCTGGACCTGAGTTTTCTCTGTGAGTTTTAAAATTATGGATATTTCTGGAAACATTTTTTTTTGCTGAGGTATAATTATAAAACATGAATACTGCAGGTTGAGGAAGAACTTGGAAGGACTGTAGGAACATGCGTGTTCTGGAGCCTCCCGAGGAGGAGACTACAGATGAAGCCCGGGAAAGCGGGCTGTTGCTGAGGGGCTCTGGCCGCTAGTCTCTCCCAGGGCTTTGTGAGAAGCCCCTTCAGTGGCCTCTCTGTGAACCTGTTGCAGCAGCTTCTCGGGTCCTCAGAGTGAGTCTCCTGTGCCCACTTTGTGAATGGCTGCTCTGGTCTCACCCTGAGGTACAGATGGAAGCATGTCAGTCTGATCCCTCCGGTTGTGAGGAGTTTGACCAGAAGTGCTAAGTAGGCGAGCAGGAATTGTTTGAAGTGTGTACGTGTAGTCAGAACAGTGCTTCTCAAACCTTAGCTGCATCCGAGCCACCTGGAGGGCCTGTTAAACAGCTTGCTGGGCCGCGCCACAGGCTTTCTGACCCAGTAGGTCTGGGTGGGGTCAAGATGTGTATTTCTAGCCAGCTCCCAGGTAGGTGATGCTGCCTCGGGTCT
Source organism: Dama dama (assembly GCF_033118175.1). Classification (NCBI taxonomy): domain Eukaryota; kingdom Metazoa; phylum Chordata; class Mammalia; order Artiodactyla; family Cervidae; genus Dama; species Dama dama. The sequence goes on along the minus strand of NC_083686.1, from coordinate 4,287,258 downwards.
AGACTCCCGCTCTGGGGTCCCCGGCTTTGCAGAGTGTGTCCATTAGCGTCTGCTGCACTGGGGTGGGAGTCGTGTCCATCTTGTTCCCTGGTCCCAGGGCCGGGGACAGATGTCTGCTGAGGGCCACACGGTACCCTCTTAGCACCCATGCTTGTCTGTTTTTTCTTTTTAGTTGCAAAGGTTTGATGTTTTTTTAAATAAAGCAGCAGTATAGTACTTTGTAACATAAAGTAAGTTTTCCCTCTGTTCCTCATCAGCTCCTCTTGCCAGAGATGTCTGCCTGCTGTCTCCAGTCAGATGTCTTTTGTGTAATTTCAGACATACAGACATGTGCCAAATAGACCTGGACGATGGGGCTGATTAGTAGCAAGAGAACCCCAGCTGGGCGCCTGGAGGATTGTCTTACCGTTGGCTGACTGTTGACAAATGATTGAATGATGCCTGGCCCAAGGGCCATGATACCCATGATATCTTGTGGCTTTAGAATAGATCCATTCTGTAGACCTTGAAGTTGCTAATTAGATCTTGTCCCTTAAAAAAGCTTTAACACTATTTGAAGTCATGAAGGGACAATCCCCTAGTGATGGTTCTAAGGCAAGTGTTTGGACAGAGACTTAGTGACCATGTTTGTGACTCACCAGAAAACCTGGTTGCTTCTGCACAAAGCGCAGTGTCTGGCCCAGAGGAGGTGCTCAGTTGTTCCAGGTACTCTTCGCTTGCCTTCTCAGTCCTGTGGGTTTTGGGGTCAGGTGAGCCTGTCCTGCTGCGCTGTGACTCTGGGTCTCTGCAGGGTGCTGAGCTGCACGAGTGGGTCTGTGTGAGGCCCTGGAAACCTGGTCGATCAGCCTTCCTCCCAGACTGCCCACACCCAGCCTCCCAGGGACTGGCTAGGAGTCAGAGCCCCGCACACCCCTACCACCTCGCCTTTCCAGCAAGTCCGCTCCGCCCAGCCTTCCTTAGCCTTCCAGACTGCGTGGAGCGGGCTCAGAAGGGCGCCCGTGGTGCTGCCCAGGACTGCGGCTCCGCCGGGCAGGAATGTTCCCAGGGGAGGCACGCGCTCCTGTGGCTGGCCCCTCAGAGCCAGGCGCTGCCGGGAGACGTGATGGCCGTTTCCCCTGCGTTGCTGTTGACGGACAGGTTGGTGGTTGCGGTCTTGCCTTTCCTGCTTCTGTGATTGCAGGCTTAACTGGAGCACGGTTCCTCCATGTTAGACAGGTTTTAACGTGGTTTAGCTCCCCACCTCCAAGCCCGCATAGGGCAGACTTGTTTCCTCGGCTGTTCCACAGGTTAACGTGGGGGTGATCAGCAGGGGTCTGCTGTGTGTGCCAGGAGCGCGAGTTTACATTCGTGCTCACTGTCCCCCACCCCTCACCCCGAGTGTTGGCACTGCTTTTAGTAGATTAAATGTTTAGTATCAGCTGATGCTTGGTAACATTTTTAAAAAAGGAGAGAGACTCCTGGGGACTTTTAACTGTGTGTGGAACTAGGAATTTGGGGCACAGTGCTTGTGGTCATAAGACCTTGGTGTCTTCCTTACTTTCTTTTTCCCACAAGGTAGGTAGAATCTGATCACACAGGAGGTTTGCTCTGCAGAGCGCGGCTTTTCCTTGGTGTCTTTCTGACGGTCAGAGTGGGCCAGCGTCTTCCTCTCGTGCTTTCAGAGCAGAGCCGAGGCCTGGTGTGCGTCTCTGTGGCCGCAGAGCGGCCTGACCCACCATCAGTTGTGAGGGGTGGGAATCTGGAAGAAACACATGGGAGGCGGACTTGCGAGGAGTCCGTGGAGCTTCTCCCCTTCTCTGCCGCACGTGAGTGTCAGGATTGAGCTGTCTCTCGAGGAGTGAATTTTTTTACCTCACTGAGCCTATGTGAGGTTATGCTGTCTGCATTGTAGTAACTATAGCACCTTTCCTGTAGCATTGTTTCACACATAAAGTACCCAAGAAGTGCCTGCTGCTGGAGCCTGACAGGTGGTCTGTGACTCAGGAGACGCTGGAGGAGATACCCAGCTGGGCCAGGCAGTCCTCCAGGGAACCGAACGCTGCCTATTTCTGTTGGTTTCCGAATGCTGTGGGATCAGAAGTCACTAGCAGTTTGTCACTGAGACAGGAGCGAGAGAGTGGGAAGCCCCAAGTAATTACTGAATTACAGCCAGGAGTTGGAATGTACGGCCTCTCGAAGGAGGAAGACATCCGAGGTCTATTTCTCAAGACTCTGAGAAGTTCTGAGAAACCCTGCGGAGTGTGGGTGGCTTGTGGAACCTGTTCCACTGGGCTGGCGAGGACTGTCCTCCCGTCCCAGCCCTCCTCTGCCCTCCGGGACAGCCTCTCCCTGGGCAGGACTCCTCGCCCTCTCCCAGTCCTGGCTGCTTCAGTTTTAAATGGACAGGAGTAACTCTCTGATAATCTTTATGAAAATTCCCTGTAAAAGCACACGTTTGATGAGTTTGAGTCTTTTCCTGGAGGCCGGGAACCGTTCTAGACACTGGAGGCCCACAGTAAGTGGAAGAGATGGTGTTCGTGCTCACGGACTCTGCCTTCCCGTGACGAAGACAAGCACAGCCACGGTGACAGCATCTAGGAATGTATCCACGTGCCCAAGGTGGCGCTGCGCTCAGCTCACACGCAGCGCGTTGACCCCGCGGGGGCAGGGACCCAGGTCGAGCTCCTCGCAGGCCTCTTGTCAGCGAGCATTCTCACCTGCTCCTCGAATTGCCTTCTTTTGGTTTCAGTAACTCGGGAAAGTTAGCTCGGGGGGTGGAGGTGAAGGTAACAGCCTCAGCCTCACCACCTGTGAAGACAGCCTCGAAACCTTTGCATTGGCCCTTGGCTCTGTAATCACTCACCTAAAAGCAGAGATGTGGGATGTTGGACTGTGCCGGAGTTTGGTGACCTGTGAGCTCAAGCAGCCACTGCGTCACTCGTGCCAGGGTTCAGAAACAATTAAAACTGGGTTTATGACAGTATTAGGGATGCCTGACTGTTAGGACCTCTCCAGTTCCAGTTCAGTCGCTCAGTCGTGTCCGACTCTTTGTGACCCCATGGACTGCAGTACGCCACGCCTCCCTGTCCATCACCAACTCCTGGAGTCCACCCAAACCCATGTCCATTGAGTCAGTGATGCCATCCAACCATCTCATCCTCTGTCGTCCCCTTCTCCTCCTGCCCTCAATCTTTCCCAGCATCAGGGTCTTTTCCAATGAGTCAGGACCTCTCACTGGTACCCAATTAGGTACAACTTTGTGTACCTAATTAGTTTTTTTTTTTTTTCCTTGAAGAGCATTCCCCAAATTGTATGACCTTTGAGGCTCCCCAGAGGTAGCTTTGCCCTTGCAGACGGGCAGCGGGAGGAGGGGTGGGGGTGGGGCACTGGAGGTGCCCCACACGTGGCCCAGCCGGAGGCCCCACTCAGCTCGGGCTCACGCTCAGGCGGCCTGGTCCTTGGTCTTTCTGTGTCTGCCTTTTCATCTTTCACATTCCTCCCCACCCCACACCCTTGCAGCTTCTTGGCTTTCTGATGGGAAAAGCATGGGAGTGGGACCGGACCATGCCTGCAGCGCCCTGGTGACTGCTCACTGGCTCTGTGTGCCTCTGCAGGGCGGCAGATAGCCAGTCTTCCTTCGTATCACAGGGCAGCTGGGCCATGTCGTGGGGCAGCCTCCATCTGTCTGCCGCCTCTGGCCTGGTTGTGAGCCCCCGCTGGGCGGCCTCGGGGACTTACCTCGCTCTGAGGCCGTTTTCCTTGGACACTGTCACCATTTCTGGCTCGCTGGCTCGGCCTCTGAAGCCCAGGGACCCGCGTGGGCTGGGACCCCGGCCCTACCAGGCATGGCCCTCCAGCCTGCCCTGCTCAAGGGTCCTCGCAGGACCCGCTCTGAAGGCGCAGAAGGCACAGTGATCTACTTAAGTAGCTTCAGTCCTCTCTTCCAAGAGGCTTTTTGTTTGTGTATCAGTCGCGCGGTCGTGGGACATTTTCGTTTCCTCTTCAGCTCTTTTGCTTCAGACACTTCGGCCTTAACACGGCAGGCGCTCCCTGAACTCACTGTGTGATGCTGCCAGCTGCCCTCTGGGGTTGGATGAGGCCTTTCTGATTTGAAGGATGGGGTGAGAATGGTGCAGAAGAAGTTCATTTTTTTATCAGCAGGAATTCCTTGTTTAACAGCAACTTTTTAATTTCTTTTTAACTTTTTTCAAAAGGTGATGCATCTGCACGGCTCAGAATGCAGAGCCCAGGAGCGTGCGTGATGAAAACTCCCCTTTCTGCCCTGTGCCTTCGCCCCCGGCAGCCCGTCCGGGAGCGGTGGCGACGGGGCTCGTCTGTGTCTTCTCGAGCTGGGCTGTGCGTGCCAGGCAGCTGCAGATGCACGTGTTAACGCAGCACCTACGATGATCTGTGGTGTACCTTGCTTTTTTCCCTTTAAAAATGGACACTTCACCGTCTTTCAGAAAGTGCCCCCTGACCCTTTAAGGCTGCGTACGCATGGATCACGTGCCCTTGGGCCCCTTCAGTCTTTCTGGGACACCTGAGTGAAAGTCTCACTTGGCCAGAGCGCCGTCTCAGCGTGGCTCTCTGCATGCTCCTAGGGCTCAGTGGCCGCGTGTGTGGCGGGCGGCCCCAGTGCAGGGCCACGCCTTTTGTCAGAAGGTGAGGGCCGTCAGGCCTCAGGGTGTCGTTTCCCCACGCACACGCGGCTGCCTTTCCCCGCTTTGGGTGTCGGCCTCCCCTGTGCCTCCTGCAGACAGGGCGCACTGGACCAGCCTTCGACGGTGAGGACCCCAGTGACTCAGAGTGTGGAGGAGGGTGAGAAAGGGAAAGCTGTGCCTGAATCTCTGCGGGCTCTGGCCTGACTGCTCCTGGGGAGGACTGGGGTCCCACAGGCCCATCCTGTCCCAGGTAAATGTCAGTGAGCAACTTCGTTGCTGCATCTGATGGCACTGGTCTCCCGCAGCCTGGCATCCGCCAGGCCTGTGCGTCCAGCCTCACGGGGGACCTGGCAGACTTGACACACTGCGGTTTATGTTTTTTAAAATGTCTTATTTTGTATTGGGGTATAGCCAGTTAACCAAGTCGTGATAGTTTCACATAAACAGCTAAGGGACAGCCATACATAAGCAGGCATCCACTCTCCCCCAAACTCCCCTCCCAGCCAGGCTGCCACGTATCACTGAGCAGAGTTCCCTCTGCCATACAGTAGGTCCTTGTTGGTTATCCATTTTAAATACAGCGGAGTGTACATGTCCATCCCAAACTCCCTAAGCTTCCCCTCCTCCCCGGCAACCATAAGCTCGTTCCCTGAGTCTGGGCACACTGTTATTTTAAACGTGGCTTGGTCATTGGTGTCCCATATCTTGTCCTCTGAGTTGTGCCTGTTGAGACAGGAATAAGTATTTTGCCAGCCGTGGATAAAAGCTGGGGGAGACCCTGGCTCCTTTTTCTTGCCTTCGGCTTTCTTGCCCCCTCAGGCTTTGAGGATGACGCTCTTCCCTTGTAGCCGGATGTGGCTGACCTGTTGACAGACTCTAATATGTGTTTCCTGAGGCTCTTCAGCTTTATTGTAAAATGGATCTGATGTGCATTAACCATAGACCTCTGGTGGGGCCCGCGCCTCCTGGGTCACCTTCCTTCAGCCCGCCGACCTTGACGCCTGCCTTCGGGTGCAGAGCGCTGGCTCGGAGAGGCTGCTTGAGCCAGAGGACAGGGGCTCCCTGCTTGGCCCCACGGTAACTTCCTGGGGCCCCGTGTGTGTGCGGGTGTCTGTGTGCCGCCGGTGAGCCCGGTGCCTGCGTTCACCCTCGTGCCTCCCCGTGAGGCTGCTCCTCCTGGCTCCTCGTCAGGAGCACTTTGAGGGTGGGGGGTTTAGTCGCCAAGTTGTGTCCGACCCTTGCGACCCCATGCCAGGCTCCTCTGTCCATGGGATTTCCCAGACAAGCATACTGGAGTGGGTGGCCATTTCCTTCTCTGGGGATCTTCCCAACCCAGGGATCGAACCCAGGTCCCCTGGCTTGCAGGCGGACTCTATACCATCTGAGCGGGCGGAGGGAAGGACGGAGGGAAGGGCGAGTGTGAGAGTGCCAGGAACTCGGGTCCCCCTGCGCTTTCCAGAGAGGGCCCTGGGCTCTGGGAGGGATGCCGTTGGAGTTCAGCGGGGGCCCAGGGCTCGCGGGTCTTGGAGCTGCGCCTGGGGGACCGCTGAGGCCGAAGTGGGGGCCAGCCCTGGAGGCCCCGGGGCGGAGGACAGTGGGCGAGAGCAGAGTTGAGGAGAGCCTGAGGGTCTCTGAGCATCGAGGGCTGCCTGTTCCTGCCGTGCAGTGTGGTGCGCGCCCATAGTGGCCCTGGCCGCGGGAGTGAGGCTGGGGGCTGCAGAGCGGCACCTCCACTCCGGCCGCCCCCCCACCTCCGGGGGGCTTCTGGGGCCGCGCTGCTGAGGCCCCCACGCCGCAGCCAGCCTCGGGGCAGCGAGTCCTCTGTCCCCCAGGGTCTTCAGGGGCATCCCTGCAGCCACCACGCCCACAGCCCTCGCCCGCCAGCCTTGAGGAAGGAGCTCCTGGGGAGTTAGGTTGTAGGTTGTGCCCGCTACGTGTGTGTCTGGGGTGTGTGTGTGCTGCTGTGTGCGGGTGGGCAGCGCGGGACTCTGCAGAGTGCTGGGAGGCGGTGGACGCCTTGTGGAGGGGACTGCTGAGCCCTGGGGAGGGCGCGGGCACAGCCCTGGCTCCTTGTCAGCCTGGTGGTGTCACTGCCTTCAGTGCGGGGATGTGTCCCCTCCGTTTCCCTGTTGTCTCCGCTCTTCAGTCAGAGACTGAGGGGAGGCCTGCGGCGGTCCCTGATGCGGCTGGTGGAGGAGGCGCTCGTTCCCTCTAGCGGGGTTTTCGCCCTCCCCCCAGGGCCCTTCCCTGGGGCACCGGTTCTCAGTCCTCGTGGCCACCTTGAGCCATTGTTACCCCTGCTGGCTGCTGCCCTTGGGCCACCCCTCCCCTGTCTACCAGCCCCCCCACCTGCCAGGAGCCCCTGCTCAGAGGTTTCCGCTGTCTCATCCTCAGTCCCGAGCTCCGACTTGTCCAGACTGACTGTCGCCTTGAGCCTGCCTGCATGCCAGTCTGTGGGCCCCACCCAGGAGGGGGCCGGCTCCCCCTGGCCTGGGGTGGGTCCCAGCCTGCCCCCTCCTCTCGTACTTGTCCCCCTGAGGACACGCGCAGTGGAAGGACCACTGCCTTCTCCAGCGGCACGAGGGCGCTCAGCCTCTGGGACCCAGGCTGGGCTACAACGTGGTCACAAAGCTCGAGTGGGGACACCCCCAGGGACCCAGACACCTCCTCCCTCCGGGCCCTGTTGGACTGGCGGGAGCAGCCCCACGTGTGGGTGTCCCCAAGGGCATCTCTGAGCCCCACGCCTGGACCGCAGCACAGGGGCTGAAGGCACAGGTTGGCCTGGGGGCTCGCTCTGCATCTGGCCCCCGGAGTGGGTCCTGTGATGGGCAGAGGAGCGCCCTGGGCTCCCCCTGGCTCCTGGGCCCAGCAGCCAGCTCCACAGCAGTCTCCCTGTGACCGTGACCGGTAAGGGGAGCAGGTGGCAGGGAGCCTTTGCTGGCTGGGCTCCCTGCTCCCTGCGCCAGTGCTGGAGCTGCAGGTGACATGCAGCTGAAGCTCGGAGGGAGTGCTTTCTGCTCGGAGCTCCTGGGTACTTGTGGTGACCTTAGCAAGACACGAAAAATAATACATCCAAAGATACCATTTACAGACCTTTCAAAAATCATGGCCTGTAATGTATAGCTTGAGTTCTTATGCTAAAAATAATTATGCAACTTTGATTTTTTTTTTTTTTTTTGGCCTCACCAGGTGGCATGTGGGATCTTTGTTCCCCAACCAGGGATGGAACCCATGCCCCTACATTGAAAGTGCAGAGTTGTAACCTCTGGACTGCCAGGGAAGTGTCCCACCACTTTGAGTTTTGATAAACTTTATCTGCACTCTGTCTGTGTGACGTTATGTAGCCTTAGCAGTGGACAGAAAAACCAAGGTTTCTGTTGCTCCTGGTTCACTTCCTGTCAGTCGTCTTCAGTGAAAAGCACCTTGATTTACACTCAGCCTCCCAGATCACAAAGCCCAGAGTTGTTTTGCGTTTCCCAGTGCCCAGTCGCCTCTGAGTGGTTCCCTACTGTTACCCCTCCACACCCTTAGTAACTCCCGTCCCTGCAGTCAGGTCAGGGTCCTCGGGAAGGTGGGCCTCTCATCCCTGGCCCTCTCCTTTCCAGGTGTCTTTGATTTCCTCACCTTTGCCCCTTGGCGCCCAGTTCTCTTCCCCAGAGGCACCTCCTCTCTTTAGCAAAATGTAAGCCCTTAGAACCCAAGCTCTGGATGCCCAAATTCTTAGACCCCTTCTGGGTGCCAAAGGATTCGGTGTTGTTTAAAATCTGTAGTACGTCTCTTTTACCGCTGGCTGAATCCTAGATGTTAAACAGATTGGGCCTGGAGACACCTCAAACATCATTTCTTACAAATGTAAATAGACATTGCCTTGGGGATATGAAACCAACTTCTGAATAGGTTCCATTATAAACCACCAGAGAAAAGCAAGGAAGAACACAAAGAACCTTTTTTGAAAGTTTTTGTAACATTTGGGAGATATAATTTTAAGTTTATAGAGACTTTGCAAGAAACATATAAGGAACTTCCATATTTTCTTTACCCCAATTCACTAGCTGTTTATGTTTCATTCCTTTTGTTTTACCCATTCTGTGAGCAAGGTGTCCTACGTGAGTGCGTGAGGGTTGTGGGGAAGCACAGCAGAGGCGGTTGGGAGGCGCCCCTTTGCTGTTGCTCAGTCGCTCAGTCGTGTCCGACTCTCTGCGACCCCATGGACGGCAGCACGCCAGGCTTCCCTGTCCATCACCATCTCCCGGAGCTTGCTCAAACTCATGTCCATCGAGTCAGTGATGCCATCCAGCCATCTCATCCTTTGTTGTCCCCTTCTCCTCCTGCCTTCAGTCTTTTTCAGCATCAGGGTCTTTTCCAGTGAGTCAGTTCTTCGTATCAGGTGGCCAAAGTATTGGAGCTTCAGCTTCAACATCAGTCCTTCCAGTCAATAAAGGTTGATTTCCTTTAGGATAGACTGGTTTGATCTCCTTGCAGTCCAAGGGACTCAAGAGTCTTCTCCAGCACCACAGTTCAAAAACATCAATTCTTCAGCCCTCAGCTTTCTTTATGATCCAACTCTCACATCCATACATGACTACTGGAAAAACCAGTGCTTTGACTGGATGGACCTTTGTCGGCAAAGTAATACCTCTGCTTTTTAATATACCGTTTAGGTTTGTCATAGCTTCTTTTCTAAGGAGCAAGCGTCTTTTTAATTTCATGGCTGCAGTCACTGTCTGCAGTGATTTTGGAGCCCAAGAAAATAAAGTCAGTCACTGTTTCCACTGTTTCCCCATCTATTTGCCATGAAGTGATGGGACCGGATGCCATGATCTCATTTTTTTGAATGTTAAGTTTTAAGCCAACTTTTTCATTCTCCTTTCACGTTCATCAAGAGGCTCTTTAGTTTCCTCTTCGATTTCTGCCATAAGGGTGGTGTCATCTGCATATCTGAGGTTATTGAGATTTTTCCCAGCAGTCTTGATTCCAGCTTGTTCTTCCTGCAGCCCAGCATTTCGCATGATGTACTCTGCATACAAGTTAAATAAGCAGGGTGACAACATATAGCCTTGTTGTATTCCATTCCCCATTTTGAACCAGTTCGTTGTCCCATGTAAGATTCTGACTATTGCTTCTTGACCTGCATACAGGTTTCTCAGGAGGCAGGTAAGGTGGTCTAGTATTGCCATCTCTTTAAGAATTTTCCACAGTTTGCTGTGATCCACAGAGTCAAAGGCTTTAGCGTAGTCAGTGAAGCAGAAGTAGATGTTTCTCTCAAATTATCTCGCTTTCCCTGTGATCCAATGGAAAGTATACCAGAAGGGCACTCTCTCCTGTGCCCACAACACAGTTAGCACGACCAGGAAGTGTAATGTGACCCAGGGCTGCTCTGCCCTGTAGTCTGTGCTCACGTGGCGTCAGCTGTCCCGGTAGTCCTCTTTATGCCTTTCTTGGCCCGTGGACCAGGACGTGGTACAGGATCCACCTGTTGTTGTTCAGTTGCTGAGTTGTGTCTGATTCTTTGTGACCCTGTGGACTCCAGCACTCCAGGCTCCCCTGTCCTTCACTGTCTCCTGAAGTCTGCTCAAACTCATGTTCATTGAGTCAGTGATGCCATGCAGCCATCTCATCCTCTGTCACCCCCTGCTCCTCCTGCCTTTAACTGTCAGGTCTCTCTGTGTGTATGCTGTGCTGAGTGGCTTCAAGTCCTGTCAGATTCTTTGCAACCCTGTAGACTAGCCCACCAGGCTCCTCTGTCCGTGGGATAATCCGGGCAAGAGTAGCAGCATGGGTTGCCACGCCCTCCTCCAGGGGATCTTCCCAACCCCGGGACAGCGCCCACGTCTCCCGCGTTTCCCGCACTGGTGGGGGCTCTTCACCACCTGAGCCACCAGGGAGCCCCCGGGTCTTTAGCCCCCTTTTAATCTGGGACAGTTCCTCAGTCTTTCTTTGTCAGCTGAGAGAAATGCACCACCTAAAAGCTGAGGATTCTGTTTTATCAGGTGGCCATACTGAGCACTATAGCCTGGGAAGGCAGCCTCTGTGATAGCTTTGATGGAACCAGGGTACAGAGGAGTTTTTGCTGAAGAAAACAAAAACAAAACGCCATGTAGTGAAACATCAAAACATTACTGCCAATCACGAAAAACAGCCATCTCGTGTTAACGACTGTAGAGCTTTTCCGTGTATGGGAAGATGGAGAAGTTTGGGCTGATTGAAATCATTCCTTTGAAATACATCATTGCTCTATGGGGCCAGCATCCTGGTTTTCTGCATCTTGAATCCCCTCAGGGTGTACCGTTAGAGATGGCTACAGTGGCTGATGGCTTGGTGGGAGGCAGCATTCTTTGTTTGCCAAAATGATAGGTGGTGTTTTTTGTCCACATGGGACACTGACATTTTTAGAGTCAGAGTCATTGTTTCACAGGCTGTCCCTCTGTTTCGGTGTGTTCCTGTTTCCTCATGGTGATATTCAGGTGATGCATTTTTTGGTAATTGCCATCAACCTGGTGTGGTGTTCTCAGCATCAGAGGAGGTGCCCTGCACTGTCCATCCTGACGCTGGGGATGCCCACTGTGATCACTTGGCTAGGGAGGTGTCTCCACTGTGAAGATAATTAATTTTGTCTTTGTAATCAACAAGTAATTTGTGGGAGATACTTTCAAACTACGTAAAAATCCTTTTCTTCATCTAGCTTTCACCTACTAGTTTTAGCGCCCATTGACTAATCCAGAAGTCCATCAGTCTTTCTCTGCTCACTGTTGTTGTTTAGTTGCTAAGTCATGTGTGACTCTTTGTGACCCCATGGACTGTAGTCTGCCAGGCTCCTCTGTCCATTGGATTTCTCCGGAAAGAATACTTATTTGGGGCATTCTAAGAATTTTCCTTCCACCTTCACTCGTGTATTCATTTTCCTATTTATATCCATATCCATTTGGGCTCATGGATTTCTTTTTTTATTGGTGGGTTATAATCCCTTGTTGTCATTATGTATTTTGATGATCACATTCCAGATTTAGTCAAGCGAGAGCCCTTTCAGCCGGGTACTGTTTTTGTTAAACCTGTCGCCATATTTCTTTGAGCACCTTCTTTCTAGCACACAAGACGCTTCATGCTTATCTTAAACTTTCCAGTGGGCCCTAAAAACCATTCATTTTCAATGAATGAGCCAATGTGGTATGTTCCAAAACAGTTTATTTTGTAGCACCATTTAGGATTTATTTGTGTTACTCGGGTCTGTTTATATGTTGTTGGGAGGGAAGACCGTGTGACTGTTTCATGAGTGGCTTTCTTTTTATGATACATGGAGACTTTATAAATAGATAATATAGATTTACCTTATAGATAATTTACACTAAGTTACAAGTTAGTACTAGAGCAGCTGTTACCCTTTGAGCACCGATCACGTACCTGTGTCTTTAATTCATATAGTGACCCTTGTTAAACATGAGGAAGCTGAGTCTCAGAGAAGCTAATGTACAGACCAGAGTCACACAGCTGGTGAATGACTGAACCAGGGTTTCAGTTCAGTTTGGTCTGACTTCAAAGCTCACTTTTTCCGGATATACTTTATTACGCTGTAATACATATCCTTACTCTCAATGACAGAACTTGTACATATTTTCACTGAATTACAAAAAGCTTACTTGTGGTTCAAGAGCTTTTCACCTGCTTCATAATTCCGTGTCTACATGAAAATCAAGTCTGCAGAATTAAAGTCTGTGATTCAGCATATTGATCTCTCAAAGGAAAGTCTGCTTGTTTTCACTAGAGTGATTCAGCTGTCCTCGTGTTTCCGTAAGTATCCAACAATTCCCTAACTCTTTTATTTTCTTCTTACAGGAATTTGCTTGCTAGAAAACAGAATGCAAGACTTGACAAACAAAATGACTTGGGATGGAAGTTATTTGGAAAAGTACCGCTTCGAGAGAATGCTCAGAGAGACTCAAAGAAGTTACAGCAGGTATACAGGGTACAAAGACACAGAAACATGGGGTACAGCACCCATTTATGAGCCTTGCATAAATGACCATTATTGAGGCTCTGAAATTGGAAAGCTTTGTTTTAACTTGCATGCCAAGTACCTGCTATTTAAGTCTGTCTTCAGAACCTGGGTGACTTCAACCTTCTTCTTCCAGCTTGTATGCGCACATGGGAAAGTTGAGAGGGCTGGGCTTTAGAATTTGATTAAATTTAATCAGTTTTTTCCCAATAAGAGCTACAAATGTGATCAAATTTTTATTAATTGTGTTTGATATTAAAGAATTCTCCCTTCTTGATCCCAAGGGTTTTAGCTGTTTAGAACTTGATTAAATTTAATCAGTTTTTTTCCAATAAGAGTTACAAATGTGATCAAATTTTTATTAATTGTGTTTGATATTAAAGAATTCTCCGTTTGGGACTTACCCATTCCCGTGCCGCCTAGGAGCAGGGAGGCTGGGGCCTTCGTTCCCCAGGCTGCTGTGTGACCCCCTTCCCCTCGCTGGCGAAAGCTGCCCACCTGCCTTTTGGGGAGGGTGGGGTTCAGGGTGTCTAGCCACCTTGGGCTCCTTTGCCCCCCGCGGGGCAGGGGCCAGCCCTGGAGGCAGGCGCTCCTCCTTCCCGGGAGCGGGCTCAATCACAGACTAAGCAAGGCCAGGGCGTGTTTGTGGCCTCAGCCGCCCCAACTGTGGCCACTCGCACCTTCTGCTTGGCCCTGGGTCCCAGCCGTCCTGACAGTGGGGCGTTTGCCCAGTGCCGTGACACCGCCAGTAGCTGACCCCCCATCGCACCGAACCTCGGTTTTTTATCCACTGACACTTGTTCAGTAGACACTTCTCTAAGAGCCAGCCTCGTGCATCGCCCTGGAGTTAGAGAAATGGCACTGCTCCCACGCTCCAGAACACCCCTCTGGTGCGGAAATGATTCCAGGGCAAGGTTACTGAGAGGAAGGCAGGGCCTCCATGGGGAACACGCACTGGGGTTAAATGAGTCATCACTAGGGTTTCTAGTTCATTTAAAACTCGCCACAACCTCCAGAAGAAATTAGTTGCTGTCTTCATTTTACCAAAGGTGCCCTGGGACCAGGCCGAGTGAGTGTGCAGCTGGAAAGCAGAGGAGCTGGAGTTCAGCCCCAGGCCTTCGGGTGCCAAGGCCCTCGACGTGGCTGCTCCTCTGCAGGAAGTGGAGGGGGCAGGTGCCAGGTGCCAGGCGGCCTGAGCTCCGGGCTTTGTGCAGTGGGAGCCCAGGGCGCAGGGGGCAGGCCGTCCTGCTGGTGGGACCTGTGGGGTGGGATGTGATGGGCTTGGAGCCTGCCCCTGACCTGGAGGCTGTGGGGAGCCCGAGGGCTTTCCTCATGCAGGGAATGATGAGGCCCCCTGGCAAGCGTGCAGCTCTTGGTCTTGTCCGGGTGAGAGAAGGGGGTCTGGCTCAGTGCCCGTGGAAGTCGTGGGACTGCTAAGCCTTGTGGCCCCTCCAAGTATAGACGTGTTAGGTCTGGGGGTGCACTGTGTGGGGCTCTGGCTCAGACCACAGACTGGCTTTGTACAGATTTCATTGTTTATGTTTCGGCAAATTCATGGTGTTTCGAACGTTGTCTAATGTTCCTTACAGCAGTTGTCGGGACCCAGGAGACTTGCAAAATAAATCAGTGTTGGAATTCATTTTTAGAGACTGTTACATTTTGAATTTGGATCACTTATTGTGTAGGTTGTTAAAATAACACAATTAAAATGTGTGTTCACACGCAGAGCTCAGCTCTGCCGTTTCTTAGGAAACTCAGTAGCTAAGCTGTTACAAAATTTTTTAAGAAATCTACACTTTTCTAAAAAGTTATACTTTTTATATACATTATGCTGTGTAGATTTTCTCATGGCTCTTAATGCCACTTGCATCATGCTTGAATTTCTTTGCTGTCTTCATCAAACCCCCCTTTTTTAAAGGCAAACGTGGATTATGTTCTTAGAGGGTTCCTGTGAACTGAGTGATAGGTCAGTTAATTATGTAGTAACACGATACTGCAAACAAGAGGGCCATCTGGCTCTAAGCATCAATAATAAAGGATGTAACGGTACCCGCATGCCTCACACAACCCTGCCTCCGTCCTGTGTGCTGGAGCTGCTCATCCCTCACCCTGGGCCCTCCCCTGAGCTGGGAGGAAGCTCCTGGGCGCAGGCTGGAGCTGGCTGCTCTCAAAGGCATCGGTTCTCCGAGCCTCCCCTCCCCGCTTCAGAGGGCCCGTCCCTGGGGCCTGAGTGTCCAGACTGGTGATCCCAGATGGTGGCAGTAGCTCTAGTTAGGGCTAAAGCATAATTAAGATATTCAGTAGACTCTTAATTCCTTTCCCCTTTCTCTTTGGAAATATTTTGTACTTGAGTAGAAGTGGCATCCTGTAGTGATTTAAAAACATGGACTTTGGAGTCAGACTTGCTAGGTTTGAATCCCAGCTCTGCCTCACACATGGGCCTCTGGCTGCCTGCCCGACAGCTTCCTCTGGACGTCTGGTAGGCCTTCCCTGATAAACAAGCACCAAAGCTAAACTCTGATTTTCTTTTTTTCTCATCTGTCAGACCTGTTCCCTTTGCAGCTTTTGGTAGATGACAGCCTTGGCCTTCTCTTTCTGGTCTGAAGCTTTAGAACCACTGGGCTACAGTCCATGGGTTCACAAAGAGTTGGACATGGTGACTTGCACTTTGACTTGGTTATAGTAATGTGTAGAAGATGTATAAGAATATTAGGAAATAAAATAACACTTGGAAATTACTGCCCCCCCAAGTGATCACTGTTTGCATTTTGGTGTTTTTCCTTTCACTAATTTTTCCATGTGCTTTTCACTTTTTTTTTTTTAAAGAAAAGGCCATTTGAAAAATGATAGCGAGTCTTTGTAATTTGAGTACACATCAGAGGGTCTCCGGAGTGCGAACACCTGGGATGATGCTTCAGAACATATCTGTGGCTCTTTTAGGCCTCACACTGTGTATACAGATGTGGGGGACTGGCAGTGTTGTCAGGAAGTGAGGTTGAACAGCAAGTTTCAGTCCTGGGCGGGCTCTGAGGCAGTTGCTGCTTGTGACAAGGATAGCAGCAGCGGGAACAAGTTTGCAGGCTTCACCATCCGGGACAGAACTCTGTCAGGGGAGTAAACACGAGTACATGTGTTTGGGTTCATATAATATGGGATGTCTTCAGTGACCTTCTGGAATTTCAAGTCAGGTCTTAGATGTTAAAGTTTTGCCCAGAATAAGGCAAAACCAGGACAACTTAAAAGTGACATTCATTCTCACCTCTGGGTTCTCAGAAAATTGTGAAGCATCATAAATTGCAGGAAGGAAAAGCCTTGAGTGCTCACTGCAGGTAACTGGTAGCTGGCCTACAAGTATACTCTAAAACAATTTAATTTCATTTAAAAACAAAACCTTTCTTCATTCTTTCTTATAATCCCTTATGCATTTGGAAAATGAGTTCGAACCAGTTTACAAAAAAGATCATATCTCAGTTACAGATAAGAAGGATGAAGCATACTCTAACATGTCTCTCCCAGTGAAGGGAGCCATACCACTCGAACATAAACATAGTACCTGGAGCAGCAGTGTGAGATTCTGGAAAGGAAGTAGTAGCAGGTGGTTTGGAGAGGAAGACCGGAAGCTCCGCTGAATGGGTCACACTTACCACTCTTTGCATCCTCTGGTATCCCCAGCTTGACACAGGGTAGTATAAATAAGGGCTGATTGTGTTGCAAATCTTGCAAAAGATATAAACCTACAGATTCGGGGGACCAGGAGGCTCAGTGAACTCCAGACAGGATGAACTCACAAAGTCAGTGCCCAGACATGTCATAACCATGGTGCTGAAAATGTAGACAAAGAAAAAAAATCTTAGAAGCAGCCAGAGAAAGTATATCACTTACTGGGGAAGGAGAGTTTATGACTTGCTTTTCCCATCAGAAACCATGGAGGCCAGCAGGAAGTGAAACAGCATTTTTTAAAGCGCCGAAAGGAAAGAACTTCTCGTTGTTCAGTCCCTGAATTGCATCTGACTCTTTGCGACTCCATGGCCTGCAGCATGTCAGGTTCCCTTGTCCTTCACCATCTCCCGGAGTTTGCTCAAACTCATGTCCATTGAGTCACTGATGCCATCCAACCATCTCATCCTCTGACGGCCTCTTGTCGTTTTGCGTCCAGTCTTTCCCCGCATCAGGGTCTTTTCCAGTGAGTTGGCTCTTCGCATCAGGTAGCCAAGGTACTGGAGCTTCAGCTTCAGCTTCAGTCCTTCCGATGAATATTCAGAACTGATTTCCTTTAGGATGGACTGGTTGGATCTCTTTGCAGTCTGAGGGACTCTCAAGAGTCTTCTCCAACACCACAGTTCAAAAGCATCAATTCTTTGGTGCTCAGCTTTCTTTATGGTCCAACTCTCACATCCATACATGACTACTGGAAAAACCATAGCTTTGACTATATGGATCTTTGTCGGCAAAGTGATGTCTTTGCTTTTTAATACTTTAACTCTTTTTAATGTCTAGGCTTGTCATAACTTTCCTTCCAATGAGCAAGCGTGCTTTTTAATTTCATGGCTGCAGTAACTGTCCACGGTGATTCTGGAGCCCAAGAAAATAAAATCTGTCACTGCTTCCACATTTTCCCTTTCTATTTGCCATGAAGTGATGGGACCAGATGCCATGATCTTAGTTTTTTGAATGTTGAGTTTTAAACCAGCTTTTACACTCTCCTCTTTTACCCGTATCAGGAGGCTCTTTAGATACTCTTCTCTTTCTGCCATTAATGTGGTATTATCTGCATATCTGAGGTTGTTGATATTTCTCCTAGCAATCTTTTTTTTTTCCTCCTAGCAATCTTAATTCCAGCTTGTGAGTCATCAATCCTGGCATTTTGCATGATGTACTCTGCATACAAGTTAAATAAGCAGAGTGACAATATACAGCCTTGTTGTACTGCTTTCCCAATTTTGAACCAGTCAGTTGTTCCATGTAAGGTTCTAACTGTTGCTTCTTGAACCACACACAGGTTTCTCAGGAGACAGTTAAGGTGGTCTGGTATTCCCATCTCTTTAAAAATTTTCCAGTTTGTTGTGATCCACAAAGTCAAAGGCTTTAACGTAGTCAGTGAAGCAGAAGTAGATGTTTTTCTGGAATTCCCCTCCTTTCTCTGTGATCCAGTGGATGTTGGCAGTTTGACTCTGTTCTTCTGCCTCATCTAAATCCAGCTTGAACACCTGAAAGTTCTTGGTTCATGTACTATTAAAGCCTAGCTTGGAGAATTTTGAGCATTACTTTGTTAGTGTGTGAGATGAGTGCAGTTGTGTGGTAGTTTGAACATTCTTCGTCATTGCCTTTCTTTGGGATTGAAATGAAAACTGACCTTTTTCTGTCCTGTGGCCACTGCTGAGTTTTCCAAATTTGCTGGCATATTGAGTACAGCACTTTCACAGCATTATCTTTTAGGATTTGAAATAGCTCAGCTGGAATTCCATCACCTCTGATAGCTTTGTTTGTGGTAAAGCTTCCTAAGGGATTTGATTTAGATCATATCTGGATGGCCTAGTGGTTTCCCTACTTTCTTAAATTTAAGCCTGGATTTTGCAACAAGGAGCTGATGATCTGAGCCACAGCTCCATGTCTTGTTTTTGCCGACTATATAGACCTCCTCCAACTTTGACTGCAAAGAATATAATCCACCCTGGCCCAGCTGCCTCATTCTTTCTGGAGCTATTAGTAATTGCCCTCCGTTCTTCCCCATTAGCATATTGGACACCTTCTGACCTGTGGGGGCACTTATTTTCCAGTGTCATATCTTTTTGCCTTTTTATACTGTTCATGGGATTCTCACGGCAAGAATCCTGGAGCGGTTTGCCATTCCCTGCTCCAGTGGACCATGTTTTGTCAGAACTTTCTAATGTGACCCGTCCATATAGGGCCATAGGGTGGCCCTATGTGACATGACTTATGCCTTACTTAACTCAAGAAAAGAACTATCAACCCCAGATTCTATATCCAGCAAAAATACCCTTCAGCAGTGGAAGTAAAATAAAGATCTTTTCAGATAAAGGAAAACTGAGGGAATTTGCTGCCAGCAGATCTAAAAAAATTACTGAAGGAAGTTTTCCAGACAGTAGGGACATTACAGTAGAAGAAACCTGAAACATTAGGAAGGAAGAGGAACAGAAATGGTCAAAGTCCAGATGAACACAACAGGCCATTGTTCTCTTAATGAGGTCTTTAAAATATGTCTTGTTGAAAGCAAAAACTATGTTGTTGTATGGGATTTTCAGCATATGTCGATGTAGTATGTATTACAGATAAAGCAAGAAGCGGGAGGGGATATGATGGTGATGTTTCCACATTCCACTTGAAGTGCTAAAATATTGATTCTAATTAGATTGTGAGAGATATATATTGTAAATCTCAGATCAACTACTAAACTTCACAAAGAGAACGAAAAACAAAATATTTTAAAATGGAATTCTAAAGAAAGTTCCAGGAAGTGAAATCAAGACAGGCAAGAGGAAATGTAGGAAGGAAAAACAGAAAACATAAGCTGGATGGCCCAAATTGAGACATATCAATAATTTACCTTAATATAAATGGTCTGAGCATACCAGTTGTGTCTGACATTGTCAGAATGGGTTCAGAAGCAATGACCCAACTATATACTGTGTAAAAGAAATTCACTTCAAATATAAAACATGTAGTTATAATTAAAGGATGCAAAAAGATAACACTGCCATGAAGACACTAGTGAAAATGCAGATGGAGCAGATACAGTAACATCAGGAAAAGCAGACTTCAGAGCAAAGAAAATCACCAGGGATGAGGTGGGATGTTCCCAATGAAGACATAGTCACGTTGCGTGTACATCTAACAGCAGAGCTGCACGATGCCCAGAAGAACCTGACAGATCCGAAACAAGCAGGCGCGTCCACGGTCGCGCCTGAAACGTCCGCGCCTCTCTCAGTAACGATGGGGCTCCTGACGGAGTGAGCCGGCAGCACAGGAGTGCCTCCCGTCACCGAGCCAGGCTGCTGGGCCTCTGGAGAGGACACCACGCCCCAGCCTGAGCACGACACACCTTCTCAGGCTCACGTGGCTGGTCACCAAGATAGACCGCAACCTGCAGCATAAAATAAACTAGATTGGAAAGGGTTCAGTTTATACACACTATCTTCCCTCACCACAGTGGAGTTACAGGATCAGAAAGATAAGAAGAACATCTCCCCACACTTGGAAATTAAACAAGTAACATGCTTCTAAACCCCTGGAGAAGGAAACGCTAATCTAATCCATTACTGTTGGCCTGGAGAATCCCATGGACAGAGGAGCCTGGTGGGCTGCATGCAGTCCATGGAGTCACAGAAGAGCTGATGATGATTGAGCGACTGAGCATATGATTCTAGATAAGTTTTGGGACAATAAGAGAGTCACAAGGAAAATGAGAAAATATTTTCAACTGAACAAAAATACAGTCTATCAAAATTTGTGGGATGCACTGCTTAGAAGGACGTTTTTATTTTTTTGGCCTCACTGCGTGACTTGTGGGATCTTGGTTCCCCAACCAAGGATCAAACCTGGGCCCTCAGCAGTGAAAGCACAGTGTCTTTACCACTGGACTGCTGGGGAACTCCCCAAGAAGGGAATTTATAGCAGTAAGCCAGTCCGATTAGAAAAGAGAAAAGTTCTCTAATCTAATTTTCTACCTTAAGAAATTGTAAAAGGAGCAAATGAACCCAAAACAAGCAAAAGGAAGAAAATAACACATGTAAGAACAGAAGACACTGAAATTGAAAACAAAAATTAATAGTCAAAGAAAACCACAACCTGGTTCTCTGAAATGATCAACAAAATCAAACATGAACAAAACTGACAAAAAGAAAGGAGAACCAAATTATCAGTAAGCGAAATTAAAAGAGGAGATACTACTGCAGACGCTGCAGAAATTAAAAGGGTAAGAGAATGTAGTAAATAACTCTCCAAACATAAGTTTGATAACTTAGATGAAATGATCCACTTCCTTGAAAGTCACAAATCACCAAAGCTCATTCAGGATGCAATAGATAACAAATTGTGCTGTAATTATTAATGAAATGGAAATTGTAGTTAAAAACCTTCCATAAAAGAAATCTCCAAGCCTAGAGGGGGTTTCATTGATGAGCTCTCAAATATTTAAAGAAAGACTGGGAGGTGACTGTGGCTCAGATCATGAACTCCTTATAGCCAAATTCAGACTTAAATTGAAGAAAATAGGGAAAACCACTAGACCATTCAGGTATGTCCTAAATCAAATCCCTTATGATTATACAGTGGAAGTCACAAATAGATTCAAGGGATAATTAGATCTGATAGAGTGCCTGAAGAACTATGGATGGAGGTTCATGACATTGTACAAGAGGCAGTGATCAAGACCATCCCCAGAAAAATAAATGCAAAAAGGCAAAATGGTTGTTTGAGGGAGACTTACAAATAGCTGAGAAAACAAGAGAAGCTAAAGGCAAAGGAGAAAAGGAAAGATGCCCATCTGAATGCAGAGTTCCAAAAAATAGCAAGGAGAGATAAGAGCGCCTTCCTAAGTGATCAGTGTAAAGAAATGAGGAAAACAATTGAATGGGAAAGATTAGAGATCTCTTCAAAAAAAATTAGAGATACCAAAGGAACATTTCATGCAAAGATGGGCACAGTAAAGGTTAGAAACAGTATGGGCCTAACAGAAGCAGAAGATATTAAGAAAAGGTGGCAAGAATATACAGAAGAACTATAGAGAAAAGATCTTAATGACCCAGGTAACCATGTTGGTGTGATCACTCACCTAAAGCCAGACATTCTGGAGTCCGAAGTCAAGTGGGTCTTAGGAAGCATCACTACGAACAAAGCTAGTGGAGGTGATGGAATTTCACTTGAGCTTTTTCAAGTCCTAAAAGATGATGCTGTGAAAATGCTGCACTCAATATGCCAGCAAATTTGGAAAATGCAGCAGTGGCCACGGGACTGGAAAAGGTCAGTTTTCATTCCAATCCCAAAGAAAGGCAATGCTGAAAAATGTTCAGACTACCGCACAATTGCATTCATCTCACATGCTAGCAAAGGGATGCTCAAAATTCTCTAAACCAGGCTTTAACAGTATGTGAACTGAGAACTTCCAGATGTGCAAGCTGGATTTAGAAAAGGCAGAGGAACCAGAGATCAAATTGCCAACATCTGTTAGATCACCAAAAAAGCAAGAGAGTTCCAGAAGAACATCTACTTCTGCTTTATTGACTACGCCAAAGCCTTTGACTGTGTGGATCATAGCAAACTGGAAAATTCTTAAAGAGATGGGACTACCAGACCACCTAACCTACCTCCTGAGAAATCTGTATGCAGGTCAAGAAGCAACAGTTAGAATTGTACATGGAACAACAGACTGGTTCCAAATCGGGAAAGGAATATGTCAAGGCTGTATCTTGACACCCTGCTTATTTAACTTATATGCAGAGTACATCATGAGAAATGCTGAACTGGTTGAAGCACAAGCTGGAATCAAGATTGCCAGTAGAAATATCAATATCCCCAGATATGCGTATACCACCCTTATGGCAGAAAGTGAAGAACTAAAAAGCCTCTTGATGAAAGTGAAAGAGGAGAGTGAAAAAGCTGGCTTAAAACTCAACATTCAAATGACTAAGATCATGGCATCTGGTCCCGTCACTTCATGGCAAATAGATGGGGAAACAGTGGAAACAGCGACAGACTTTATTTTCTTGGGCTCCAAAATCACTGTAGATGGTGACTGCAGCCATGAAATTAAAAGAGGCTTGCTCCTTAGAAGAAAAGCTATGACCAACCGAGACAGCATATTAAGAAGCAGAGACATTACTTTGCCAACAAAGAATCTGCATCGCAGGCAGATTCTTTACCGACTGAGCTACGAGTATAAAATGTCTAATTCTTATTAATCTTGGATTTTAGAGAGGCAGCAGATTATATATCAGATTTTTCTATGAGGCGTTTGTGGAAGAGAAAGAAAGGGGGAAGCAAGGAGAAAGGGAAATGGCGGTGTGGTCATTTAATTTGAACAGTTTTTATTCTGTGCATGGATTGTCTCCTACTATTGTCGTGGTGACAGTTAATTCATCTGAGCAGTTTAACTCTCTTACCTCAGATGCCATGATACCATAAACTGGATTCCGGTGCACGGTGCTTCTCAAGGGAGGTTTGCTTCTTTTTCCAGGTGTGGAAGTGATGCCTTTGCTCGTCAGTCTGAGAGGGCAGAATTCAGGGCACACTTTCAGTCTTTCCACTGGGGCTCCCTGGGGGATGTAGTAGCTCGAGACCAGGAAATGAACGGGCCGGTCTTTACTAGGGCCACAGACCCTGCTGGGGTCAGAGGGTCTCAGGCTTGGGAGGGGCCCTGACTCTGGAGCAGAGAGCCCCTGGTCTGTGTCCTGATTCTGTCACTCACAGTCAGCTGCGTGACTTCAGGCCACTGACCTGACTTTGCCTCTCTCACCTGTGGTCTCCTTCTCTGCAAAGATAATGCCCATCTTGCCTGTGCTTGTGAAGGTTCAGTGGGAGGAAATCTGGGTGGTAGTGGCCCCAGTGGTGGTAGTGGGTGGTGGTAGTCACAGTAGTTCCTAGTTCCTTGGTTAAAAGACTCTCTGCTTCCACGGGTTCGACCCGATAGGCTAAGACCCTGTGTGCTGCGTGGTGCAGCCAAAATAAATACATAAAAACTACTGCAGTCATCTTGTTTTTAAGTGTGGATGTTCCTGGAACAGTGGTTGGTGTCCAGTGAAAGCTCAGTAAATGTCAGTGGCTTCTCATGTTCTGGTCTCACCTCAGGGCTATACCTTTACTCTTGTAGTGGATAAAAATCTTAAAAAAATAAAATAAAACAACTTTGCCTCTGTCAGGAGTGTTCAGTGTGTTTTGGAAATTTGTAGTTGGCAAAATCAGTCTTGAATTCCATCTGAAATAGCTTAAAAATTGTTTTTTTTTTTTCAAGTTATAAAAAATAGTTCATGAAAAAGACACATGTAGAATCCCCAAATGACAGAGGCAGGCAGAGTCAAACAGGAAAGCCTTCTTCACCTGAGGCTCGGCGCCCTGCCGGCCTACCCTCCCCAGCCTTCCTCTGAGCCAGGGGACGGTGTACGCTTCGCTCGCGGGCACACGTTTGTGACTGAGTTGTGCAGCTCCTCTCTGTCGTGTCCATGATCGGCTCTCAGGAGACTTGCCCAGTCTGACCCTGAAGACGC